>NC_090927.1:674613604-674933301 GCF_040938575.1 Ambystoma mexicanum
GGAGTGCTCAGCAGGCCAACGCTGTCCCGCTTTGAGAGAGCTGAGCGCTGCTCCTCCCAGTCCACCGCCTCTCGAGAGTCGCCACCTCCTAATGAGCAGCAAGGAATCTCTCCTCATCACCTGTAGCTGTCTTACCCCTCAACAACTTTGACACTCAACGCGGGGGGGCTCAGCCTCCCACTGCTGGACCACTCCATCACTTTTTTCTGGGATACAATCCACCTAACCTGGCTTTGCTCTGCATTACTGGAATGCCCTGTAACGGTGGGCCATCGACCCCTCCAGATCATACTGGTGCACATTCGCCTGAGAGGGGAGAGAGAGGTCCAACAGGGATATACCTAACTTGGGTGACCGCACAGCTTTCGTACAAGGCGCCAAAAAGAACTGACACATTGCAGCAAACACACAGCGCGTCAACAACCCGGATCCATTCATACCAGACCTGTGTTCGTGTGTGGCCTAACCAGGGTTGGGCCGGTGCCTAGATCGTGGGATCAAGGCGAACAACAACGGATAGAGTGTGCTCCTCCGCACAAGACCATGTAACTGCCACAAGCCGTATTTTAAACCCAGGAAAGTCGCCAAACATTAAGACCATGCTCCGGGAACCACAGCCGTTCAGAACAAGGCCCCAAGGGAACCCTCTGCTGTGCATCCTCACAAAAGATCACTTGGGTTCCCCCTTTTGGAACTCCCTGCGACCTCGGCATATGACATTAAAGAAACCTGATGTTCGTAGCCTGTCAGGTGTCTTCATCGCAATCCAGCACCCCGGAAGAGAGGAGAGGGAGCAACTCAGGGTTGCCGCATGAATATTAGCACCTATCGGCCCGACCCTACACCACCTACCAATGGGGGGTTTCTCAGGACTTCGGCAATACCACCTTGTGGATTGCTATTGTGCCCCCACCCCAAAGCCTCTTGGAGCACCTCTGCATTTCTCTGCGCAGGATACAAATCTCCAGCCCGGGCTGGGCTCACACAGTCCTAGGGGAGGGCTGTGCACCCGGTAACTATTAATGGACTGGGCTGAGTCTGTGAAAAAATTCTGCCACGCCCCAACCCTCTGTTGAACAACGCCATCATGCCCTCCACCTCGCAAGCCGAAACCGAAGAAGCACAATTTGTGAGCAAAGGCATGGCAGCCCTCCTGGACGAAATTAGGTGCTTTTGAGCGGACATTGGCAAAAGGCTGACAACTTGGACAAGAAGGTGGACACCATGGACGACCAAGTTCAAGCCCTGGAAGCAAATAGAACCTCTGTTGACTTACTGGAAAGCCAGATTGATATGCGCCTCTGGGAACTGGAGAGGAGGGAGCAGAAGTGTGCCCTCAAGCTGGATGACTTAGAAAACAGAGCACGCCATAATAACCTGAGGTTCTTGGGCATTCCAGAACTGGAGGGCGAAACACAGTCAGTCGTCATAAGAGCCGTTAACACAGAGGTTAGAAAAATCTTTGATGAAGGCAACACTAGCAAACCGACAATCGACAGAGTCCACAGAGCGGGAGCAAGCACCAGGTCGGTACTGGTGCAGTTCCACTACTTCTGAAAGAAGAACAAAATTCTGGTTCTGGCACGAAAGAAAGGCCCGATAGTGTGGGAAAGCGCTCAAATCACAATTTACCAAGACCTCTCATCATTTACTTTTGTAAGACGACGACTGTGTGGTGCCCTAACTAAATATGCTCCAGTTCAAAGGAGTGAGGTACAGATGGGGGTTTACTTTTTCCCTCTCTTTTGAGTTTGAAGGATACAAATGCTCTCTAATCACTGAGGATGACATCCAGAGGGGGACCCAGGAACTCTTGGGCGAGGCTGCCCTGGAAGGCAATCCGGGGGGCCAAGGGAGAGAGTTAACTGAATCTCAGAAAGCCAATGGTTTTATTGAAAGACGCAGAGTCCGCGGCAACAGAAAATTCAGGAGAGGGGCGCAAGTATCCATGTCAGCTTCCATCGATTAAAGATGGCTTGCACACAGCGGGCACCTATGCAATGTTTTGGATCTGAACGCTATTGGAGTCCAAACCCGGGGACCCCAGAAGGGGAACTGGGACTCCAGGATTCACTTGGTTGTTGGGGGGGGGAATAATTGTGGTTAGCTGTTTCATGAGTGTGGGGGGGGGGGTTGTGGGTGACAGTTGGTAGTTTTGTTTCTCCTTAAGCAAATTGCGGGCGGGAGGGGGCTCAGATGAGGCATTGATTCTTCTACAAGCCTGAAAGGGGTAGAAACTGGTGGCCTGGCCCAGCGGCACTCTCTATGTTGCAGGCAGTCCAGGTGCTCAGAGGGGCGGGGGGGGGGGTGATTTGGGGAACTGGTTCTTGTTTATATTGTATTTCCTTCTTTACAATCTACCAGGCCGTAGGCCACCTTACACAGTGCCACACTTCACTGTGATGAGTCTGAGCCTGCTGCACTGAGATGGGGACAAATGTAACAAATCTGTCCCAGGCGGGACCATGAGATTGGTACATCTCCCAGATGGATGACACTACACAGGCTCTGGCATTGGGTTCACTAAATGTACACAGTCTGAATTCTCCCCACAAAAGAACTTTACTGGTAAGGGAATTCAACAGGATAAAGTTGCACTTTCTCTTTCTGCAAGAGACCCACTAGGTGAGGTCGCGGGAACCTGCCACGAAAGCCCGTTCCATACAGGAAGTCTTCCATGCCTCGAGCCCAGTTAAGAAGAGAGGAGTCGCTCTCATGGTGTCTCCCAGGGCACACTTCTGTCCGAAAGCACAACGCAAAAACCTGGAGGGCCGGTATTTGATGGTCAAGGGGGTGATAACGGGGAACATGGTGACAGTGATCGCTATCTATTGTCCAAACAAGGGCCAGGACCTCTATTGGGAGAAGATTAAATCTAAAATGATGTCTTTTGTGGAGGGAGCCTTAATTTTTTTTAATATGGTCCTTCACTCTGAGAGTGATCGGAAGTTGGAGGGTACCTACTTAGACATGCAGGTGCAACGGCGGATGGCTAAATGCTTCCAAAGGGTCAACAAGGAACTAGTGCTCGCAGCCACTCACAAAACACGACAGAGCTATGATCTCCTATTTACATATTTTTATAAACCCCATGCCACTTTCTCGAAAATTGACTATATATTGGTTGATTAGACCCTGTGGGAGCGAATAACCGAGTTCATGGTTGAAGTTATCCCGTGGTCAGACCACAAACTGGTCAAGGTCCGAATACGGGTGTCACCGAAACCCTCAAATAACTCAAGGCGGTCATGCAATGATCTGCTGTTGTGAGACAAAGAACTCTCCCACACCCTCCTCTCCGCCATAAAGGAGTATTTTGCAATCAATGATAACAGGGAAGTGGGCTTGGCAGGGTTTGGCATTTAAAGCTACTATAAGGGGAGTTCTAATTGGTATGGGAGCGAGGAGAAAAAGAGAAAGGGAGGAAGAAGAAAAACTGCTTAGAGAAAAGATCGCAGCAATTCAACTGGGGGGCAAGTTGAAATCCCAAATGTTTCCTGGACGGTGGACAGAACTCCAGCAACATAAAGCTAAACTGGTGGCGCTCCTGGTCGGCCAGATGGAAAGGAAGTTTTCCTTCCTAAAACAAAGGTACATGGAGAAAGGGGAAAAAGTTGACAAAATCTTGGCGTGGAGACTGAGGGAGCTTAGGAAAAGTCGAAGAATAGACACGTTGCGTTCTCCTGAGGGTACCAAAGTCCTTGACGACTCCCTGATAGCAGAGTAATTCTGTCAGTACTATGAAAGGATGTACAAGTCAGAGTATGTGGGGGATGGGGCCGATGCAGATCGTTTCCTTGATTCCCTCCCAATCCCACGCCTTCCCCCTGAGAAAGCCAGCCCCCTTGAGCTGCCTATCTCCGCCCAGGAAGTGATAGACACCATTGGTGCGATGAAAGGGGGCACCACACTATGAGTAACGGGTTCACAGCATCCTTCCATAAGTCTTTTCGATCCACCCTTGCCCCGTTCGTGGTCAAGCTATTTAATGCAGTTCTGGAGACGGGAGGCCTGCCTCGATCCATGCTATTGGCCCTTATCGTGGTCATACACAAAGAGGGGAAAGACCTGGCGCAATGCCAGTCCTACAGACCCATTTCCCTCTTAAACACTGATGTAAAAATGTTGGCAAAGCTTTTGGCAAATAGGTTGGCCCAACATCTCCCTCCTCTGGTCCACGGAGACCAGGTAGGGCTTATTCCAGGCAGATAGGGTGCTGACAACATATGAAAGACCTTAGACTTGATGCATGAATCCTCAAGCAGGGGTCTGGAGGCATATCTCATTTTCTTGGACTCTGAGAAAGCTTTCGACCGGGTGGAGTGGCCCTATATGAGCAAAGTCCTGCAAAGGATGTGCCTAGGTGATACATTTCGGGTGTCCTCTCTCTACAATGCCCCCTCCGTGAGGAAGGCAGCGAACGGCACTTTCTCCCCCTCCTCCTTTTTCGAGGGACAAGACAGGGCTGCCCCGTTTCCCCCTTTCTATATGCCCTGACGATGAAGCCCTTAGCCATTGCCATTAGGATGGACCAGGGGATCGCGGAGATCCATTGTGGGGAGCACGACTTCAAACTCTCACTCTTTGCTGATCATATTATCTTCTACAGGACCAATTTACATGACTCACTCCCACGCCTGCTGGACCAGATACGATTGTTCGGCTTATTCTCAGGGTTGAAATAAACCTCTCTAAGTCATGTGTAATGCCCATGGGGGAAGTAGACAGGGGAATCTCAGGAAGGAAATCAGGGGGGGTATGAGAATCGAGTGAAAATCTCCCCCATACCTGGGGATTCAGCTCCCTAGGGATATGGAGACGCTTTTTAACCTGAACTACATCCGATCCTCAACAGAATGAAAGCAGACTTACTGCGTTGGACCCTGCATACATTCTCCTGGTTTGGCCGCATGGTGTCGGTTAAAATGAATGTCCTCCCCCATCTCCTGTATCTCTTCTCATCCCTCCATACCTGATGCGTTCTTTTCAACCCTGCACGGCACAGTCCAGCATTTCATCTGGAAAGGGAAAAGGCCCAGGGTTATACATGCAACCCTGAACCTCCCTAGATCCTTTGGGGGTTTTGGCCTCCAGACTTTAGGTTATACAACAAAGCTGCCCAGCTCCAGGTGATGTTGGAACACATGAGGGACAAGATGGGAACCTACTGGACCTACATCGAGGATACCCACACGCACCCTAGGAAAGTATGCTACCTTTTATGGTCACCTGTTAAGAACATCCCTCGCCACGTCAGATCTCATCGTACATTGTCAGTCTTCTGGGAGCTATGGAAATGCAACAAAGCTAATGCGCCTCAAACCTCCTGGCCCTCCACTTTGTCCTCCTTGTGGGGCACCCCTATAGATCTGGCTAACAAGGGACTACGTAATACACAACAACAGTCTGACATGGGCCTGGAGAGGGCCTCCCACCTATTCAGACAGGATAGCTTAATTAGGTACGAAACACTAGCTGCTGCCATGGGCGTGAATCCGCTCTCGATCTTTAAGTATCTACGTGTGAAAGGGCTCCTAATGAATCCCAAATGGTGCAAGGACCTCACTCGCCCGCTCACGCCCTTTGAAAAAGTAATCTCAGAGTCCACTATGAGAAAGGGGACACTGTCAAGACTCTATAGGGTGTTAATTACTGCGGAATTGTACTCTTTAGGCACTTCTGGGAGGTAAAACTGGGGGTGACACCGGAGGAGGACACCTGGGGTTCAGTTTACAAGGTAATGCTGTCAGGCTCCCTATACACGGCAGCTATGGACCACAATTTCAAGATTTTGCATGCTTGGCACTTGCCACCTGTTAGGCTGTCTAGAATGTTTGTGGGTGTCTCCCCCCTTTGCCCGAGGGAATGTGGCCACCGGGGAACGTGGTATCATATGTGGTGGGAGGGTCCGTCTATCCAAACCTATTGGGCCAGGCTCTTGAGCTGGATTAAAGACATAGTGGGTGGTGCCCCGGATCTGCACCCCATTGAACTGGTCCTTGGCATCCCCTTGGCATCCCCTCCCCAGACTCTGAATCATCTAGCTTCCCGAAAGTAGTTGAGGGCATGCTAAGAGCCGGAAGACTAGCTGTGGCCAAGAAATGGAAACAAACCTTATCTCCATTAGTGGCTCACTAAATTGTGGGGCATCTTTACCTATGAAAAACTGTCGGCGATCGTCAATGATAGGATGGAAGTGTTTTTGCTGGACTGGAAAGTGGTTTTGTTGAACGAAGGTTGTGAAGCCCTTAAATTGTAAAACGGATACCACTGTAGGGTCAGAGTCCGGTTCTGGACTATAGAGTTTAGCAGGATTCCACTTCTGGCTCGTACATGGCGCACAGAACCCAGGGTGCCAGCCTACACCTATAGTCTTGGACTCAGTAATATTGTTTGTCATGTCCCCAACATAAGGTTGGGTCTGGTAGTTATAGTGCAGGGGGAGGGAAAAGGTGGGGGTGTAAGGGGTTACTGTGTGACAATGGGCCTCATTACGAGGTGGGCGGTAAGGGCACCGGTGCCGGTAATCCCTTGCCGCCCTACTATGAGTTCCATTTGCAGGGCCTCCCTTAACACCTGGTTTTTCGAGGCATTAAGGACGGGAACCGCAAAGGGACTCTGGAGCTAATAACGGTACCGCAATTTGCGGTACCGTTATTATCGCCTTCCCCATTCCCATTGAGCCCTATGGGGGCTCAAATGGGAATGGGGAAGGGGCCTGGTGAATGGGGAATTACCAGTCCCGCCAACCTTGGAATGGACCAGTAATTGCTCCATTCACCAGGGTGGAGTCGGTAGGGTTTTGGAGGCTGCCATGGCACTAATAGCGCCATGGCTACCTCCAACCTCGTAATGAGGCCCAATATGTTTTTTTTTAAAATGTGCTCTACAATGTTTCCTATTATGAAAATGCTCAATGAAAAAACAAAGTGGAAAAAAAATAATGTTCATAAATCAGCTGTCGCATGCCGAGTGTACCGGGATTACCCTTTGCTGATAAACTCACTGGCTCTGCTGCACATGTCTGTGCGAACCGTTGTACTCTGAGACCCCCGACGGGCCCATAGAGTCGGAGTTTGCTCAGAAGCACTTTAAGACAAGATAGCAGCACCCATGAGATGGATGGGGTTGCAGATTCATTACTCCAACACCAATTAATAAGGACAACTCAAACGGTTTGGCAAAGGGAGTTTGTTTAATGACAAGTACAGAAAACGGGGAGTTATGAATATCAGCGATGATGCGATCTTCCTTCTCGCTTCAACTCCAACAAACTTCATAAAAATTGTAACGTTTATACTAAAAACTCATCATCATTGACGTGTAACGCTCAAAGTTATCATGCAATTCTATTGGTTAGGAAAAGGTAACTTTACTATAGGTACTATAACTGTATTTGGTAACGGAGTGAGGGGATTGGGTAAACACTGTCTGGTGGGCATCTAAGCCCTTCCTCTAAAATGACTACTGCAGGCATTACTAAAAGTACAACGTCCTATTGGTTCTACTAACTATAGGACCCTAGATTATTTAGTCCATTGTGATTGGGTTGGCACCAACCCCATGCATACTTTTCTACTTTGCTTAGCAGCATGCAGAATGGTTGGCCAGGTGCGAGGTGCCCCTTAGTTACACGGCCTTCCTCCAGTCCTTGTTACAATCAATCATAACTTTAGTATCCATGTGTCAATTATTTCACTGCGGTTGGCCTCGAGACTGCATCTTCAGTCTGGAAAAGGTTCTGATATCTTCATCTGGCCTGGTGCCATGCGTAGGTGTGAACTTTCGTTTCTTCTCTCTTGGCTGGTCACGTGATTCAGACACTGTGAATTTGCCTCTTTTCCATCAATTCATGTATTTGATTTTCGTTTCACCTGCCACCTGCCTTTGCCTTCTTATCTCGACCTTTCAGAGGCAGGATATTCTGTTTTTAGTTTCAATTAAATGTAGCTACTGTTCATGTCTTCTATTGGTATGACCTTGGCTCTCCTGGCACGAGTTGGCCCGGCTGAGTTTCGTTTCAGACGTCTCTTACTTATAATAAGGTGCTTCGTTTGAGGTAGATTATGTATAATGGCGCTTGCCGCACTATTCTTCCACTAAGCATAGCAAGACGCACTGTTTTCTTAGCTTTCTTGCGGTTCCAAGCATATTTACAGGTGTAAACTGGTCAAATATCTTTGCCACACTTACAGCTTAAGCTTCTTGCATTTTGACATTGTCCTTTAACTTTAGGTTCACGATATCCTTGTTCATGGCGTTTCGTCACTTTGCATCATCCTCTAGTTGTCATTTCTTTTATCTGTGAGTCAGTCCAGGCCCTCGTGACGTCACTATTCGTCTTCCATTAAGGCCTTTTTGGTTTCTTCAGGGACTCTACACAGATGATCTTCATTTCGCTTCATCTGTTGATAGGACTTCTTCAATGAATACCTTACTGTCCATGGTTACCTTGGTATTTGTACTTCAATATGTGCTGTTCTTCTGATAGGTACTGGACAGAGCCCTACTGCGGCTCGCTGCTGTTTTATTTGCTCATCATACGTCACATATCTCGGTGTGAACATTCCTGGTACTTCAAAATGGACGAATGGAGTGCAGATTTTATTTGGGACCTCCTCTACACCATTGACACAGCTCACTCTGCTTCTTTCTCCACCTCCATTTGCTCGGCAGACTGCTTTCAGCTTCCTGCAGCCCAGCCCAACAGAAAAGGAGCTTCCCTCAACTTGTGTTTATTGTTGCCTGCCAGCCTCCGAGACACAGCATGCCAACAGGAGAGACTCTCTCTCCCAAAGTAAAGTTTGCTGCAATACCTCTTTCCGCTGCACAATTTCAACAATCTAGGGAGACCCTCTCAGGGCCATCATCTGCTTTGACAATAGCGGAGGCTTCGGTGTCTCCTCTCCTCTCCCACTTCTGCTTCTCCTGCAACTGCAACGGGTGGTTTCTGCAACCCCACCCTCTGGTTCTAATGACCTGCACCTGAGGGGACCTTATATATTCACACTCAGGTGTAGGTCATTAGAACCACTAGATTGCATATTACAGTCTAGTGCCTCTGCATCCCTCGTCCTTTCCCCAGTACTTTGGCCATTGTAGGACTTGAAGTCCCCAAAGTTGATTTTCATTTCTTTCTTCCAAATATATAATTCTACAATAGGCCATTAAAACTGAAGGATCTTTAGGGAAGTTATTAAGGGAGTTATCTCAGTTTTCCTGTCCTGCTCCCCTCATGTGATCCTCCCGCACAACACCACCCCCAGGGTCAGGGTCAGGAAGCATCTACCTTTCACTGGCCACATGAGAAGGGTTTCAGGCATGGGTTTCTGGGGAAATCCCCTTTGATTCATCACAGTAGTCAGGAGAGAAGAATAGAAGAGGGGAGAGGAACAGATAGCCTGTTTGGATTGGAAGTAGAGAATGTCACTCTTAGTAGAGTTAGGCAAGAGCGAGTGAGCTGCCATCCAGTATTTTATGACGGAGAGACAGTTAAACATTAGCTTATTAGATAAGAAGGAAAAGGAGAAGAACTTCTGAGTGTCATCAGTGAAGAGTTGATAGATAGTCATAGCCATAGCAGGAGATCAAGGTACCAAGAGCAGAGGCATAGAGAGTGAAGAGACGTGGAGCCAGGACTGACCCTATGGGGAACACCAACAGTAATGGGTTGAGTGGGGGGTTAAGGCTGTTCCAGGACATCTGAAAATGTCTGGGGGTGAGATACAAAGCGCAAACCAAGAAAGGGCCTTTTACTTGATGCCTAGGAGAGATAGTGTTCAGAGAATGTCAGAATGGTTGACAGTATCGAAGGCAGTAAAGGATGCGTGAAGAATAATAATAGATGAATGGTTAGCATGACTCAAAGAGATGTAGTTGCTGATATTGAGGAGAGATTACTCAGTAGAGCACAGAGGTCAAAAGCCAAATTGAAAAGGGTCTGGGAGGTTGTGTGTGTCAAGAAACTCAGTGAGTCGGTTGAAAACTACATGCGCTAGGATTTTGGAATAGTGAAGTAGAAGAGAGACAGGATGAAATTTGGCAGGACAGTTAGGATCTAGGCTAGGTTTCTTAAGGATAGCGTTAACAGTATCAGACTTGTAGGATACCTCCTAGGGCTCACCTCCTAGGTTTTGGACTAGGTAGGCTGAGAGGGCTCACCTCCCTACTCCAAAAGTAGCTATCTATCCCTTGGGGAGAGGGTAAGATTTCTCTGGATTCATCTCACTATCCGCTGGTGAGCCTATTCAGGTTCATCACATTGCGCAGATAGAGAAGGAATCCTGGAGCAAGAAAACAAGTTATTTCAGGAATATGTTTGGCCCAAAAGATAGGGCATGTATTTTATAGTATATATCGATGATCACATTTTTTTTCCAATACATCTTACCTTTGGTTTTCTGACATTTAGACATGCAAACCGCATGGGTCAGAAACCTCTATTGTGTGATAATCTTATCTGTTAGCAGTAAATCATAACACACACCGCTCAAGCAGACATCGTCATGTCAAATTGAAATGCTATGCCCCTTGTCATGGCTTTGGGGCACATTGTAGGTAAATGTCCATTGTCAGCAACTGCACCATCACGTTACCTAATGCAAAATGCGGAAGATACACACACACATACACATAGACACAGACCCACGCACACACTTGATGTTTACTCGCTTATCACAAAAAGAAGATAACAAGTTACACTTTTCAATAATTACTCATCCTGGAATTTAGTAAGTTGGAATATTTCGTATTGCAACGGAAACAGTTAACTACATTGAACAGAGCCATTTCAACTGTTTTCACAGATAATCAATGGGAGAACATGTTGTTTACTACAAGCCGTAGTAATCATGTTTCGGTTGACAGTCACATTACGTGAACTCTTTCAGATTTCATTTTTCAAAGTTTTAATCCCAGAACTTGAATTGTGCAAGAAAATGTTCAGTGGAGTGAAATAGAATTCCATGTCCCAAGACTATGGAACCTCTTCCCCGTCAGCCTCAGACTCGCCCCCATGCTCCTACAATTCAGAAAATAACTTAAAAACCACCTCTTCAAGGAGCCCCTCCTCATCAACACCTAGGCTATTATTTTGCTCCCCCCACGCCACTTGACTCGCAAGACGCCATCCGCCCGTCTCCTCCCTGCCACCCTGTACAGATGTACCCCCTCTGCGCCCCTCTGTAACCTACCCCTTGCAGTATATCTGTTCTGTTACCTCTGAAAAGTGCTCTGTTATGCATTTGTAATAGGATGGTAGAAGGCCTTACTTGCCCTATGCTAAGGTGGGATTTCCCTACCTGAATGAAACTAAGGAAAGTCTGAGTCAAAGAGTTCAACTTAAAAGTCTGTCTGTGTCCAAACCTATACTTTCCTTCACAACTAAAGCTAAACAGTGTGTAGGAATGTCAATAATAAAAGAAATGGTGTTTAACTCCCTCCCAAACTCTAACTCAGCTCCTCTTCCCCAAGTGTAAGAAAGTTCCACAAAATTCTCAAGATTAACTCTCGCAAGTTCAAGGTGATAACAATCAAACAATCCTTGGGCTTCCCTTACCCAAGTTCCAAGCAACATAGTTCAAAAACAAAAGATCTTGAGGCTCTGTTATCAAGACAACATGTATAGTTACTCAAGTCTCAGGGCTCCCTTCCCCAAGACTTTAACTTAATCACTTATACTTGTTTCAGTCTTTCCAACAAGTCTCCTGGTTTTCAGCATTCAGGGCTCACTGATCTGATCAGGGTCTAGGCGCAGTTGTCTGATCTAATGGTCCAACCATCACAGATCGTGCAACCAGGATCCCTGGGGTCTCTAGCCCTCACAGGTTCTTGGGTACTTGCTCCTGTGACCAAGTCACCTTCACTCAGTCCCTCTTTATTGGCCTCTTGGCTTGTATGTGCACCTTTACACTCCTCTGGATTTTCTTGTCAGACTCTTGGCTTTGCCATCATGTGTCACACACCGCTTGCCAGTCTTTGGCCTTGCCACACTGCATACACACATGAAAGTTTGCTTTAAGGGTGTTTTGTTTGCACCCCACCTTCTTATGTCTCTTTTTCACACTTGTGCCCTTTTCCGTAATTCATTTTCACATGGGCCCCTTGGATGTTCTCTTTATTTGCTTGGCCCATAAAGTTGCATTCCATTCAGAATTTAATGTGCTTAACTTCAAGGTTTTATTGAACTCAGTGTTCAATATGCATTTGTTTTGCTTACTTTTGCGGTCCCCTGGTAGCCCACGCTGTTCGAGTGTCCTCCCCGACACTCACCGGCTCTCTGCGTCTCCTTCCGGTGGTTACTACTGCTTGTCCTGTTCTTCTGAAGCTGGGAAGTCCACCTTTCTGATCCCTGCCTACCTGCTGTGCGTTTCCCTCTGCACGCCGGCAATTGAAATGCTTCTTGATGGACGCGGCCAGCGTCCTCGCTTCTTTTGGGCTATCTCGCAGCTCCTGCTGCTAGCTTTCTGTCACAGAGTCTCCCAGACCTGTAACAAGTACACAGCCCACTGGTTTTGGGTTCTGCAAGTCCTTAGGGACATTTGCCCGCATCCTAGCTCCTTCTCCCATCCCCCCATAGCTGCCTCCTTTCAAGCAAGGTCCCCTGCTGGTCTCCCCCATGCAGACCTCACTGTTGCTCGCTTCTCTGCTCCACTGGTCTCCCTTTATACACCTGCAGCCCCTTGTCAGGCTGCAGGTGTGGATGTCTAATTACACTTGCCTGACCGAAGTTAAAGGGACATGCCTGACCCTCACAGCTCTTTGTAGGGCATCTTCCTCATCCCAGTGAAGTGGGAGAATGGAACAAAAGGCTCCCACCAATCCCCTCACACCACTGGCCCAGAGGATCACGGCCTAGGCACCCTCCACGAGAGGAGTTTGCCCATCTACCAGACGACCAAATACCCTGGTACAGGAACATACGGATGTGCCCACCCGCCTGCCCTGCCCATGCCGACACCTGCGGCATGGATGGACTCGACTGAACCATCCAACACTAAATCAACACATCGTTAGAGATGCCATGACGACCCAGCCTACGGTCAGCACACCCGTGCAAACATGCACACTGGACATTCCCACACCAATCCACACGAAGAACATATTCAGTGCTATGACGTAGGTGACGGGCACACTCACCGACGCGCATCTTTATTATTTTTCACATAGGCTTTTCAAAATGCAGAAACGCAAGACGCACAATGAACTCATCCAAAACGCTTGCTCACGCTTCTCCTAAACCCATGTATTACAATGAGAAATATAACGAAGACCTGATACTGGGGATAAAGCAATATGATACCATAACCTAAAGCGCCTGTGTACCAAACGACTCCACCTATACACCTGGCCCAAGTAGGCCGCAAGCAAGAGCTTCCATGAACATTGAATGAGCAAGAGTACAGTTGCTGACCCTGCAGAATGAGCCCGGCGATAGCAGACACTCAAGGGCACAATGTTGCAAACTCGTGTGCCGCAAGCCGACGCCAAGGTCACACCTGCAAATTAAACCAGGCACACAGTGGAAAATACAATATTAATTGTGCAGAATTCTGCCTCGACCACGGTCCCACCTCACATGACCGAGCCGAGCCTGACAGGGTGCCAGGCCCAGGAGGAGGGAGGCGCCTGGATCCCCCGTTTCAAGACACAGGCAGATACAATTAAGTGATTCAATGGACATCTGCGGCGGTGGGAGTAGTCGGCCTTCCAGCATATGAATAAATCTTCACATTGTCTGCACATACCCATAGTGAAACATTGTTGCAAATGACAGGTGCACCGCGAGCTGGGAACAGCGATGGTCCCAGACTGGGGGGCTCGTGTGTGGACCAATCAGAACATGGGGCTCTTATCACTGACGCCATTAACATTAGCCAATCCTCAGGGGTCTTCATGTAACAATTTTCATGTATCGAATTGAAGGGACAACCCATGTATACCACCTGACTAACCCTTAACCACTAATATTGCTCTCTATACGTATGCTATACTAACCCTACCACTCGAGGAACCAATCCAGAGTGGCGATAGGTTTTTTGCTAACTTTCCAAGGTGACGCAAGTAGCGCGTCATACTAAGGTAAAAAGGGCCTGCGAGCCCCACAATGAGAGAGAGTGTCAGGACGGACGCGTACGATCCTTGACCCATCCCTGCCGTTTTGTTTAATAAACAGCAGAACCACCTTGCTTCTTGCGTGTGTCTCATACTCAATTTTTTTGGGATATACGGGAGGAGTTGGGGCCTCCCTGCCCGGAGGTCCGCGGACGGCCCAGCCGACCCCGGGAGAATTTCCCCCCGACAAGTTGGAGGCACTCCTGAGATCTGTTTAAGATCTGACTTTATTTTTATTTTTCCGAGTGCTCCCGTTGCGAGGAGGCCCGGCGGCGCGGCCCCCTCTGCCGCTGCCCCCTTTTGAGGACTACAGGACCATCGCGGAACTGCGAGAAGACCGGACAGCGCAATCCGGATATTGGCCTTCGGGAGCCGGTTGAGAAGTATCCCGCCCGCGGTTGGCGAGTGTCCAGACGTGGTCCAGACGAGGGGAGGCGGCGAGCCGCTTGGATGGGTGCACGCAGTCGAGCGGCCCCGCATCAAGAGAACTTGGTGAGTATGCCACGCACAACAAGCAATGTGAAATTGCGAGGGAGGGGGGAGAAACTGAATACGGGAGGCGGGAGGTGTTGCACAGGTGCGCGGCGAAGGTTTGATAATTTAGTGTTGGCAATGAAATGAATGGTGGCCGGACAAGTGCGAGAGCAGTCCGCTACGTTACGGGAGAGAAGGGGGCGGAGCACGAAAACATCACGTGCGGCCGCTCGTAGACACTGATTGGCCAAGGTCGCGACCACGTGTAAGGGTGTGTGTGCGCGGTTTCCTACGATTTGGTAATTATTGATCAATGAATAGATGAGGATCCCTATTGATCGAGCAGGAAACTCGATAGATAGATGACGTTTCCCTGTAGGCGGTAGCTAGCTGGTTGCCCAATACGGAAGATAATTGGCTGGTTAAGCCCTCCTGTCGAGGGGCGTATCACACGCGAGGCGACGCAGCGTGCGCAGTCCGATTATATTGTTGATTACCTTGTTCCAGGCGTGACAGGAGGACAGCTGTGGGGTTAACGGGGGTAGATTTGCAAGCATATTTTGAACTTTAAACAACATATGAAGAACTTACCAGTAGTTTTAAGAGATCGGTGACATCACCAGTAGGGCTTTCATAGGACATCTCGAACACGAGGCATTTTTTTTCTTTTGGAGAGTGGTGGGGAAGAGAATTGTGGTAAGGGAGTGGAGACGGAGATAAACGGTAACGAGTAGATTGGGGGAGGGTGAAAAGGGGGACGTGGATGCGCACGGAGAACGCCGACCACAGCAAGTGAAGAAAGAGGAGGAGGGGTATAAGAAAGTGGGACGGCTGTATAAGAACGCAACAAGGGGCACGCAGCCGCAGGGGGCTACGTGCGCCTCGGCCGCAGGGGGCCGTAAAGGTGTTCGGTAAAGGAAGAAAAGAAAGAAAAGGATATACAAATGTAAATGCTATATTTTACTAATTTCCCTTAGCGGACTATCGCAAGTCCCCAAACTTACGGGGCCAGGTAAAAATCTAAGGCTGTATAATGTAAACTGTTAGTAAGATAACCGCTACCAAATAGGGGAAGGATAACAAGTGAAGTGTTACTATGTCGTACGGGGCAGGATCGGGAGGGTGGGGGAACAACCTCACTACCCCACTACAGCACATATGTAAAACACTGTCACGCCATAGGGAGAAACTGATCAAGTATAGCATAGAATGGACACAGGGGACGGACAACAAAATGACGACACCATGGCTGCCTAATGGCAGTTTCGATCCATATACCCAACATTCACTATTAAACCATCTGCATAACACATACAAGGGGAAGAAGTTGATGCACCACGTAGAGGTGTTTAATTTATGGAGGATGTTCCAAGGGTCCCGACCAGGACCAAACGGAATGTTTATTATGGGGGAACCAACGGAAGAGAAGATTAAGAAGGAAGGAGAGAACGGACACAAAGAGAGTGAAGGCACACAGAACACGGGGAACGGAGAAGAGGGAGGAGAAAAGAGTAACAACATAAAAGAAAAGGAAATAAAAAAGGAACAGAGCGACGATATACCCCTAGCGATGGTAGTGAAAAAGGAGGAAGGGGGTTATATCCTTTAACGGAACTGCGAGACATGGTTCAATTAAGGGCAGCTGAGGGGTACTCAAACCCGGCATACAGCCACAGGTAGCCACACAGAAAGGGAGCAGAGTAGCATGACGGGATCAGCTTGCGTAAAAATACCCGCAGGGGAAGGGGGGATTGACAAAGAGCAAATCGCAGGAATAGGACAGGATGACTGGGTAGCTGCGCAGGTATTATTAAAATTACGAGGTTCATTAACAGAAGAAGAGGAGGAGGTAGTAAGGAAAATGGACGAGGAAAACACCAGAAAGAGCGAAAGGAAAAGGGAAGAGGGGAAAAGAAAGGGGGAGGAGCTGTTACGACAAAAGGAAGAGATTTTGGAAGAACGATTAGCAGAATTAAGGGATGAGCAGAATACACTGATCAAGCAGCTCGAGAGAGAGGAAAGAGAGAGAGCACGGGAAAGGAAAGAAAGCAAGGATGAGTTGGACAGAATGAGGGAACGAACTGAGGAGAAAAAGAGAGAAGCAGAAAGGGTGAAGGCAGTAGCAGAAAGGGTATCGAGAGCAGCACTGCGTGAAAAGAAAAGGGAAGAAGAAGAGAAAGAAAAGGAAATGGAAATATGGAGAAGGAGATTACTATCAGAAACGACAAGGAAATACGAAGAAGGAAGGATGATAGAGGGTATATTAGAGCAGGAAAGAGCGAGATGGGAAAAGAAGAAAGAAGAAGAAAGGATAATGGAAAAGATGAGTATTGAAGTAATGGAAGAATTGAAAAGGAAAAGAGAGGAAATTGGTAGAGAAATAGCGGAGAAAAATGAAGGGGAAAGAGAAGAACGGAGAGGGGGGAGTGAAGTAAGGAGGTATGTACACGGAGACACAGAAGTAGCAACAACCTCAGCACAAAGGGGAGCAATTGGCAATGAAGACAAGGGAGGAACGGATCTAATAGACTTAAGAACAGTAACGATTAAGGGGAAAAAGACAGATTTGGGGTTGCCATTAATGGAGGACTTTTGCAGTGAGGAAGGAGAAGGGATAGAGAAGGAAGGGAGAGAGAGTGAAAGGGAAAGCTTAGATAAATTATACATCACCCGGACAAACGGAGAATCACCATGGATCTGCAGGAGAAAGGAAGAACTGAAGGAAGTGAGGAGGAAGAGAAAGGAATAGCGGAAAGGCAGACACGTGCAGCCACACCGTCACCATCCCGTCCCACATGCTCCACTACCTCACGTTCATTAAGTGCAACATGCCCATCTAAGCTCGCGCCCTTCCCACACGAACTAACACCCTATGCAGGCAGGCTTAGAGACCTCCCTGGACGCAGGCAGGGAGAACGAATACACACGCCCACATTAAATAAAGGAAATGATAAAAGAAATGGAAGAGATGGAGAAGGAACAGTTACGAGCAGGGGAAATATGGACTCCATTGACGATGTAGAAGACAGGGAAGAAGAGGAGGGGAGTACGGATTCGATTGTGTGGGACCCAAAGGGCCAACCAGGACACAACCTAATGCCACTTCTGGAGAAGGGAGGGGTTAGACCACAATACGTCCCCTGGAAGCATGCAGACAAGGAAAATATAAAGTGCAGGCTCCCATCATTAAGTGGAGGTGCGGGAAAATGGATATATGAAATGGAAAAACACACTGCAGGACAGAAATTGGCAGTGGGGGATGTAAAGGGCCTTCTAATATCAATATTAGGGGATGCAGCAGATGACATCTGGAAGAGAGCAGGCTTCCCCGGGGTCACAATAACAAACACATCACACGATGGGGCACCATTCGCAAACTGCAGACATGCTTTATGGCAGGCACTGAGGGTACAGTACCCGGACACATCAGACATAGGAGCAATTACCTCACGCAAGATGCGTGAGAACGAAGATCCTGTTGATTATATCCAGGAAATTCAAGAGAAGTGGCGCATGGAAACTAGAAAACAATGGGACAAGACACCAGCAATATTCTATCATATACTAGTACAAGGGCTCCCAGAAGCAGTCCAGAAACAACTGAAGAAAGTAGTGGGGATGGAAGCAAAAGCATGGCCAGAAATACAACTGACAATAGTGCATCATTGTAGGACATGGCAAGAAAAAATGAAACAAAAGGAAGACGATAGGAAAACGGAAGAGGCTAAATTAGTACAGAAAAAACTTACTAAATACACAATGGAAGGTGCACTAATTACTACACCTGCAACAATGACTCAAAACCCCACACAAGTAGTAGCTGCACAAGATCACTCCCAAATACAATCATCACAGACTGTAACACAACAGCTGCCGCCACTCCAACCATACACGACTAACATGGGAGGAGGATACTCAACGCCAGGAGCTGGGTATTATAATTATAACAGGGGAAGGGGAGGAATAATGAGGGGGAGAGGATACGGATATAGCACACAACAGCAGGGGGGAGGATTTCGAAATTTCTACCCCACCGTGCAACCAGTATACCAGGACAACCCAGGAAGCTTTCCATGGCAGAACAGGGAACCACCGGTGTGTTGGATTTGTGGATTAGTAGGGCACATGTCACGCACGTGTAGAGTGAGACCAGGCACACCATCATGGAGTGAACAGGGACAACAAGGGCCCACACAGGAACAGCAGGGCATCCAGCAACAGCAGATATTGCAACGGGGAAATGGGCAGCAACAACCAGTAACACAACAACAGCCACAGACATATTCGCTGCCACAACAACGGGTAGCGATAACACAACAACCCCTAGTACAGCAAGCACAGCAACCTGCCCAAATCCAAGACCATAACATAACCTCTACCAATACACAACTACAGCAAACACAACTGGGAAGGGTGACGGTCCTGGGACACAACCCTTACACTGGAAGTGGTCAATCATTATACCCTCAATAGGACTGCCCACAGACGGCCTTGGTGTGTCCCATCCTGTCGGTAACACCTAATAGTGCGGAGGTAACGATAGGTGACAAAAGATTATCATTCCTTGTTGACACCGGGGCGACCCGGTCTTGCATAAGGGAAGGTAAATTTAAGATGTCAGGTGAAGCCATGAACACCCAAGGATTTTCTGGGGCTAGGGGATTGGTTCCCTTTACTGATAACATTCCCTTATCAATTGGGGATTATGACATGTAAATCCCGCTTTTATATTCTAGGGCCTCACCAGTAAACATACTGGGGAGAGACATAATGAGCAGGCTGAATATGGCGATCTCCTTTACGGAGGACGGTATAATTTGCTCCACTCCAGGAATTAACATGCTCACTGCACGACAAATTATGCAAGCATACTGTGGACAGACAGTGATTAGGGATGAGCCAGTAGATGGTGAACTGTTCCAGTACGGGACAGACATGGCATTTGCATGGATGCCAGGAATAGAAGGAAAGATCTGGAGGAGGCCAGCAGCCTATTTGTTTAGACCAGAAACACCAGCCAATGAATCAGAGGGAAAGGTGATTTCAGTGAACATAGAGAGCATTATAGCAACTGCTGATTACATCGCAGTACATGCCCATGACGGAGAAGGAAGAGCATGGAGGGCAGTGATAGCACTAGCAGAGGGATGTAGACTCACCCAGGTGTCAGATGAGGAGCTCTTCTCAGAAGAAAAGGAAGAAGGTGAAATGGTGTTTATGATGAGTGTAGAAATATGGCTTAGAGTAACGTACAAACAAGTGGCACAGAAAATTGCAATGGCACTTGAAGCACCCACATCCACCCCAGCTCCCTTCTTTGAGGAGGATATGGCAAAGGTACCGACATCATTATGGACTACTAGTCCCTATGACGTGGGGTGTATAAAAAGTATAGGGGGAGTAAGAATAAAATTGAAAAAAGGTGCAATACTCCCCAGAGTGAAACAGTACCCACTATCAAAAGAGGCAGATGAGGGTATATATGAAACAATAACGGCCCTTATAAATAATGGCATATTGGTACCATCAGAATCACCATGTAACACAGCTGTATACCCAGTGCGCAAAGCTAAAGGGGGGTCTTGGCGCTTCATACAGGACCTCAGGCCCTTGAACAACATAGTGGAAGCAGAATACCCCATAGCAGCGAACCCGGCCACAATATTGTGCGGCATTCCAGCAGAGGCATCACGATTTACAGTGATAGACCTCAAAAATGCCTTTTTCTCAATACCCCTGCACCCAGACTCACAAGATCTGACAAGCTTCACGTACAGGAACACAAAGTGGAAACACACCAGATTGCTACAAGGCTACTGCGAGTCACCCTCAATCTTCAACAGGGTAATACAGATGGATTTGGGTAACATTGAAGTGGAAAGCACAGTGTTGCAGTATGTTGATGACATAATAATTTGCAGCACAAGCGAAAGAAGATGTAGAGAGGACTCATTGAAGATGCTGACGGTATTGGCTGAAAAGGGTTACAAGGTAGACAAGGAAAAGTTACAGTACTGTCAGGAACAGGTACTTTACATTGGTCAGCTCATATCTCAATACGTAAGAAAGATTGCACCACAAAGAGCACAGGCTATTTCAAAAACGCTGCCGCCCCACACAGTGAGGGAACTGCAGCAGTTCCTGGGATTGTGCAACTACTGTAGAGCCTGGGTGTTCGATTACAGCTCATACATAAGACCCCTACTTGAGGCATTAAAAGAAGCTAACAAAGGGGAGAAAAAGTTGGGGTGGACAATGGAAATGAAAGAGTCTTTTGATGAACTGAAAGATGCTATATAAACTGCTCCGGTGCTGGCCACCCCAGATTATGAACGACAATTTTTTATATTTTCACATTGCGACTCAGCAGTAATGAAAGCAGTGTTGGCTCAAAAAACAAGCATGGGCTACAAACCAGTAGCGTTTTACAGTGGTCACTTAGATCCTGTGATGTTAGGACATTTCCCTTGCGAACAAGGTCTCGCCGCAGCTGCCTTTGCGGTAGAGAAAGCATCAGCAATCACAATGGGGTGCTCAACCACACTATTTGTGGAACATGCACTATTTGCAATATTGAACAAGCCTAAGTCCACACTAACCACGCAGAGGGCGTCAGGTTATGAGATCATCTTATCTAGACCAGAACTATCAATTGTTAGATGCAGCACGGTTAACCCTGCAAGGTTTATAGCAGAAGTAATTGAGGAAGGAGATTGAGATTATGCACACGATTGTACGCAGACTACCGAAATGTACTCGTGTACTAGAAAGGTTGAAGAGAACGCACTAGATGGAGGTGAGCTCTTGTTCATTGATGGGTCCTCAACAATAGACCAAAGTGATGGGATAAGGAGAACTGGGGCAGCAGTGGTAAAAATGACAGAGGAACCGGTGTGTGTGGCGATGAAATGCGTACAATTACCACAGCATTACTCTGCTCAAGCAGCCGAATTGGTTGCACTGATCTTGGCGTTGAAGGAAAGTTTCGACAAACGAGTGACTATATATTGTGACAGCGCATATGTCACGTCTACTGTCCACTCCGGGTTGTCCAAATGGAGGAGAAGAGGGTTTAGGAGAGCTGACGGCACCCCAGTGCAACATGCTCTCTTGTTGGCTGAACTAATTGAAGTAATAAATGACCCCCAAGAATTAGCTTTGGTCAAATGTACCGCACACACCAATGGAGAAGATCATATCTCAAAAGGGAATGCAGCAGCTGACGCACATGCGAAGTATGCTGCATATTTTGGTGAGATATGGAACCCCCCAGAGTCAGAGAGAGGGAGAGGGAGGGGAATAGCTAAGGAGATGTTGATAAGAGAAGGGTACACCCATCTCCCAGCCACACAGATAATGGAGCTACAAGCGGCTGCACCAATGGCAGAAAAAGAAATATGGGTAAAAAGAGGATGTACAATGTCACCAACGGACGCACTATGGCGCCAGGGTAACACTGGAAAGATGGTAATGCCATTGGCACTATTGAACACCGCCCTGAGCCAACTCCACCACCCAGCCCACACAGGCAAGGAAGTTATCGCAGCACGAATTAGGGAAGATTGGTTCTGTCCCGAGTTAGATTCCCATGTGACGAATTTCATCAGCAATTGTCTCACATGTCAACAGTTCACGGCCGGTCACACGCTGAAGGTGATAAAAGGTACTATACCCCGGCCTGAAGGACCCTTCCTGCACATCCATATTGACTATGTTGATATGATCAACGTATGTCAAGGAAATAGGTATATGATTGTAGTAGTATGCCCATTCTCCAGGTGGATTGAGGCAGACACCAGATGCTCACACCCAGATGCATTCAGAGCAGCTAAATTTCTAGTGAGGGAGGTTTTCCCCAGGTGGGGAGTGTGCGAGGTACTGCGGTCAGATAATGGTCTGCATTTCGCTAATGAAATGTTCCAGCACATCACATCCTTACTGAACATCAAGCATAAATTTGCATGTGCATATCACCCGCAGGCCAACGGTGTATGCGAACGCCTGAATGACCTACTGAAGGAGGCAATTGCAAAGATACAGCAGACAACAAAGAAGAGTTGGCTGTATTGCCTTCCGCTAGCCCTATCTGAGCTAAGGAATAGACCAAGCTCCGATCACCACCTCACCCCTCACGAGGTGGTGACCGGACGTCAAATGCGCCTTCCTCTAACGCCTACATCAAGAGCATTCACAGACTATGAAAATACAGCAATTGTTCTTGGTGATGAAATGTACCAATATGTGTCTTCCTTGATTACTAGTGTGGTGTTTGTGTCTCAACAGCTCGAGCGCACGCGGGGCGGGTCTAAGAGTGGTCAACAAGAAGACACGGATAAAGAATTGGAAAAGGGAAAACTGTGCAAAATTGCTAAAGGTGACCACGTACTACTCCGCAATTTCAACAGGAAGTGGAACAGCCCACGCTTCACTGGCCCCCACCTGGTAGAGGAAGTATCCACGAGAGCCGTAAAGCTACAGGACAAACGTGCCTGGAATCACCTACACGACGTAAAGATCTGCAAACTCCAGACCCGCCCTAGCGTCACCGACAGGGCCATTGGAAGAACAGCAACAACGACACCCGCGGAGAAAGAGACTTCTACCACAGCCAACGACCTAAGTGTCCCCCTACCCTACCACCCCCCAGGTTCCCCAGAGACAACTACTGAAATAGAGAAGGGTAATCCCCATACCGCCCATCCCATGGTCACACGATCAAAGAGTAAAGAGACTTCCGCCAGTTGAGCTCTAAACCCCCTGCCTATCGACGTCCTACCCACTGCAGTAATAACCCGACTGAAGGACATTATCTTGCACATATACACATGTAAACACTTGAATGTTCTCTTTTTTTTCTCTTGCACATGCAGGTACCGTGTATTATTGTACTGCTAAGAAAACAGATAACTAACAAGGTTCACTGCCCAGGAGTAGATGCTACCCTCAGACGATAACTACCCTGAAGAGCTATCACACCAATTTGTCTATCACATAAAAAGGCCAAAGTACCTGAAAAGAAGGAGGGTACGTGTCTACTACACAGCATTTCTCTTGGCCATAGAACAATCAATGCCCCATCTGCCCCAATACTTGCCTGTCCTAAGAGATAGATCACTTAGATTGGCGTGGGAACAGCTCTTCGCCTGGGCACTGAACGACTACTTGATAGGGAGAGCTTGAAAACAACAACTAACACTAATGACAAGCATATTGAGAATTTTCAGGCGGGCAACTCTAACGTCGCAAGAATTAGCTGCCATACTGCAGCAAGGTAAGAGCAAAATGCCGGTGAGACTAGCCTCTGTAATAAAGATGATAGGGATTTTGATGATCACCGGGTTCTTGGCTGCCTCTGTATGGCAAAACAGTTATGCTATCAGTATTTTGGCTGTACAAAAACCTAATATGCCCCCACCCATGGCTGCAACAGGCGCTACGTCAGGTGGTACTGGCAAAATTCCACACAAGGGAAATAGAGTTAAACGCAGCACATACTCAGATAATAAAGGTATTGACAACTACATACAACATTCAGCACACGTCTCGAACATCATGTGGTACCAACACATGACTCAAATAGGTAAGCAGACAACAGAAGACAGCTGCTACGTCTGCTCATTGATCCCATACGCCATGAGCGCTTCTCGAACATTCGTTGCCACGGAAATAGATGAGACGACAGCACGATGTATAATATACCTGGCACTGTTCCAAACGAAAGGGAGATTTCAAGGGACGGTGGTGAAACTGGTGTGGAAAACACGAGACACATATCCATACGAAAACAACTTCCTCAAGACTTATTTGAGTTACCACAAGAGCAGTTTGCATGCTAAGGCCTTCAGATACATGACAAGTGGTCCTGAAAAGGGAGAAACAAAGGAAGTAACACTACAATACCTACCATGTGACTGGTACGCCACTGAAGTTCCTGGTAAACAAGGATGTTGGGAAAGACCACTGGCAACAATAACAGGGAAGGTGTACATGGACAACAAATGGGACATAGGAGTGATTGGCAGTAACATGGTGACAAGAGAAAATATTACAACTATTAATGAACACAACGACAGATGCTGGACGATTTGGGTCAAGTATGTACCCATGCTAATGTGGATAGAGAAGGATGAAGACCCAATAACCATACTGCCGCTGTCTGCACCTAAAGTATGCTACCAACATAGAGGAGAAGTGGACGTGGGATACAACACCAACTGTGAAAGCGTGACGGAGTTGCCTGAGGGGGGAGCAGGAACAGCATTATTAATGGACCATTACTGGGCCTGCGGAGACAAGGCATACCACACACTGCCCCCTCTGTGGAATGGTATATGCACGATGGTACACGTTAATGTACCATCACTAGTGGTGCCCCAGAAACATGTGAATGCGGCAAACTTCCCTAAAATGGATGAAGGAAACAAGAGGAAGAAGAGATCTGTACAACCTCAGACGGGGCCAGAAAGACAAAACAACGGCAACAACACTGTCCTGAATAGAAAGAAAAGACAAGGAGAATCTCTGACAGGAAATTACCTATGGGGAAGGTCGGAAACAGCACTCACTTCAATCCCGCCAGAACACAGACTATTCAGCAGAGCAGCAATGTTCTTCTCCTCAATAATACATCCGGGACTGCAGGCTTACGCAAACGCAAAGTGGCTCCAGATAACTCTGTGGGAACTAATGATGACAATTAACTCTACAGTAAATGGATTTAACGCAATAAAAGAGGAACTGCGAGCAGTGAGGATGGTAGCACTACAGAACAGATATGTACTGGACCTCCTCACAGCAATGGAAGGAGGAGTTTGCGCAAAGATAGGACGATCATGCTGCACATTCATTCCTGATAACGATGCTGACAATGGTACTCTGACAGTAGCAGTATCACAATTGGCCCAGAGGTACTCTAAAATGGTGGATGAAAGTAAAGGTGTGAAAAAGGATGACAGCTGGTTTTCGCTATTATGGTCATGGATGCCATCTTGGCTGTCAGACGGACTGAAGATTATAGTTGGATGTATTATTTTGGCTGGAGCTGCACTGATCATAATAAGATTTTGGAAGGCCCGGAAGGCACGCACCGCAGACAAAATGATCGAAATGGTTGGTATGCACCCCCTGATGCCGGCAGATGATGGCCAACACACAGGCGCAATAATAAAAGAAAGAGAGAAATTGCGCAACCAGATCATCACCAATCACCTGGACCCACCATCTGTGAAGCTCGAAAACCCAAGAAACCCAAGGAGCTACATAGGGAAATGGGTATACTGCACACCTGGAGGAACCTGTGTATATATGTATTGGTCATTCGAAGACCATGTCAACCACTATGGACATTTGGGAGGAGTAACTAAAATATGGAGAGTGAGAGGAGATAAGGAAAAGGATATGTTTGTGGTCGACAAGTCGACCAGAGGGGGGACTGAAGTGGGAGAATGGAACAAAAGGCTCACACCAATCCCCTCACACCACTGGCCCAGAGGATCACGGCCTAGGCACCCGCCACGAGAGGAGTTTGCCCATCTACCAGACGACCAAATACCCTGGTACAGGAACATACGGATGTGCCCACCCGCCTGCCCTGCCCATGCCGACACCTGCGGCATGGATGGACTCGACTGAACCATCCAACACTAAATCAACACATCGTTAGAGATGCCATGACGACCCAGGCTACGGTCAGCACACCCGTGCAAACATGCACACTGGACATTCCCACACCAATCCACACGAAGAACATATTCAGTGCTATGACGTAGGTGACGGGCACACTCACCGACGCGCCTCTTTATTATTTTTCACATAGGCTTTTCAAAATGCAGAAACGCAAGACGCACAATGAACTCATCCAAAACGCTTGCTCACGCTTCTCCTAAACCCATGTATTACAATGAGAAATATAACGAAGACCTGATACTGGGGATAAAGCAATATGATACCATAACCTAAAGCGCCTGTGTACCAAACGACTCCACCTATACACCTGGCCCAAGTAGGCCGCAAGCAAGAGCTTCCATGAACATTGAATGAGCAAGAGTACAGTTGCTGACCCTGCAGAATGAGCCCGGCGATAGCAGACAGTCAAGGGCACAATGTTGCAAACTCGTGTGCCGCAAGCCGACGCCAAGGTCACACCTGCAAATTAAACCAGGCACACAGTGGAAAATACAATATTAATTGTGCAGAATTCTGCCTCGACCACGGTCCCACCTCACGTGACCGAGCCGAGCCTGACAGGGTGCCAGGCCCAGGAGGAGGGAGGCGCCTGGATCCACCGTTTCAAGACACAGGCAGATACAATTAAGTGATTCAATGGACATCTGCGGCGGTGGGAGTAGTCGGCCTTCCAGCATATGAATAAATCTTCACATTGTCTGCACATACCCATAGTGAAACATTGTTGCAAATGACAGGTGCACCGCGAGCTGGGAACAACGATGGTCCCAGACTGGGGGGCTCGTGTGTTGACCAATCAGAACATGGGGCTCTTATCACTGCCACCATTAACATTAGCCAATCCTCAGGGGTCTTCATGTAACAATTTTCATGTATCGAATTGAAGGGACAACCCATGTATACCACCTGACTAAACCTTAACCACTAATATTGCTCTCTATACGTATGCTATACTAACCCTACCACTCGAGGAACCAATCCAGAGTGGCGATAGGTTTTTTGCTAATTTTCCAAGGTGACGCAAATAGCGCATCATACTAAGGTAAAAAGGGCCTGCGAGCCCCACAATGAGAGAGAGTGTCAGGACGGACGCGTACGATCCTTGACCCATCCCTGCCGTTTTGTTTAATAAACAGCCGAACCACCTTGCTTCTTGCGTGTGTCTCATACTCAATTTTTTTGGGATATACGGGAGGAGTTGGGGCCTCCCTGCCTGGAGGTCCGCGGACGGCCCAGCCGACCCCGGGAGAATTTCCCCCCGACACTAGTACTAAAGTGGTGAAATGGTGTAGTGTTCATTACGCTTAGTCGCCTCTTCCTCATGCCAGTACTTTCAAGTGTCATGTGTGGGAAAATTAGGGGAACAGCTTTAGAGTAACCCATAAAGGTTGGGGTAGGGATGGGTTGGTCCTCAACAGGAAAAGGGGGATACCATGTCTCTCCTGTAGGCACCACACTCCCAATCCCTAAGGAACCTCCACACAGGTGATGCCCCCTCGCTTCTCCACTTCCAGGGTCGGGATCCAAGAGCGATGGCCTTTCCCTGGTCACCTGAGAAGAGGATCGAGGTGGCTTAGGTGGGAGGTAACCTCAGGTTTCTCATATCTGTTGTATACCTCATTAAAGTGCACAGTTGCATATCTGTATTGTTGTACACCTCTGTAAAACAATACTTTGCTTCTCAAAGCGAGGTCCGCGCTCAATAAATACCATAATAATAATATAGGTATATTGTCTGGTTTTCCTTTAACCATTGTTATCATGAAGCGCATGGAGTTACGTTTTGGAAAAAAACATGTTTTGTTCCACATCCAGAAATAAGCATGTGTTCATTGATGAAAGGCAGACATGTTTGTCCTGATGACGGGCACTGCAAATGAGAAAACAGTGGTGTCAAGATCATCCCAGAATACAGAGATGATAGTCCCTTTAGTGAAAGTGATGTTCCAGTTTTGGTTGAAGAATCCATCCAACAGAAAATGGGTCCCATGGAAGACACACATTTTTAGGACGTAACTAGATATAAAAAGAAAAACAATTTATTTAGTACCCAAATAAAACAACTTTGTATGTATTCCCTAATACAAAGGAATCATATAAATGGATCAGCGATTGTTTGATGCTTTTCAGTAAATATAAAAGGGTTATGTGAAACTATTGCAATGTCTGATTGACAGGTTTTTCTCATTTACTACATAGCTCATAACTTTCCACGTTACATGCGGGGTGTTTTCGAGCCAGTCGGGTGTTTTTCTTTGCACTACATGCTGCCATGTTTAGCACCATCCTTACAATGTTGAAACTAAAGTACAAGTTACATCATTCAATTCGAAGCCAAAACCACGATGTGCAATAAGACGGCCATTTGTAACTTCAAACATTTTGAAGATATCAGTTGCGCTTGAGTTGCTATTTCTCTCCTTATTGTTTCATTCTACTAGCTATATTCTAAGAAAAATGTCTCTGTGTTTGCCTCAAGTCACAGATAAATGTACAATATCGTTTCAAGTGCACCACGCAGTAACATAATTATTATAATAAAATTATGAAAACAAATCAACTAGAGGAATTTTTGGCTGTCCATTGAAGCAATGTAAAATGTTTTTTTAAAAAGAAAAAATTATTTGTTTGGCTGAAATTCAACCTTTCAAATATTTGGTACAAAAATAACTTGTAATTTACAATCAGTATTGTTCATCGATACACAATAAAATTACATTTTTCATCAAAATAAAATTTAGTTTGTTCTCTTACGAGAGCTATTGAGAAATGAAACTTGTATTTCAGGTGATTTGTTGCTTTGAAGTTATCTATTTTTTTCAGCTTGGTAAGTAAATGTTATCCTCTGAATGTTTACTCTTACAATTTCAGGGATGCCTTACAATGAGACTCTACTTTCAGTCCTACACATTCTAAGGTTGACTTAGCTTTCGGTTTTGCCTTTCCTGCAGAAATGAAAAATATTATTTTCATATTTTTATTTGGACATCGAAATAAATATTTTTCTCCTCACCAGCATATAATTAATTTGGAAAATGTTACTCTTATTTGATATTTTTTTTTAACAATCTTGTACAATAATTAATATATAAAGATACAAGACTAAATGAACATGGAGGACAGTCTTCTTGTGTTATTTCTCGCCTGCCACTGTTACATAGCAAAGAGATGTTGGTTTTCCCAGTCAAAGTAACATGTTTGTAACCCGAGCAGAACATGTTTCTTTACTAACAGAGGTAAATGCATATAATTGTTACAGTTAAATATTTAAAGAAAATAGTAAGGTATTACAAAACAGAGTCATATTGGTTGACACTTGAAAAAACAAAGGATGCTCTTACATTGTGACTGAGACAATGGGGGTAATTACGACATGGGCGGTAAGGGATACCAGGCACCGGTAAGGAGACTGGTGCCGGTAATCCCTTACCGCCCTATTCCAAGGTCCCTTGGCAAAAAAAAAAAACTATAAATTAAAACTAGAAATAATTCACGACCCAGGCTGCTTCGAAGGAACAGAGTGCTTCAATCCCCTGTGGGCTTGAGAAGATGGAGCGATAGTCTTGTCTCAATTTCAGTAATGTTACTGCAGTACTGGGTCATACCCTACACATGGGCATACACAGTGACTGAGTAGGATGGAGAAGAGGCTATGCCCCAGACACATGGTTATTGCACTCAGTGTCAACCCCTGTTGGTAATATTGCCACGACTTTGTCCCAATCACTATTGATCTCCTGCAATCCTCATCATCTTACCACAACTCCCACGCAAAACGTTCAAGTAAGTAACAGTCCATATATCTTTTAGTCTGAGCTCACTTTCAATCTTTAAAACAGCTTCGTCCATGGTTGTTTAAGAAATGTATTGTTCACTGGTGACCTCACTGCACAAACAATCTAGTATAATCTTGAATAGGACCCATCCATGTTACATTATTTTTCCTATAGAAAACTGTTTTTCAATATATTGATGGTAAGTTCTTGAAAAACACATTTTGGGCATCTGGATGTTTATTCCATCTCTTCTTAGATGTAGTGAAAAATAAGCAGATTTTAAGCAGAAATGCCACCTATAATACTGCTCCAGGTATTGCCATATAATACTATCCGTGATATCTGATAAGACCCAGAATTTTGCAAACGTTAAAATCTTCACAATTTTCCAAATTCCAATCATTTTGACATTACCACCCAAATATGAATGGCTACACAAGCATTACATGCCGCATTCAGAGCAGTCTCATGTGACCAAGAAATTACACATATTCAAATCATCAACATATTCAAATATAAAATACATAACCACATGAAAAGACACATCGACTTTACCCATTTACAAGCACTCTCAAACACATCACCACAGTCAGACAAAACTAAAATATAGATACACAGACACAAACACACACACAGACACACACAGATAAAGGCCTTGAATGACATCCAGAAAGGGAACCAGATCAAAGAGGAGATTCTAAGGTAATAGTGTGAGAGTCACAAGGGTTTATATAATTTAATGAGCTTACAATTAAAGGGCCTAGTCTCCAAGACCAATCCCTGTTCTAGATCTCAACCTCCTGGTGTCTCAACAAGGAGGACAGTGTTGTGCAAAACACTCAACATCTCAGGGTCGTATGATGTATTCCATTATATTTCTGGTTCTTGGTCTTTTTCTTGGCCTTTGATTTTGCTTGACAGCCCTGGTGTCTCCCCATATCCTGTATGACGAGGTAAGATTTAAATTGCTATCCGGGCAAGCCCTGTATTGTACTTCTACAGGCCTAGAGGTTTCATCAGGACTTCACAGCTTCCTCTCTTGCCCTAAGTGCTCTTCTTTGCAATTTTAGGTAGGAACTGTGTCCTCTACCTGGATACAACGAATTAGGATGTTATCCCCTCCTTTCTGTGCCCCTTGGGTTTGTAAACCTATTTAGTTGGGCTGATGGTCTTGCAGCTGCACCAGTATCTTGGCTAGTGCCCCCAATTAGATATTCTCTGACGTCTTAGGTCAAGAACTGGATCATGACACCTTTTGGGCCCAGGTACCTTGAAGGCTCTAGAGACTCACTGTTCCCAGCAAACTGGTCTGGTTTAGCATGTGGCTTACTTGGAACAGCCACCTCTTGTTATTTGTTTTACCAACTGCTCAGTGTATTTTGCCTGTCCAATGCTCGTTGTAACTCTCTAGCTCCTCACTCTTGTCTCCTTTCACTAAAACACTCCCTATTAGGCATGCTGTTCCAACACTATCAACATCAAGATGCTTCTTTCAATTTTTCTATATGTGCTCCAGGAGTAATTGTCCCAATGAGGGCTTTAGTGGGTTGACGCATTTGTCCATTGGTATATTGTCTTGCTATAGGATTTTGTCTATTGATTTCTTCTTCCCCGATTGTATCTGATCTCTATTCTCACATTTTTAGTGGATTGTATTTTATTAATAGGAGCATCCCCATGCCCCAGATATGGGATTTAGGATTACAAATGTCCTGTCAGATACTGGGATCAGTCAGCATTGGCATTGTGTTTCACCAATCCTGTGTTCTAGGTTCCCTATGTTTTAGTGTTTTTTTCCAGTTTCCAGTGCTCTTGCACTGAGCGTGGAACCTTGATCTGTGTTTCTGCTGTTGGTGTTAGTTTTCCATTTAGCTCTAGTTCAGGTTTTAAGTGGGGGATTGCATACTCACACCTGCTATGTGCAGCACCTGCTTTTCTCAGAGATGGAAATGGGTCAGCATGTGAAATTACTTGTTCATATAAGATATTTCAAAAAACATTCCTGGGGCTGCTTCCCCATGGAGTGTGTTCCCCCATGGAGAAATTAAGTCATCTGATCAAAATGTTATAGCTTCTATTTCCCTCCACCTGTGGCACATTTCTCCTGGACTACAAGTCATGCTTGGGGCAAGGTCTCATTACCTAGTCTAAACAGTCGGCCCTTGGACAGTCTAACCATTAACAAAACTCAAAGGTCAGGAAGGCTTGGTTGCAAGTTAGAAACACAGTCCACCATTTTAGAACAGAGAATCACATACAAACAGAAATCAAAATGGCAGATGATTCTAAAATGGCGGCGAAGTCAATCTAAAATCGGAACTTTGCAATGTGGTTTTCTTCACAGAGCGACTAGGCTAGGCCAATATAAATCAGAAGGAGGCACGATATGATTTCCTGTTTAACAAACCCTCCTTTTGGCCTAAGCCAAGCGCTAAACTACAATTAGTCACTTTGTGAGTAACTCCACGTCTCAATGTCCATACAACCTGAATCACAATCATCAGAGATATCAATCGCCATGAGGTCTGTAACAGAAATTTCCTTCCACCCAAATTTGTTGGCCATTCTTTCTGGTGTGCGTACCTTTTGTCCTAACGTTCCCATAGTTTGTGCACAACATCCCCCTAACATTGAACATATGGCAGGAAGACATTGTATACAGCAACAGCAGAACAACAGAATACCCAGAATAATAAATAAGACTGAAAGTAGCTTCCATCCCCATGATCGTAAGAAGTCCCAGAACCAAGCGCTAAATTCCCAATTTCCCTCAGAACGTGCACTTCTGAACTAAGGATGTGCAGATTTTGTATAGCCTTAAAGATGGTTGGGGAGGAATCCGGTACGAAAACGCAACAAGCGGACCCCACTAATTTGCATACTCCACCACGCTCAGCCAGGATGACGTCTAACGCCATCCGGTTCTGAAGTGCCACTAACCTTATTGCTTTCTGTTCTAGAGTCATGTTATAGAGTATGTCAGTGGTCCGATTGATGGTTCTCTCTAGTACTCTCGCTAGTGTCCTGATATCCTCAGAGTTTAGTATTTGCCTCCAAAAAGGTACAAAGGATTCCGCTACGTCACCCAGAACTTGTGATGAAGTATCGCCATTCTCGTCCCGCCTTGGACAAGCCCTAGAGATTACTGTAGTACTAACTATAAATACCCCTGGCAACAGAATTCCTAAATAACAGGTTCCCTGCCAATCCCTAGGTAGCCATGGGAAAGCTTCATTACCGCAAATGAAGTAGACAGGTTCTCCTACATACAAAGGTCTGTCCTCACTGGTCAAGTTCGCAACATTGGTGAAACCCTTGAAATCACCCATTGACTGAGTACCATTCCTCTGTATGCAGAAAGAAACTGAGTCGGGCTATGGTTAACAGTGTAGGAAGGTGGCGTAGCATCCCTATTGCCTATAGGAGCCATCTTGAAAGAGATCATTAAGCTTGCTTCTATTTGCGAAAAGTGAGCATCCCAGGGGCGTTAGAACTCGTCTTTCAAACTCGTTCAAATTCGTTCCATCAAAGTTCCCTGAGATGCTATCATTCCATCGGCCAAAGAATAGTGCCCTTAGAGAAGCATAACATGCAGTGTTCAGAGGCAAAGGATGAATATACCAGCCCAACCCTTTGTCTCCATGTTGCGGTAAATGAGAGCAGACCCAACAGTTAGACCTGTTAAAAATGGCATGTGTTGCATTCATTATAATTAACAGTGTGGTATTGTGCTAACTCTGTCTGTGTTGAGAGTCTCTAGGAGATAGAGATGCACGAAAGGTGTAGGTACAGTAGGTACATTTTTAACGGGCAAAAGTGTTTCGAGCGTACGTATTTCTTCCATGTACCAAAATCCCAAAGCAATTACTATTGTGAAACCGGTTAACATGATTACTAGAAAACAACACGTTTTAAAAGACCATGGCCCTCATTACAACACCAGCACTAAACCATGGCGCTATTAGCACCATGGTTGCTGCCGGTATTGTAACAAGTCCGCCATTGTGAAATGGGGAAGTACCACCCCATTCCAAGGTTGGCGGGGCGGTACTTCCCCATTTCACCATGGCGCTTCCCCATTCCCATTTTTGCCCCATAGGACATATCGGCAAAGCGCATGCAACAGGATCAAGGGCGGAAGAAAAGTAACCGCACGGCCTATTCTTCCCTCCATGTTCCTGCGTTAATATAGCCAAAGCACATCCATCACGTTCATGCACATATAACTCAAAGGCCTTTTCATAATTTGGTGTGACCAAAACTGGTGCTGAACACAATCTTGAGCAGATCAAAAGCTTTCTGGTGTTCCAAGTTCCACGGCAATGGCAAAGAAATGCCCTTCTTTGTCAAAGCCAACATTCGTTTAATCACTAGTGAGAAATTGGGGATCCACTGCCTACAGTAAGAAGCCATTCCTATCAAGGCTCTGACTTCCTTCTGTGTATTTGGGACAGACATGCTAGAAATGATTTAAATCCGTTCAGACGTCAACCTTCTTCCCTCCTTTGACAGGAGATCGCCTAAATAGGCGACCTCCTGTCGACAATGTTGACATTTTTTCAGTGAAACTTTTTGTCCATGTTTTGCTAGGTGAATAGGCAACAACACAGTGCCCTCCTTACAGGCACTTTCTGAATCAGCAGCTAAAAGAAGATCATCTATGTATTGAAGCAATGTACAAGTGGTAGGCAACTCGAGTGTATCAAGCTGCTCTTTCAAATCCCTACTATAAATGCTCGGACTTTCCATGTATCCTTGTGGCGCACGGGTGAATGTAAACGAGCGTCCCCCTAGGGTGAACACGAACAGGTATCTGCTATCATTGCGTATAGGAATGCTAAAGAAAGCATTCTTAAGATCTACGACACTAAAATGAGTAGCAGAATCTGGAATCATAGTTAATATTGTTGTTACATCAGGCACAATAGGAAATTGTGGAGCAACAATCTTATTGATAGCACGTAAATCAATGATAAAACGAAAAGGAATTGCATTATCTCTTTTCTTATACACAGGCAAAATATCGGACTATTGCACAAACTACCTGCAATTTCTTCAATTACCCCACAGTGTACAAAATCGGAAACTATAGACTTCAAAGCTTGCTCACCATCAACTGAAATCTTATACTGAGGAATACTTGGCAACTTTACTCCATGTTTCAAAATGATTTTAACAGGCTCAATCTGTAGAACACCAACATCGTTGTCATCAATCGCCCATAAACACTCCGGAACATCACTAAATTCCGGCGGCAAAGGTCTAGTCAGGAACTGTGAGGCAGAAAGTTGCTGTGGTGAAATCGTCAAGCGCACTCCATCCGAAGAACAATGAATTACCGCATTTAATTCCTTCAACAGATTCAACCCCAACAAATTCTCTCCACAGTTCGTTGTCAGAAGAAACGGACAGTGATCTGTGAATGGACCCAGTGTAATCGGTACCGGCGAGGAAACCGGACTAACCACTAGTGTACCAGAAAACCCTACAGAAACATTGGTTTGCCCTGACAGTGGAATGTTTGGAACCCGTGAATGGTCAATGGAACACTTCTGCGCTCCTTTATCTATCAAGAATAGATGTTTCCTATTTCCCACTATCATTTCAACATAGGGACCTTTCTGATTAACGGGAATAGGCATTGGTTCCAAACCATGCTTCGGGCAATCCTAGCAAAACAATATATCATCAAAAGGAAGGTCTTGAGAGAGATATGCAGTAGAAGGATGATCAAAATGTGTTCTATTATCCACACTCAGTGACTGATCGTCTTGTGAAAAACGCTGTGAATTCTGAGAAAACTGGCTTCTACCAGGACCCCCTGCCCCAGGACGGCCTCTGGATCGTCTACCCATGATACCAAATATATTATTCGACCTCTGCTGGAGGATCGGGCATTGTGCTCGCCAATGACCATCTTGTCTGCAATAAGCACATTGGTTCGCATGTACAGGACCCATACTGTCCCCTAAAGTGTGTATTACCCCCTCTGGGACCTCTAACAATCTGTTGCAATAAAACTTTAGTTTTCAAGTCTCCCTTTTTCTTTTCACTCCTTTCTTTCTCATTATTGACTCGGTTTTTGTAATACTGAGCCATATGCAATACTTCAGACTGAGTCTAAACTTGCCAAACGCTCTCGGAAGTCAATTTCTTCATTCCGCAACCTTTCTAACTCCCTTCTATACTCAAAAACCCTCTCAACGTGCTCATATACTTTCTCCACGATATCTCTTGAATATGCTAAAACATTCAGATCCCTCAACCCTTGTGGGAGACCTACATCATTCAGTCTGTTCCACATTACAAATAAATGAATTCCCAGTCATTCGATAAAAACATTTTTCTCAGGAAAATTTTCTAGATTAGAGAGTGTGGCAAAAACATCAGATTGTTCTCCCTTCTCCATGCACTGTCTAGCCCATGCAGTCAAATCACGATTTCTCTCTTTAGACACAGTATTGCGAGTTACGATCTTTGATTCCGCTTCCTTATCAACTACAAGCGGAACAGAACCACTTGGAATAGAAAGAGTAGAAGAATCTTGTACAATCAGTAACAAAGGTACTATCACTGGTGCAGAAGACAAATCTACCAGACCCGTAACAGTAGGCAAAGGCGGAGGTACAGGTGGAGGAGCAGCGATAGGAGGAGGAACAAAAACCGGAGGAAGAGGAGCAATAGGAGGAGCAGGAATTACTACGGGAGGAGGAACGACAGCAGGAAGAGGTAAAGCAACAGGAATAGGAACATACGGAGGTGGCGCAGTGGTACCAGGCCTTCGTTCATTTAGAAGCTTGTCAATTAATTCATCAGACACATGAAAATCTTTAGATGGATATATTTTCTGGATACCAAGTTGAAAAGCCCTATCCATATTTCTAACTGACTCTGACTGTTTACTTTGATCATACAATAACGCTTTCTCAGCGTTGGAAATATGTCGGCGCGCATGTTTCTCTCTACTTTTAAGTTGCTGCATAGCTTCTTTCTTCCAATTTTGTAATACATCAAATGCTGCAGGTCTAGCTTTTTTCTTCAACAATATAGACTCTAAATATTCTATACGAGGATTCTCAAAGCTACCATTGGTTGGCCACTGAAGTTCGTAAGCATGTCTAGTTTGTCTGTGCCAAATATCATTAAACACTATACTACCAATGCCTTGCTTACAGTACATAGTACACGTCTGCGACCCCTCCTGTGGTGCAGGACGGCTAAATTCCAAAGACTGTCTGTCTCTGTGGAAAAATGCCCTGAAACAGGCAGACAATTTCTCAGGCATATCAGATTCCTGGTGTTACCTGGTCAATAATTGTTCCCGCAAGGACAATACGCCAAAATCAAATTATCAGGATACTTAAGAATCGGGTCACGACTCACCGGATCAAAGAACTAAAGGTGGTCCGATCGGATTACAAAGGACAACTAAGGACCCTCGTGGTTGGTGATTTCATCAAAACTGCCCACCTCGATATATGGACCCTCGTCAAGATGCCATCGCGGACCGCGGGCTCACCGTCCAGGGATCGGGTCGTGCAGCACTGTTGAGGTATCACGTCTCATCCAAGAAGAGGCCCCCTTTCTCACCGTCCGATCCCGGTCCGATAGGCGCGTCAACACTTCAACGAGATGGCATCAATCTTGAGGGTCCCTATTCGGGCGCCATCTGTAAAAGCAAGGAAATATCGAGGCTGAGTTCCACAAAAGGAAATACACCAAACACGGGCTATAAAGATTCACAGATCTTTAATACTGCGCAGTTACAAAGAAACACAGATCTGATAAAGATAGCTATCTGGCTCTCGACACCCCGCAATGAGTACCAGCCCATCAGAGTGAGGAGGGAGAGTGCTGGACATCTAAACATTCGCATTTGTATACATTTCCTATAATATTGTCAAGCCCCTCTACAGGTTAATAATCTGCGGTCTGGAGTTCGTGCCGAGTTCACATATAGCTCATACAATAATATGCACATGGATTACATAGGTTTGTGTTTCCAACAAGTTGTTTGTTTGTTTTATTATTTATAATGCGCAATCGTACGCAGGGGCATCGGGGCGCAGCCTTTACAAGAATTTTCGAATATTGGTTACAGTACACATAGAATATACAAAATACAGGAATAAAGTACATCAATATTATATACAGTGAAGTCAGCAAGCCGTTATTTACTTATAAGCAGGAAGGCACGCGGTTAAAGGGTGTGCGGGTAGAGCTAGGCACTTCATTGTCTTAATGGGCCAATTTCAGCCAAGAGTCTACCATACGAACAGAAATCAAAATGGCGGATGATTCTAAAATGGCAGCGAAAATCGGAACTTTGCAACGCGGTTTTCTTCGCAGAGCAACTAGGCTTAGGCCAATATAAATCAGAAGGAGGCACAATATGATTTCCCGTTTAACAAGCCTGCGGTCAGCATCCTCCTAAATGCATGAGTGTCTTCTTTTGCCATGTACCACTTCGCATTGTCTGTGACTGCAGATCATTTTTCACCCAACATGTTCACAGGCCACTGAGGAAAGGAAGCCAGGCCCAGTACATCAGTGTCAACGAGACACGCGACCGATAGCACCAAGTTGCTGACACCAACCATCAGCACACCAGCCACCACCCTTGCGCCCTGCAGTTGTGGCACCCACTGGACAACCTCATGCAAAACAGCATCTGCCATCAGCACCAGCATGCCAGCTGCATCTACTTGCCAGACTGGCTCCACCAGATAAGTTGTGGCTCCTGACTCCACCACTACCGACACTATCACTAATGCCGGTGCACTACCTGCTGCCAACCCAACCAACACTGGTGCCAGTACAACTAGCATGCATGCCCTGTGGAAATCAGTAACCTCTTAGATGCCACACCAGCCGCCCAACGGTTGACGCTGCCAACAACTATGCTGGCCTCTCTTCCCCATCCTAACCTGTTCCATTGAATAAATGCCACAAGCATCAGGACACAGACAAGCGATGGGGATAGCCAGAATCACTTGCAAGGTGTTGGGTGCGAAATAATCAGCAAGTGTAGCAAGTATTTATTAATGTATTTATTTACAGAAGGAACAATGCTCTTTTGATCACAAAATAATATACAATAGAGAAGAAATCAGATTTGACAGAAAGCATTGAGCTTCTTACAATGGGTTGAATTTGAGGGACATTCCGACCAGGTTGTGGAGAGGAGTAAATGGAACAGTTGCTGGGGACAATGTCCACGTAAGTGGACATTGTTATGAATCCCAAGATGTCGGAACCGCTTCCGTAGGGGGAGCTCCTTCCCATGAGTCCAGGAAGGTGAGACAGCTCCCCAATAGTCCCCCTCGGGGTGGTATTCAGTGGGTGGATCTCATGGGATGGGAAATTCAGTATGGGACCAGTGACAACTATAGTGGGAGAAGGCAATATCTACCTTGTACCACCACCTCTCTGTCACCTCCACTCTTCTCACCCCTACCTTCCTAGCCTATACACTTCTACAGTACGGAAGAAGTAGGAAGGACTGACATGAGGAAGAAAAGGGATTACTACAATGAAGATCTGAAGCAAGTAACTGTGATGAGGAAGAGGTGCATAGCCATGCGGATCACTCAGAGGAATCCATCTGAGCGGTCTAGTCTTCAGTCACAGAGCTTACTGGTTGGGAGCATAAAGACTGACAACTGATTTACATTCTGGATAGGAACCACAAGAGGGACCGAGGCTTGCAGAGAAGGCCGGAAAAAGCAGATCCAAGCACAGAGATGCTGAATGTTCGATCTTAACTGGTACCGCAAAATGAAACTGAGAGGCTGGCTATGGAAAGAAGAAGCAGTACAGCCCAAAAGGAACCCATGGTCTGGCAATGAGGGAGATGATGAAGTGGGTCTGGAGCCACAGAGCAGCTGTGGCAAGCCAACAGGAACGACAGAGTACCAGCAAAGCAGAAAATAACCCTGTGACTGAAACCCTAAAAAGCAAAACAAGTGAAAAGTGGGGGAACAAGGACAGCCCTTATGCAATCCTAAGAGCCAGTTTACCAAGATTTGGTAACAAGTGAAACAGGGTCTATAATCCTTCTGATAAAAGGACATATCAAGTGATAAGAAGGCATAATCTTCTTCTTGGAAGTACTTGGAGGGAAGGTGACTCAGGACTGTCACATAAGAGAAAACACAAAGAGAACAGTGAGAGCAATATATCTGAAGACAGTACTTAGCAGGGGAGTAAACCAAGTCTGTTTGTAGCATCAAGAGACCATAAAAAGAACTATGAGAACAGTATGAAGGAACACAGAGCTTGGCAGGCGAGTGAACCAAGTCTGTGTTTGAAACTAGGAGACCCGAGGAAGGCAGAAACTAGGTCTGTCACTCACGGTGAGGGACCCACCACAGCTTGGAGAAACATCCAAGCCACTCATTCATCGCAGTGCCTGGTAGGAGGAAACTAGGTCTGCCAAGCAAGGTCAGGCACTCTCCTAAGCTTGTAGGAGTAGCCAAGCCACTCTTCTTCATTGAAGTGCCTGGAACGAGGAAGCCACATCTGCCAATTAGAGTCAGGGACCCACCTCAGCTTGTAGGTGCATCCAAGCCACTCTTCTTCGATGCACTACCATGTAGGAGGAAACCAGGTCTGCCAACCAGAGTCAGGGACCCACCACAGCTTGCAGAAACATCCAAGTCACTCTTCATCATTGCGGTATTTGGTCAAAGGAAACCAGGTCTGCTAACCAGAGTCAGAGACCCACTGCACTTTGAAGACGTATCCAAACTATCCTTCTTTGTTATAGTGCCTGGTGAGAAAAGACAAGGCTTGCTAATCCAAGGGTCGGGGACCCAAGAGACAGAGAAGAAGTTGAACTGTGTTGCATGGCTGAAGAAGGCTTGGGAAGGGAGGCATTCCCAGCAGTTGATGAACTGCACCAGAAACCGTTGGAAGACTGGAGAATTGAGATATTCCCTCCACCACTTATAAACTCCCAACTGTCTATTTGTTCAGGGGAAGAGGGTCATTCCTCTGGGCCAGGAAGTCCTACTTTTCATTTAGTTTAGCGTGTGAGGGACAAAGTTAGGATTCTGGTCATGGGCATTGAAACCTTTAGCTTTAGACATCCTAACAGTGACATTAGTTATTTTGGTTGATGTAGGGAAACCCCTCTTAGAGTTAGGGTAAGATAAGCTTTTCTTTTCATTTTCTTAATATAATAAAGGTTTATGCCAACCACTATGACTCCTCCATGTCAGAGGATTACTATTGCACCCATACAACATACATACATTAAGGACATCCAACATTGCACATTTTTAAGTGCAGGTAGGCGGTACGGCCATTTGTACTCTACATGTGTCCATGATGGGTGAAGTGCTACAGTAAAGACAGAGGAAGTGAGGGACAGAGGCGAGGGAAAATGTTAGCTAGCAGGCAGATGAAAGGTAGGTTAAGATGGTAACTCAGAGGCGAGGATGTAGGCTTTTAGTTTGGATTTGAACAAGTAGTTATGGCATGATGGTCAATATGTCAGGTAATGTACACATAGCACGATTGTTACATAATTTCTCGCTCTCTCTGAATCATGCAATGCCTCATTGAATGAGGGAGAAAGGGTTAATGTCACTAGGGGATTACCCCATTTCCACCAGAGGTAACGACATACCCTGTAACTGGATTGTGAACGGACATGTTATCTTTGGATCTTCAATACTGTGCACTCATGCACGTGCCCTGATATGCTTTCTGATAGTCTTGGGCACTTTGTGATAGTGATCCTGCTCTTGGGGAATGGTATTCATATGGTGCAGCTTTTGTGCCATCTCCGCTTGTGAATGTTGCGTCTGTCATCTTACACCGGAGAACTGTGCTGTCTCCTGTCTAGGTATGGTTTTCACATTGGCGGACATGTAGTTCAACCTTTGTTAATTTGGGTTTTTGCATTCCTTTCATGCCCAGATGTTGTTGTGTAGGGCTTTGTCCAGTGGTGTAGCGCTTCTTACATGTTGGGTCGGAGGGCAGATCCTTCTAGCACAGGGCTGTGAGAGGGCTTGGATTACATTACAATCACATTGCGGAAATCCCACCCCCTCATCGGTCCTACCATTTGCACTTGTGAACCCTGTGTGTTTGATGTTGATTGTATTTACCCAGGATCTATGTCTGTAACTTTTGTTGTGTCATCATAAATGCTGGTAGTGTACTGTTGCAGAAAACCATGGCATCATGGGTGGAACCTGGGAAAGTGGCATACCAATGGGTCACACTGAGGTCTGCATCACAGGTCACCTGTATGTTAAGGCAATGTTGTTTCCTGTTACAGTACACAGCTTTCAATGCCTAGGGCACCACCAATGTCGCCAGTGCTGCACTGATGTTGGGCAAGTGGGAGGTCACATACAACTGTGCCTTTGCTGCATTTACCTGTGCAGGGTTAGTAGGCAGGGAAATGTGCTAGATTGCATGCTGCATGAGCAAGTCCAGCACCTAGACAAGCACAATTGAAAACATGGGTTGTGATATTTTTTGTTTATTTTTTTTAAATGTATTTGTATTTGGTTTATTTATATTGCACACCCGGCCCAGGGGCATCTGGGCACATATCTTACAACGGTTACAGGTAACAAACTCCAAGTTACATTACTTAAGGTACATAGTACATAGAGGAAGGGCAGGTAATAGCGGAACATAGGAGGCATATATTACATTGAACACGCATGATATACACAAGTACGTACACAAGAATTATAGCAAGTAGCTAAGGCTGACCGCATAAGAGGGTCTTGACAGATATTTACCATGTATGCATTAGTGGAGGCTAGGTCTTGCTCAGTGAGCCAAGATTTGGCTTTGTTCTTGAATGTGGTGTATCGAGGTTCAGACCTAAGTGAGTTAGGGAGTGTGTTCCAAAGTTTGGAGGCAAGGACTGGGAAACTGGACCCCCTTGTGTTTTGTAATTTAAATCTAGGTATAGCAAGTGAGTGTGCTTGTGCAGATCTAACTTCTAATTCTGGGAGCCACAGGGAGCCAGTGGAGGATCCGTCTGGTGTCAAAGATGTGCGTTTTTCTAGGGATATTGAGGGCCGCTGTGATAGCATTATTCTGGGTTACTTGGAGCTTGTTCATGTTCTTTTGTCTAGTCCCCAGATAAAGGGAATTATTGCAATAGTTTTGGCCTTTACAAGGGTTCTTGCCAAGAGGATGCAGTTTGGCGTGGTGATGAAGGGTCTGCAAGCTGTCACCAATTTACAAGTGTCGGCAGATGCTGAGTCCACTGACTTGATTTGTTTTGTCAGGGAGAGGGTCGAGTCCAAATGGAAGCCAAGGGTTTTGGTGTTATTTGATACCTTAATGGTGTTCCCATTGATGATATGGTCCAGTTTGTTAAGTTGTGGGTGGGAGCCTAGGATAAGTAACTCAGTCTTATCATCGTTTAAAGATAATCTGTGATGTGCCATCCAAGCTTGGATGACTGAGTAGACCTCGTTGAGAGCCTTTGAGTCCGTTGTGCCGTCCCCAGTAATGGGAATGAGTATCTGGTTGTCATCCACATGATTAGTATAGGTGACACCCAGATAATCGAGAATATCAAATAGTGGTTTGGTAAACACATTGTATAATGTGGGGGATACACAGGAACCTTGCTGGGCCTAGAGACCCAAGCTACTCCTCACTGATGAGGCCCAACAAGGCCGAAACATGTTTGGGGATGCTTGTGGTCTCGTGCAGAAGGGATGTGACCTAGCAGTTCGGGCTGGACTGCCCCTTTTGGGGTGGGACCCAGCATGATTTGCATATGGTCTTTCCCCTTCTGTAATGGCTTGGCAGGCGAAGAACGATGGTCTGGAGGGTGCCCTGAGCAATGCCAGTTGTCAAGATTCAATCTAAACTTTCCAGCCATCACCTCTTTGTTTTTGCTTTGTCACGCCGAGTGGGACGGGTATGCCCAGACGTGGGTCCTGTGCCTGCTGGGCCTAGAGATCCAAGCTACTCCTCACTGATGAGGCCCAACAAGGCCGAAACATGTTTGGGGATGCTTGTGCTCTTGTGCAGAAGGGATGTGACCTAGCAGCTCGGGCTGGACTGCCCCTTTTGGGGTGGGACCAAGCCTGATTTGCATATGGTCTTTCCCCTTCTGTAATGGCTTGGCAGGCGAAGAACGATGGTCTGGAGGGTGCCCAGAGCAATGGCAGCGGTTAAGATTCATTCTAAACCTTCCAGCCATCACCTCTTTGTTTTTGCTTTGTCACCCCGAGTGGGACGGATATGCCCAGACGTGGGTCCCGTGCCTGCTGGGCCTAGAGACCCAAGCTACTCCTCACTGATGAGGCCCAACAAGGCCGAAACATGTTTGGGGATGCTTGTGGTCTCGTGCACAAGGGATGTGACCTAGCAGTTTGGGCTGGACTGCCCCTTTTGGGGTGGGACCAAGGCTGATTTGCATGTGGTCTTTCCCCTTCTATAATGGCTTGGCAGGCAAAGAACGATGGTCTGGAGGGTGCCGAGAGCAATGCCAGTGGTTAAGATTCATTCTAAACCTTCCAGCCATCACCTCTTTGTTTTTGCTTTGGCACCCCAAATGTGACAGCTGAAGGATCTGCTGAAGCGGACGGGGAGAAAACACGCATGGTTCTGTTTACAAGGAATGATTTGATCCATGAAGTGGACTCGTCTGAAAAATGGGCAGCGATTTTTAAGTGATGGCAGAGAATTTGATGATCGACCAGATCAAACGCTGCAGAGAGGTCAAGTAATAGTAATAGAGCAAGCTTGCCTTTGTCTTTAATGTCCTGAATTTGTGTTTTGAGGTCAATGAGGGCTGTCTCTGTGCCATGTTTCGGGCGGGAGCCTGATTGTCGGAGACCGAGGAGTCTATTGGACTCATGGTATTCCTGAATTTGTAGGTAGGCTGCTCGGTCTAAGATTTTCAGGAGGAGGGCACTGTAGTGATTGGTCTGTAGTTAGATGAGTTGCTAGGGTCAAGTGTGTTTTTTTTTAATGAAAGGGGTGACCCATGCATCCTTGAGGTTGTCTGGGACCGTGCCTGCTTTGAAAGAGGCATTGATAAAAGTGGTGATAAAGGGGGCTAGTTCATGGGCAGCTTCCTCGATGATGGGTGCTGGACATGAGTCCCCTTTACAGTTTGAAGGTTTAAGTTTTTTAATGATATTTTCCACTTCCCAGACAGTTAATGGAGAGAAGCTGAGGGTTTGCAGGAGTGCGTAGGTACTGATGGGCTGAAGAAAGGTGCCGTAGAGAGTGGGTCTGTCATCAAGCTAAATTTGTTTTATTTTTTTTAAGTTTTTTTTATTTGTTTAATTGTGTTACAATTTTTACAAAAAAAGAAAAAAGGCTTTTAATCCTATTGTGTATGATCCTTGTATTCTTTCCCTCTTTGGGCTCATTGAACAGATGAGTTCATTGTTTGTTCATTATTCGTCATGTTATTCTAACATCAGAGAGCGGAAAAAAAGAGCTACCCCTATTACTCATCTTGTGTTCGACCCGCTTGCCAAAGTATTCCACCATGTCTCTGCGTTATAGGAGTCTTTGCTTGCCAACATTTTTGACAGATGTTGTTCTCTTTGTAGGCTGGTACCTGGGCATGCCAGAAGCAGATGGCGAGAGGTTTCAATTGTATCATTTCCTGTGCAGAATCGGCAGATATTTGTAGCTGCTTGGTTCCTTCTTGCCTTCACTTCGTTTGTCAGAATCTGGTTAGGTCTGAACCTCAGGAATAATCTAATTAACTTTTTATCTGGAAATTTAGCCAAAAAGTTCCTTACTGTGTTCACTTTTGCAGGAATGGTTGGAATGTCACTTGTTGTCTTGTTCTGCTCCGCCATATCCAGGGTCGCAATCCGATCAATTTCCAGGATTTTCTTAGTGGCTTTGTTAGGATTTATCGTCAGTTCATGGATTGAGATGTTTATATCTGACATCATCTGCGTGTTTTTTGTTGCCCATGTACTCATAACAGTGTTCTTTCCGCTTTCCATTTCTGCCTTGACGATTTGCATTATCTTTATTTTGGGTTCGATGAGCGTTTTCCTGAAAAGCATCAATCTGTTTCTCGCCGCCAATGCCCTTAAAGATCGTAAACAGAGTTCTCGCCGGATTAATGTTATAGATGTGGTTTTCGATGGACCGAGGATCTTCCTCCAGAAAAAGCTCTCTATTTTAACCCAAATTTGTTCGGGGAGTTGTGGCAAAGCGTCGGTTCCATATAATAAGCTTGTAGTTACTTTCGATTTATAAAAATCAATCACTGGAATTAGGGCGAATCGGCCATATTTATTGTCAATGGCCTTTGCCTGCGATGTTAGCATTTGTACTTTTGAAAAAAGGGCTTCCTGCATTGGTTGTTCCAGAGCTCTAGTGCTGAGCATCACGCCTAGGTATTTAAACACCTCAACTTTTTCCAGGGCTGTTCCATTCGCAGTTCATCTCTGCTTTTTTCCTTTTTTTTTTTTTTTATTTTCTCCAAAGACTAAAATTTTGGTTTTACTTTGGTTTATCTCTGGCTTGTTTCTTTCCAAGTACTTTATCAAGTTGTTTATTTGCCTTTGTAGGCCCACCGGTGTCATGTCGAGCAGAATGATATCGTCTGCATAGATGATTCTAGAGACCTTTATACCACCTGCTGTTGGGGGAAAAATTCTCAGCTCTTTCTCATTGTCGGCAAAATCTGCGATATAAGCATTGTATAACGCAGGGGCCAACGGGCAGCCCTGCTTCACGCCCCTGGCCGTTTTTATTTCTTCAGATAGTTCCCCTGCTTTTTTCAGTCTTACTCGCATTGAGGTGCTATGATACAATGCTTGTATTGGCCCTAAGATTTCCTCTGGGCAGTTGTTACTTTCCAGTTTTCTCCATAGCCTATCTCTACATACACGGTCAAACGCTTGCACCAGATCTATTAGCGCCAGATAAACAGTTGGGCCTTTCTGGAGTGTTTTTGCTTTAATAGCACTCACCAGCAAAATGTTTGTTGCGGTCCCTGTGCCCTTTATGAAGCTGGATTGAAAGGTATAGGCCACATCGGCTGCTTTTAGCCACGTCTGGAAGGTGTCCAAAGCCAGAGACCCAAACACCTTGCCGATTACATCCAATAGTGCAATCGGCCGGTATTGGGCTGGGTTGTCCCTTGCCCCTCTTTTGAAGAAAGTATTTACTGAGGCTTCTCTCCAAGAGGCTGGAATTTCTCTTGTGTTGTTACATTGTTTGAAATTTTCACTCATTAAATTTGCCCAGGCTTCCGGATTATTCTTCAATTCTAAGTTGGATATCCCATCAGGGCCGTGAGCTCTTGAGTTCGACAATTTCTTGATTTTTAGTAGAATTGTTTCGAAATCCTCTGGGATCCCCCATTTTGACTTGCTCCGTGGCGAGGTTTCCTTTGTTCTTAGCTCTGGAGATTTGTATAGAATGGTAAAATGTGCAACCCATTTAGCTTCCCCAACAGTATTCATCAAGACGTCTTCTGTTGAGCTGTTGGTGCTTCTGATGAGCGACCAGAAAGCTTTTGCGCTTTTTCCATGTATAGCTATGAGCATTTCCTCAGCATCTTTTTGATAGAGGGCATGTTTTCGCTGTGTCAGCCAGTGTCTATACTGAATCTTGTCCTGCTTGAGTCTTGCTTCATTTTCCAACGTCAGAGATTTTTTGGTAATTCTGGTTAGTCGCCGCAAGATTTTTCTTTTCGCTAGCAACTGTATGTCGTAGCTATGATGGTGAGGCTTCGTTCTTTCAGGATGATTTCCTCTTTTTATTGTGTGAGCTTGAAGAAAAACATTATAGTTAATTACTTTGTTATCTTTGTTATTTTTCGTTTTGATTAACGAGTTTTCAAGATACCTGTTTGTTATAGACTGGATTGCTCTCTCGGAAAGCTTCACTCCATTGCCTTGGTTTGCCGGTTCCATTTCATGGTGCATTTTTGCTTTCCTATCTCTTAAGGTTCTCCAGCATGTTTTTTGGATGTTATGGTCGCTGTTGGAATTTCTGTTGACTCTGAAGTTTTCTATAAGCCCCAAGATTTCTGTGGACACGTATGTATGACCTATTGTGCTGATTTGCATATTATGTTCCCAGGTAGGCGTGTTCATGTTCGAGCTTTGACGGGTCCAATGAAGATTGTGGAGATCTTTTCTAGCCATCCATTGTTTTAGCAATTTGCCTCTTTCCAGAATTGGAGCAGTTCGTGCAAGGTGCTTTTTTTGATCTCCTATGTCTGCGCAGATTGCATTGAAGTCCCCCGTGACAATAATATGATCCAGATGGAAATTTGCAGAGGCTTCATCTAGGGTATCAGTTAGTGTGGTTAGGTATTCTGTATTTGTGATGGCCTCCGGGTTCCAGTATGTGTTTATTAGGGCAATGGTTTCCATAGCCATAGATTCTTCCATGTTCTTTCTTCTTTTCCATGAAAGTACTGCAGCTTGGATGAATGGCGAAGATGAAATCTGTGCGCAAATTTCGAGGTCTGATCCTGAGCGGACTGCAATTAATAGGCCCGCCATTGGCTAGCCTGTGGGGCCTTTTTTTGCTGGAGTTAGTATTATGACATAGCCATCCATAGAAGGCCTTGTCATGAGCCATGTTTCCTGTAAACAGATAATGTCATTTGAGCCCAAATCTGAATCGCTCGGGATTGTCAAGTGGCTAAATCCTCTTGTGTTCCAAGATGTCATTTGAATGAGTGTGGTGGTTCCCTGTTCAGCTGTGCATGTCGCTCCCTCCTCCAAGATTTCCCTGTCGTTGTCTGATGGCTAATTGCCTATGTTGCTTCTAATTTGTGGTGCAGTCCAAGTCCATTTTTTTGGATCGATCTTTTTTGAAAGGTATCTGTTTTCCCTTTCCACCTCGCTTTCCTTGTGTTTCCTTAAGTGTATGTCAACTTTTTCTGATCTTACCGGCCCTGCTGGGGCTTGCCTTCTTTGTTTTAAGTCTTCACTCCTTACCCTCTCCCGTGGTATTTCCGAGCGATTTCCACTGAGCCTTCGTGAGTTGTTTATATTTTGTTTTCCGATGGGCTCTTGATTTTCTTCCGCCATCTTGTATCCCAAAATGTACAGCCTCTGTTCTTCCTCTTTTAATTGATTTTGTATGATTTTTGATTTAATATGAAGGTAAGAACAATCTCTTCTGCCTGTTTGGCAAGGTTCGACTAGCCAAATATCCTCGTTTTTCAGTTGTCGAAGATTTGGAACTTGTTGGAATAAGCCCATGATAGTCTTCATGTTCAGCGTCAGCTTGTCCTCTGATTTTTTTATTCTCTGCATCTTAAAGATGCATTTGCTCTGTATTTTCTTTGACATTTCGGCTTTTGAATTCTGACCCCTTTCATTCCCTTCTCTTTGTTTTTTAGGTGAAATGCTTCTCTCTTTGATGGAACGCCCTTTGCTTCTTTCTCTCTCCTCCCAAGTGGATTCATCTAGGGATCTTCTAGAATGTTTTCTAGTCTCCCTTATCAGTCTTTTTCTGAGCGGTGAGAGTTGTCTGTCACTGGTTTTTTCTTTACTTTTAGCTGTTTTATGGATTTCTTTTGTCAATCTTGGGAAAGGGGCCACCACCTTTCTCGGGCTCCTTCTAATGTCAAGAGCGCTTTTGACTTTATTTTGCTGCTTCACTTCTTTTTCAGATGAGACTGGTTCAATTATAAAAACTTTCTTCTTTGGTTATTCATGTAAAAAAGATTTTCCATTGGGGTTTGCTTTCCTTTTCAGTTCCGAAGTTTGGTCTTGTTCAGATTCGGCCTCTGAGATTGTGTACCTGCTTAAATTCAACAAGTCCCTTATGGATGATGGAGAAACAACCATAATGACTGTTGAATGGTTTTCGTCATCATCTTTGTCTTCCAGGTCATTTTGATTCAAGCCCCCCGATTCAGCATTATTATTTTTTTTAGTTGTTGGCTCATTTTTCCTATGTCCTTGGTCTCGTGATGTTTTTTGCAAATGTGCCCGGTCTTTTGGCCATTTAGATCGACTGAAGATACCGTAGGAAAAAGGATTCTGCGTATTAATTATTTTATTTTTTCTCCGGTCTTCTAAGGTTTCTTCTGTCATCTTGAAGACCGCATCAGCGCCCCTCGAGATACATCAGTCTTCTTTACTTGTTATCGCAATAGTTTTGTTTTTAGTCCCCATCTCGGTGTGGCATTTTTGTTGATTTTTTAATCCAACCGTGCTTGCTATTTGGGGTGCTGAATTGTTCTCAATTCCTCCTGAGGTTACCGGTAGCATGCTCAAATTAGGTGGAGGGACTAGAGTGCTCATCAGGTTTGTTTGCGTTGCAACTTCGTTGGAATCCTTGGTTGTCTTTCCTGATGCATTCCGAGGGAGATTTTGGATTGATGTTTCATGTCCAGGTTGTATAAGATTTTGATTTAGAATTTCCGTGGTGTCCCATCCTTTTTGCCAAAGTATAACCCTCGAGAAAATGCATCTTGGTGTGCATCAAGGCAATCATCGTTGTTTGGTCTTTTAAAGTATCGTTGATACTTTCATACAATTTGCTAAATGGGGCCAGTGCAATTGTGACTGTGGCCATTGTGTTAAGAAGGTCTGATTTTTTTCCTGGGGTATCTTTTCATTGGGAGGAGTCGCTTTGTCCACGTTGCTTCCTTTGGGGCGAGTAAAGATCTTCTTGTCTATGCAGAACTTGTTGCGTGTTTCTCCCTGATGGTTTTTGGCTCTAAGGAGCAGTTGGCAGGGCATCCAATATTTTCTCTTTGGTCCTGGGTGCTTTTTCCCCTTGCCTCCTCTTGGGGTTCTTTTTCCTCAGTTATTGTTGCCATATCTCTGGTGCCTTCGTAATTGTTAGATCCCCCAATGTCCAGCAGTTCTTGCCCCATCGTATGGTTCCGAGGTGTTTCTAATTGTTCTTTTTGAATAACGTGGTCATCTGCTGTTTTACCCTGTTTTTCCTTCAAGGATGGCATAGAAACAGTTCTGTTTGTGGAGTTTAGATGGGCCGAATGCTTTGGATTTTGTCCAAAGTGCCATCTTATCGGTGTTGATGTTGAGTGTAGTTGGTGACCCTTTCTTGATTCTGTAGCTGATTTTGTAGCCGAAATGTCCTGCTGATTCTGGTTATTTTCAGCTGACAAGATTTGCTGATAAAGTGTGTTGACGCTCTTCAACATATCGCTATCCGAAATATCATTGGGTGCTTTATTTGACTCGGAGATATTCTTCTTAAAGAATTTCTCCATCATATCATGATTTGATGGTTTTGGTATGATATTTTTCCTTGTGCCGCTTTGTTTTCTAAAATTCCTGTTATTAGGCAACAATGTCCGGCCAGTCTCCACCTTCTTTGTTCTATCAATGTATTTTTCCAGGTCTTTCCTTGTCTTGATGTTGGGCTGGGTTTCGTTCCATTTCCTTTTTGCTGCTGAAGTCCATTCATCATCGCTTTCGAGGATTGAGCCCCAGGTGAGTCTTCTATGGGTCTTACTTTATCGGTTACTTGGGGCTGGGTTTCTTTCTCCCTTCTCTCTTTATTTGCCAGGGGGCTCATTATATTCTGTGCTGGTATGGTCCTTGCGTCTATGTTTTGATTGCTCATCGCTCCGACCTCCGTCACCAGCAAGAGCTTGGAACTGCTCGCAATGTTGTGGAGGAAAATGCTGCCGCCGGCACAACACACGTGAGTAAACGAAAATGTCCTTCAATCTCTGTTGGATGCGCCGCTTGGGCGGGTGGGCCGGCAGTTTATGCCCCCAGATGGTCACGTGATCAGTCACGTGTCAGCCGCCGTGTCCGCCTCCTCCAGGAAGCGAATCCGACCTCTGTCACCAACAAGAGCTTTGAACTGCTCGCAATGCTGTGGAAGAAAATGCTGCCGCCGGCACAACACACATGGGTAAACGAAAATGTCCTTCAATCTCTGTTGGATGCGCCGCTCGGGCAGGTGGGCCGGCGGTTTATGGCCCCAGATGGTCACGTGTTCAGTCACGTGTCAGCCGCTGTGTCCGCCTCCTCCAGGAAGCGAATCCGACCTCCGTCACCAGCAAGAGCTTGGAACTGCTCGCAATGCTGTGGAGGAAAATGCTGCCGCTGGCACAACACACGTGGGTAAACAAAAACGTCCTTCTATCTCTGTTGGGTGCGCCGCTCAGGCGGGTGGGCCGGCTGTATATGCCCCCAGATGTTCACGTGATCAGTCACGTGTCAGCCGCCTTGTCCGTCTCCTCCAGGAAGCGAATCCGACCTCTGTCACCAGCAAGAGCTTGGAACTGCTCGCAATGCTGTGGAGGAAAATGCTGCCGCCGGCACAACACACGTGGGTAAACAAAAACGTCCTTCTATCTCTGTTGGGTGCACCGCTCAGGCGGGTGGGCCGGCTGTATATGCCCCCAGATGTTCACGTGATCAGTCACGTGTCAGCCGCCTTGTCCGTCTCCTCCAGGAAGCGAATCCGACCTCTGTCACCAGCAAGAGCTTGGAACTGCTCGCAATGCTGTGGAGGAAAATGCTGCCGCCAGCACAACACACGTGGGTAAACGAAAACGTCCTTCAATCTCTGTTGGATGCTACATTTTTTGTTGTTGATTTTAATCTTCAAGGTAGTAATTTTGTCCATAAGTGTATCTTGTATACTGGTACAGCAAGCAGTGTTGGTATTACACTTGTCTGTCGGGGTTAAAGGAGATTCAAGTTCTTTAAGGATCTTGAGGAACTCTTCGGTATTAGTTTCTGCCTGAAGAATACATTTATTATAGGTGTCCTTTTTCGCTGTGATAATTGCTTCCTTATAGTTAACTGATGCAATGATCAATGTATTTTTATTGGAGTCTCTTGGATGGCTTTTCCAGTGTGATTCTGCACTTCTTTTGGCTTTGCTTAAGTCTCTCAGCTGAGGAGTAAATCATGAGTTGAGGTGAGCACGCTGTTTAGGTTTGCGTAATTTTAATGGAGCTGTGTAGTTTAAAGCTTTTAATACAGTTTGGTTATAGGTGTCTACAAGGGCTGTAGGGTCGGAGCAGGGAACTGCGGCTTTGTTAAGAACGGGGAGGATGATCGGTAGTAATCTCCTTCTTGTTGCGGGTTTGAATAGAGGGTGCAATGCTGGATTTGAGATTGAGCGTGGTTGCTTTGACTGTGAAGGTTATCTTGTGATGATCAGACCAGATGCAAGGAGTGACTTATATCAGGTTGATTCTACAGTTCAAGTCAGCAAGCCACTCAAGGGTTCTCCTTTTGGTATGTGTGGGCTCATGAATGTGATGATTAAATCCTAGGTCAATCAGTGAACTGGCAAGGTCAAGGGCTTTAGTGTCATTAGGGTCTTGGAATCCAAGATTGAGGTCCCCAAGAAGTATTATTGTTGTGTTAGGCTTTGTATTAACAGTGAGGAGGGTAGAGATATCCTCAGCGAAGGAGGACATTGGTCCTGGTGGACGATAGATGAGGTGCACTGTGGCAGTTTGGTTTGGTGATAACGCTAGTTTGACTGATAATAGCTCAGCAGAGGGAATCTGGTTATTAGGGATTTGTCTAAGCTCGAGGACTTTTTGAAGATGACGGCTACTCCTCTACCTTTTGACTGATTGGTGTCTCTATCACTTCTAATAATGGCATAGTTGTCAGGTATTGCTATGGCCAGAGAGGGTCTGGAGGCTGCATGTAGCCAAGTTTCAGTGACGGCTAAGAAGTCAAGGTCCTCAGTTACAATGAAATTGGCGATGTCAAGAGCATGCGCTGGGAGAGATCTGGCGTTAACCAAGGCCCCTTTGATCAAGATAGTTTTTTCTGCTGGGGAGCAGTTACAGTGGGTAGATAGTGGGTTTTGGAGTGGAACGTTAGTGTCGTATAAACCGGTGGAGGTAGTGGTAGGTGATGTGGTTTCTAAGGCTGATAGCACATGGTTGGTTAGGTGTGGGTTTGCGTGCAAAGTGTTCAAGCCAGAGAGCTGGTGAGTTCAAGTATGGAATAATACTTGGCATGATATACTTTGGCTCAGAGCTATGCGATGAAGGAATAAGTGTGATGAAGGTGATGCGATCCAATGGGGAGGGATGAGTGTAATCCGGATTGTCGTGCCTAATTAGGATTGGGTGGTATATATGAGCATGATTTGAGTGTAAAGAGAGATAGTAGGTGTTGACATTGCATGCTAAGGTTACATAGGACAGGAGGAGTGCCCCATAAATGTAGAGAAGCCAGTACATAGTTAAGTGAGTGCACACAGCAGGTTAAGACCTCAAGTAATGGGACTTCAACAAGCACAACAGTTAGCAGAAGTGACTGAGAAAAGTTTGTTGCAGTTTACATTTGGCAGTAAAAGTACATGTTAGCTCGCATGGGAGGCAGGTTAGGATGTTAGGAGACTAGTAATGTTGTTAAAAATAGTGAAGGTAGGCACATTAGTATAATCAGTAGGCAGTCTGGTTTACCCAAATGGCAGGGCATTCGATGTGCCAGGTATTGCAATTATTGCGAAGTAAGTCAGGTATAGGTAGGTGGATCGCAACAGACAGCAACAGCTAATAGCTAAGAAGGAGAGTCGAATACTGTTAATCAGGTAGACATAAGCAAATATTTGCCATGAGTGATAATGTGGCCGCGGACTGAGCAAAAGGCAGCGTGTAGCTTAAGGCGAAACAAGAACATGCACAAAGCAACGCTCGGTAATACATCCACATTTGACAATTGCTAGGTGCTGTGCTACAAAACGGAGCATAGTGGAAACATAGGTATCTTCATCGGGGGGCTGATGTAGGTAGCTTACCAGTAGTATAAATTAGCATAGGTTGACCAATGTTCTTACATGGTGATAAGTCCTGATGAGATTGCCGGATTGTTCTTATAATGGCTGGGAGGTAGATTGCGGTTGCAAAGTCCACTGCAAGTGCAGAGTAGATCTGGGTAAAGTGTTATGTCGTGTGTTTCGTGCAGTTATGGATAGGCACAGATAGGCGGCTCAGCAGTAGCCTTCGGCGAGTGCCTTATACGGAAGTGCCGGCTAACGCCATCTGGCAGTGATCAGGGCCGGAAGTAGGATGGAGCGTCCAATCCAGGAGCAGTTCTCACGGTTGTTTAGCAACTTAGAACAACAAAAGTAGCGCCGGCCATTTTCATTTTGTAACGGGTGCGTGTAACGGTGCTACAGTGCGGATCATAAGGGATTCTGGAGGCCACTCGAACGTGATGGCCCAGTAAAAGACCCAGAGAAGGCTGTAGAAGTGCAGGGGGACCTGGCTGGTTTACCCTGCAAGATCCACGGAGCTCGGAGTTGAGCAGCTTCTTGGGGGTGGTTGGGCAGCGGCCTGTGGGAGGGGCTCCTGTCCACATTCCCTCTCCTCTGCGACAACGAATAAAGTGCGCAAACAGCCCAGAGAGTTTGAGGAGCTGTTACAGATAATGAACTTAGATACATGAAGCATGGTCAGACATTGTAGAAACATTGCATACATATAGTCTGGACAGACATAGTAAAAACATTGCATACATATAGTCCACGATTAGGCGAATAGCATTGTCTTGATGGATATGCAGAAGGCTAAGTGGGAGGTTTCTGCACTTAGGGGTGGTGGTAGGGCATTCCATTTCAGGGCTGCTCTGAATGGGAAGCTAGCACCACCTGCTCTGGCTCGTTTGATTTTGGGTACTGTGAGCATGTTGGCATAAGGTGTTCTGGTTGGTCTGGAGGATGCAGATCTGTGTATACTTTGGGTAATTTATAGAAAGGCTGTGTGATTGACATATTTGTGGGTTAGAGCCAGGGTTTTAAAGAGGACGTGCTTTTTGGCATTGGGCCTGCTTCCTGGCGGCAGATATATGGGCCCTTCTTGGGATGACAGTGGCTGCACGGAGCAGGCTGTTTTGGATCGTTTGGAGCTTCTACATGTTTTTTACTGATGTGCCCACAAAGAGGGCATTGCAGTAGTTGAGTCTAGACCTTGTTATAGATCTGGAAAGAATGGCCTGGCTGCATTAAGCAACTTGGCGTGGTATGCTGCGCAGATGCAATGGCGTTGACTTGCCTGGTCATAGAAAGGTTTGAGTCTCTGTAGACTCCGAGGATTTTTACTGTTCGGAGACTGTGATTTCAATGTTATCTATCGTGAAATGGAGGAATTGGTTGTCAAGTTTCTTTAAGGTTTCATTTGAACCAATCAGGAGAAGTTTCATCTTGTCACTGTTGAGGCAGAGCCCGGCTTGGATGGTTGTGTATGCGGCGTTGAGTGCCTTGGTGTCAGACTCATATTTGGCAGTTAGTGGGAAGAGGACTTGTGTATCTTCCGTGTAGTCCAGGATGTGGAAGAGGGGTCTGGTGAAGATATTGTATAGTGTGGGGGAAATGCACGAGACTTGCGGGACTCCGCATTGGATGATGGTGGGGGAGGCAGAGGCTTGGTCAGAGAAGACTCGCATGGTCCTGCCTTGCAAGAATAAGGTGATCCAAGAGGTCACGTTGGGTGAGAAGTGGGCTGTAGATGTCAAGTGGTGGCAGAGGAGGTTGTGATCCACAAGGTAAGACGCTGCGGATAGGTTTAAGGGTAGAAGTAAGGCAGGTTTACCAGAGTCCCGAACATCATCCATTTGGTTTTTTAAATCAAGTAGGGCCGTTTCAGTTCCGTGCCCAGGGCAAAACCCAGACTGACGAAAACCAAGGAGGCTGTTGGCCTCAATAAATTGTTGCACTTGTATATAGGCTGCTTTGTCAAGTATTTTCAGCAGGAATGGGCAGTAGGTATAGGCCTATAGTTGCTGGAGGGGTGGGGTCCAGTGCAGGTTTCTTCAGGAGGGGGCAAACCCATGCTTCTTTGAGGCAGGCTGGGACCAGTCCGGTTGTGAAAGAAGCATTAATGAATGGCATAAGGAAGGGAGTGAGAGTGCTGGCAAATTCTTTGAGGATGGCCACCGGGCAGATGTCCCCTTTACAGTTTGAGTGTTTGATGGAGTTCATGATGGTAATGATATCATGCTCATGGATTGTTGTGAAGGAGAACAGGGTGGTTGGTCTGCTGGTTTGGGGTGGTTCAGGAGGTGTGGAGTGGGTCCGAGATTGTTGGGTGGTTTTAATTTTGGTGTGCAGAGTGTCTAATTTGTTGAGCATGACTGTTTGAATCCCATTGCACCAAGCCTCAGCTTGAGGTTGGATGGTAGGTGTCTTTGATTCCCTGAAGATAGAGAAGATCTCTTTGGTGTCTGATTTGTCATTGGCAATCCTGGTATTGAATGAGGTTGCTTTGGCTCTAGTAGTCTTTAGAAAGCTTTTGGAATTCTAGTTTGGCTGCGCCTGAATGGTTAGATTGCCAGAGGGATAGTGCAGTAAATTTTTTGGAATGGAGTTCTAGTAGGTCAAAGGTGAAACAGGCGTTGGAGTGTCTGGTGTGTTTAGCTTTACAAGATGTGAGAGGGGCAATGGTATCCATAGATAATCTACTAGCGGTGTTGTATGAGTGGGTGAATACCGCAAGGTCTTTGGAGAAAGGGGGCCTGAAGCCTAACCCTAGTAGGTTAGGTAGGATCCTGTTGGAAGTGAGCAGACACGTGATTCTGGTGGTGGCGGGCGGCAGTGGTATCGCCGACTGGTGCACTTTATTGGGGCTTAGTGATGTCAAACAGGATGATGTGGTGGTCGGTCCATGGGGTGGGTGAGTTAGCTTTAATAGAGAGTGGGCAGTTGTGGTAGGCTAGCCAGTCTAGGGTGCAGCCTTAAGTGTGGGTGGGGGCAGTGATGGTGTATGTTTCTAATCCCTAGCGTCTTATAGAGGAGGAGCCAAAAGCCTCTACAAGAAGTCCCACCCCTAAATAACCAACCAGAACTCAATATGCGAACATGCTCACAGTCCCCAGAGTTAAGAGGGCCCGAGCCGGGGGTGCTAGCTTCCCTCACCTTTCAGGTCTGAAATGGAACGCACTACCACCACCCCTACGAGGAGAAACCTCCCACTTAGCATACCTAAAGCCATAAAATTGTGCTCTTCAATTAAATCCTGCCCAGACGCAATGCTCTGAAAGAAAATTGCACTAATCCCTATATATATGGGTGATGTCCGAAAATATGTACTCTGTATTGTGTTCCGCTTGAGTATACTTTGCCAATTGCATTGGCAATTTGTATTGTACTCCATTTGAGTGTTGTAACTAAGCATGCCACAAGTAACAGTGCAGCGATGCCCCTGGGCTGCATGGGCGCTATAAAAAAATGCAATAAATAACTAAATAAATAAATAGCCTATATGTTGGGAACAGGAACAGGAAATAGTGACAAGCAAGACACCTGTAATGATGCCTATAACATGTGCAGCCTTTGAAGAAATGTATCCATTAAGGAAATTCAAATTCTTCCCAGAAGAGCATGTGAAGACAGATGAAAGACGAGACTGGTGATGTCGCATGAAGCAAAGTGACACACCTCAGAGGAGATGACAGGAAAGAGGATAAATCTGTTGCCGAAGTAAGAATCGAATAAACTATCATACATGGGATGATGATCACATGTGTGAAGAGCACGGAAGAAACAAACAACCATTTTATAATTGTACAGATGCAGTTACGCGAGTAGACAAAGTAATCATAAGGCTGGCTATGTAGTGAATAGATTGCGGCGATGCGCCAAGGTATATATATGCATAGGAACCTGCTGGTTCCACATTGTATATGGGCAAATTGGACCCCGTGAAAAGAAAGGCTGGAAAAGTGTGGCGCAGCAAAATAAGCCTGGCTGGAGATGGAAGAAGAGTCAAGGAGGCTTGCCTGGCCCAGTGTCAAGGGATGCGGCAGCCAAGAAACTAGTTAATTATAATGAAACGATACAATGGACGAGAAGGCGTGAGCCGAGCTCCTATTAAGGTGTGGCGGCAGGACATTGAGTGCCAAGTTTTATTCATTTAATATTATTAAATACAACAGGGAAGCTCAAAACATGGTCTCCAGTCACATGATCAGATGAAAATAGTCCTTGGGCAGGATACATCGAGACCAGAAGATAAAGCCATGCTCACACTCCCTTTTATTCTCAGGAGCAGTGATACTTTGCAAGGTCAAGTTCAAACGACTAATCTCATGGCAAACAGCTTGAGTGTTGATGGATGATGGGCTAATTGGGTGGGGAGGCATGACCAGGCCGGAACTACCCTCACCAGGGGTACCAGCTTGCAGGCTGCTAATGAGTGGAATATTCCAGAATGGTACAAGCGTGCCAACCAATTATAAAGGGCTACGTACCAAAGAGCGGGATAGTTTAGAGGTCCAATGAGACGTGTATTTTATGACACTCACAATGACTTGCACTAGGGGTGGGCAGATTTGTCCACCTGACAGTAGAGATACAATCACAACACCAACCCTCATTGAAGGTATATCTAGATTACCTCTGTTACCCAATCACAGACTCACATACGTTTTCTCAGTTTGCCACATAGTATGATGTCAATAATGACAAGTTTTTAGTATAAAAGAGTGTTTTTCATGTTTTGCGCTGAGATCTTGCTGTCAGACATCCGACGATGTCCATTGTACTCCCTGTTTTAGATAAATGTTATTAAAACAGACCAAGTTTTTTGCCAACTTCCTGAGTCGGTTATATTATTGATGTTTGAGTAATTTCTCGATCCCCATCCACCCAGTAGAGCGTTACCTCGTCTTAAAGAGCGTAAGGGTTCACGTGGTAGCAGAAAGGGGATGGTTTAAAAGGTCCATCAATAAGTAGGACTTTGCGGTAGTCGGAACATCGGACCCCCTCCGCCATCCTGTCAGAGGAACGCAAGGTTTCCTGTGGAGAACGGACAATATAGTCAACTTGCAAGAAAAGAAGATACAGGTGGGATGGGCCCCTCTTTCACAAAATCCCTCCTGGTTTCCACAGGCGCTGAGCGGACCGAAGGTGAGGGTGGCTGATTGGAGGAGGGGGCCATCCCGAGGGTATGGAGACGAAACACGAATGGTGAGTGGATTGAGGAAACTGGCATATTTTGGGAGAGGGATTGTGCTATCACATAAATAAGTAACGGAGGGTTGGTGGATATAAGAAAAGGAGCATCAAGGGGAAAAGGTGTTTTGGACGAGGAGCGTTTCATAAGAACAGCCCAGAATCCTAAATTCAAGGAATTAGAAGGAGTTGTCTTAAAACCCAAGTGGGTAAACTAGGCTGAGCACAGATAGATCTGTGAGAGAAGACAATTCAAACTCCCATCTGAGTATCTAAGGTGGTAAGAGAGAAAGGAGTATATACCATGGTGTGCATGAAAAGAGTCGACCAGTTTGTTTGTTTTTATATTTCTTGTATTTAAAAAAGTGTCATAGAGCAACAAAGATAGGCTGTGTTAAGTAAAGAAAAAGGTTATTATTCATCTTAGGTCATTGTCAGCGCCGATTATATAGATTGAGATTATTGAGAAGTGGAGGCTTTGTTGGTGCGCGCCCATATTTGTTGTTTTCCTGAAAAGTATTTTGTGTAAAATCACTGGTAAGTATAGACAGTCAACTGGGACTTGTCCTAATGGGGAGGTTACACCACCGATGCACATGTGCAAGACACTACCGAAACAAATGCCCAAGATCAAACAGTAGAGTGCAGAATGGGTAAAAGGGACAGCAGATAAAAATGTTATGGCGTGGCCACAAGTGGGATCACTAGCAGAGGCAGTGTTACAAAACATGACCACATATTACACAGGAAATAAATTAGAGAAAAGATTAGCTATTTAAGAGCTATTGAAAATGTACCAGGAGGAGCGGGAAGATCTGCTCCCTGAGAAATCGATGGTTAACCAGAGCAGAGAGGAAGGTGTTGAGCCTTCTGCTTCCCTTACTCCACTGGAAATGAATGGCGATAGTACAGAAGATGCACAAATGTATCCACTTAAGGAAATGAAAGCGGCGACCGGGCATAGCAACCTGACATATGAATTGCCCGCTTATAGTAGTGACGATAGTCAAGAAGAGACTAAAAGAAAGGAAGAGATCTTTAAGGTCTTACAGGGTAAGGAAGCGAAAAGTTAACAAACAAATGTATCTTTAGTTATAAAACGAGAGATTGAAAGACGGAAAGGAGCGAAAGACAAAGCTGACGAGATTACGCTCCTACTGGATAAATGGATGGATGGACAAACATTATTAAAGCTTGATGGGAAAAGCTTTGAGGAGGTTAGGCAAAGGTAAGACCAAGACGAGCAAGATAAAAAAGACAAGGAACGAGAAAGGAGATTGAGGGACTATGAGAACAAGAGAAAGAACAGACAAAGACAAGAGCAGATGTATCAGGAGGAACAACAAAGAAAGGACGAAAGTGCAGAGGAGCAAAGAAAGAATGTCAACAGGCAGAGAGCACTCAAAGAACAAGACAGGCAGATAAGGAAGTAAGATTTTCTGATCTGGAACAACCTAAGGATAGGACGTCAGATCACATAGCATTTCCAGTGTGCCCTAAAGGACTATCACTTAGTGAAAAAGGAGAATCACCACGATATGTGAGCAAATTAAGGTCATTGCAAAGTAGAAGGCGATGCGGAAGCATTGTCCCTGCTTTGGATAGGCAAATAATGGGAGCTGATTGCGAATTTTGGGTTCACGCACTTCCCGTTATTGGAGAAGGGGGGAGCTAGGCCACAGTATATCCCATGGCCACAGATGGATAAGGATAATTTAAGATTTAAACTCCCTAGTTTAACGGTGGGTGCGGGAAAATTGATTTATGAACTAGAAAAAATGACAGGAGGAAACGCTCTAGCTATAGGTGACATAAAGGGTCTGCTAGCAGCCATTCCCTGGGGAGAGGGTGTGATGCTGGAAATGCATCGGAGGAACAGGGCCTCCGTATCCTTGTCCTTGCTGCTTTTTATCATGTGTTCTTTCGTGTTTTCCACGCAGGAGTTCATGTGGGACTCCTGGCGGTGCAGCTCTCTCTCTTTTGGTTTGGTGAACAGACCCGTTGGATACCCTTAAGGCACCCATGGGTAGGGGTACAACCCTGTGCCCCTAGTGTATGTTTTTGGGCACCTGTGTGTGACCCACAGAGCAGGGTATGGGCTGGTGGCAGCTCTGTGCTGAAATGACTGGTGCCCTGAGCGACCTCCATTTTGGGATGCCCAGGCCCTGTCATTGGAATCGGTAGATTCCTGATGGAGACAAAATGGCCCCCATGACCTCTTGCCTTCCATCACCTGTTACCCCGATCTTCCCGAAGTCCCGGGAAGCCCTGCTTTTGTCCCTTCCCCCTGACTGGCTGTTGGGTGGAAGTTCCATATATGGTAGTATGGGGAAGTGCCGACCAGACTGGCTGGAGCCTTCTCAACGACCGTATGTTGTGGGTACGCCTGTGGGTGGGACCTGGGTGAATGGAGTGTGTGACGAATATACATTCTATATTGTGGCTGTCTAGTATCTGGTGGTTGACACAATGGTTGAGACAGCCCTGCCCGAAACCGGTATGAATGCAGCTTGGAGTTTTGAATGGCTTGGTACTTGTCCCAATACACATAACTTGTTGTGAGTGTCTGGAGAGAAGTGAATGGCCTGAATACCTCGTGTGCCTGATTGGTTGCCTGCCTGCATGAATGCCTGTAGTCGTGATTGGATGCTTGAGTGTGACCCAGCGGAATGAATGGGAGATCAACAGTATATCTGGGGACCTTTCACTGCTAGGAATCATGTTCAGAAGCTGAAGTCCACTACGACGAGTAACTGGAGTGAAGCTTAACCTTGAGCCCTGCTGGACGAGAAGAATTGCTGTTGCTTTCCTTCGCTATCGGAAAGCTGCTGTGCTTCAAGAACTGACCCAGAGAGGACCTGGTAAGGTGCCCTCTTCCCAAGCTACGAGGGACCATCGTGCACAGCTGATCTTTGCCTAAGCTCCCTGGTATACAGACCTTCGACAGGCTGCCGACCCAATACAGGGACTGCTGCGGAACTCCAAGGAGAAGTGCCCGGACTATTGTCCGCCACTGTCGACGACCGCCGTCCCCGACTGGAGCCTCCGTGCTCCGGTTGCCCAAGAACTTCATTGATCCAAGGACGCTCTCGTCCGCATCGTCGCCGCTGTATCCTGCTGGAGAAGGCCTGACCGTCGACGCGCAGAGGAGCATCCACCGGTGGGTTTCCCGCCACCCAATGACCACAGAGAACCCGACGACTCGACGCCCTTGCTGGGCCACAGTTCTTCAACTCTTTGTGGTCCAGAACTATCGACACTGAGGTGCCCCGCACGCCTCTTCCTGGCAGGACGTTTACGCTTCCCCGTCAATGAGCACCGCTAGGAACGACGCGGCCACTTCACCGTCATAGCTCGACCTGTTCTCCGTCAGACGTTCGATGACCCGTGACTCCTGCCTGAAAGGGAGGACACTCAAGAAGGGTTGTCGATTTCCCCGACCCGGAACGCTACAACGCCAAGGTACTTTGGGGTTGCAGAACTATTGGGAAGTCTAAAGGTGAACAATATATGGACTTGGCTTGTATCTTTCTTCTACAGGTTGCCCAGATGGGGGATCTCCACACAGAGCTGTGTTTAACAGTAGTTACCAGTATTCTGCCTATTGCTCAACCATCTTGCTTTCCTTCTTCTCTCTACTGCTGGTTTCCTCTTTATTTTGATCGGTGTGTCATTCTGACCGTATGCACTTGAATAAGATCTAGTAACGTTAGTGGTACAACTTTAGAATTGTACATATTTACCATTGTTGATTTTCGGAGCACAAAGTGAGTTATCGTGATCGTGTATATGACTTTGAATATTAATTTTATAAAGACTGTGTTTTAACCGATATTTCGTGAGTGCTCGGGGACTACACTGTACTTAAGAACCAGCTAGCATCACCTCCCGAGAAGCTAGGGCTTGATTGCTCGACTACGTTACCATAATAGAGAATCTTGGCAGGGGTCTCTGTGCCTCCCCTCTACCATATAGAGAGCCGAAGTGCAGACCCCCCCTCCGGTCTTTACAGAGGGCTGATGACATTTGGACAAGAGCAGGCTACTCAAGTGTCACAGCGCAGAATACAGCTCATGATGGAGCGCCATTCAATAATTGTAGAGTAGAAGTGTGGAGAGCTCTTAGGGTGCAATATCCTGACACATCAGCTATGGATGCAATTATGGCACGTAAGACACAAGAAGGCGAAGATCTGCTTGCTTACATTCAAAACATTCAGGAACAGTGCACTTTGGAAACTCGCGAGCTGTGGGGGACATCAGTGGCACTACTTTACCACATTTTATGTCAGGGACTTCCAGAGCAAGTACAGCGACAGCTCAAGAAACTAGTGGGAATGGATGCAAGGCCTTGGGTAGAGATAGAGTTGATTATAGTGCACCACTGTTGACTATTGCAAGAGAAAAACAAGAAGAAGGAAGTGGCTCGGAAGCTTGAGGAAGCTAAGTTAGTTCAGAAGAAATTGGAGCGTTGTTGCAAAAGGAGAACTGTTTATTGAAATGGAAACGTTTGCTCTCACTGTCGTTTCCTTTCCGGCATTGCGAGCTGACAAGGGGCTCTTGCCGTGGATAGCTCGCTTCCTGGAGGAGGCGGAGCTTGCCCTAAGCACGTGACAAGCCACGTGATCCATCTCACCACCAAAAAGCAGGCCCATCCGCCCGAGTGGCGAGCGTTGTTGCAAAAGGAGAACTGTTTATTGAAGTGGAAACGTTTGCTCTCACTGTCGTTTCCTTTTCGGCATTGCGAGCTGACAAGGGGCTCTTGCCGTGGATAGCTCGCTTCCTGGAGGAGGCGGAGCTTGCCCTAAGCACGTGACAAGCCACGTGATCCATCTCACCACCAAAAAGCAGGCCCATCCACCCTCGCGGCATTAAGCCCGACAGGAGTCAAGTCCATTGGCTGTTGTGCGGTTGTTGGGCGCACTGGGGTGCACCAGTAAGATTGGCTCCTGCCCAACGGATGGTTGTTCATGCACGGTTAACAGCAAAAACTGTGCACATTTTCGAAGGGCGGCTAAGTGCAGTCTCTGGCAGTTTGCAGCAGGAAGGCACAAAGGCAGGAAGATAACATTGTGAATTATACTCACTGGTTTCTACTGGCACGGAAGTGTACTACAAGGGTTCACCGCACTACTGACTAAAAGACTTGTGGTACACGGTACTGGAAGTTGCCCTGAAATCCCAGCCAGTCCGCTCGGGTTCAACCATTTATCTGCGGACAATGGTCGGCTCCCCGGCCCCCAAACTTCCTCCACTCAGGACAATGGGGGACCTCTACCCCGAAGTAGCCATTACAAGCACCACAGCTTCACACGAAAACATTTTGCAACTAAACACGGGAGAGGAGGAGGGGAAGGGATCGAGTGTAGGGGAAAGAGAAGTTACTCATTCACATCCTCAACATCTCTTACAAACTCCACAAATTCTACAAACTCCGGGCCCTCCAAAAGAAAATGGAACTTTCTCAACTCCAAATAGAGCGGTGGTCACGGAAGAAACGGGACTGAGTAAGGATCTATTGTTAGGTCCGTCCCCCAATGAAACTCTGCGGGAGGCCTCTCTCAAACTGATCCCTCCAAATTTTACCCCTCCCGCACTAAAGGACTTGGGTCCGGCCCCCGATGATGCAATGGGTTCTCCAAGGTTAACACCCCCTCTAGACGCGAACCCCTTTGTCTTTGGTACTCTCAATGGGTCCAAGGGAGGTCAGCTCTATGCACAAGGACCGGACAAAGGTTGGAAACCCTTTGGGATCTCCCTGGCGAATACTGTAATCTGCCTGGACCTTTCTAGTGTGGACCAGCAAAACAAGGTGACTCCCCAAGGCCGCTTCCAGGACTACTCTACGTCACGGCTTAGTCACCATCAAACGGACATTTGGGGGTCATACACCACAGCCCCCGAGCGCAAGGGCGCACTTTTAAACACAAGAGGGGGGCAATTTGCCCCAGCAAATAAAATCGTACCTGGGGGTCCCCCTCAAAGATTCCACAAAGGAGTCTTTCCCCAGCAAGCTCCATTTCCGAGCAAACGGCAAAGAAGACAACCATCACCCACAGATGAGGACCTTCTGTCTGTCCTGGTATCTACCCAAGTAGTTGACTCTTCTAAAAAGGACCCGCAAATCGATCCCGGAATGGTTACAGCTTTTGCCCTTGTAATGGCCCCCTTTATGAAACTCATAGAGACGCAAAATGATCAGCTTCGGGACCACTCGACAACAATTGCTATGCTGTATTCCAAAATGATCTTCATTGAAGGCTTTGTTACAGCAATCCAGTCGAAACTGGAAAAAAATGATGAACATACAACTGAAATCTTGAAAAGCATCATCGAGCCGATTATAAAGGAAAAAGAAACGAGGAGATCTGAAAGGCTAAGTCTTCTGCATGGGGAAGTGGGGGGCCACGTGATGGATCTTGATATCCCGGCCCAAACTATAAAACCTCAGGTGGTACCGTCCCCTAAGAGTTCTCTTGTAGATACCCCCCTATTAAAATTCATGGATGCCTCTACTAACACGGACAATACCGTGTGGGGGCGATTATCCCCGCAACGAAGGAAAGTGGTCCTGCCCCTAAAGAAGGTCGCCCAGTGACCTCCACTGCAACAAACACCCTGCCGGAGGTGATAGTGGATCCACCCAAGGCTTCAGAATCAACTAATACTACTAAAGTGTTCGATCTTTTCAGGAAACCTAAAACAGGCCTTTCCCCTGCAGACAAAGGTCAACTCAAAGTAAACAAGAAAGGAGAAAGAAATTACGGGAAGACCCCTATGCTGCCGGAAAAACCTTCAGCGAGATGTAAAATCGTTAGTGGCCTAACTCTCCCTAGGAATCTGACCCTCCCCTCCAAATCATTGATTCACGACAGACCATCAAAGAAAATCAGTGATTCCCCCGCCCTCCCACAAAATGTGAGCCCAGATGAGCATCGTCGCCCGCTGGTCAGCGAGAGGGAGAACGTAAACATTGATATTTCCCTTATGGACTTATCTGTTTACTCGGACATGAACACCTCATGGGAGGAGAAGTCGGGAACAAATACATCCGACACAGAAAGTGGAACTGAGGATGACGACTCTGAAGTACAAAACAAAAGCAGAGGGGTTGAGTACAAAGGGGCGACAGAGGGTCTGTTGTTTAAAGATCGGGCGGAGCGACAAGTAATCTTTAAAAAGCCCTCATTACCAACGTTGTCGGTGCCGAAAGCGGACTTAGTTAAAAAGTTCAAGTGGGAATCTAGAGTGCACACTGGGAGAGAAGACAAGGCCTGCTCCTTGGAAAAAGGAAGTATGGTTCCGCAGACACTTAGCCCCCTGGACTTTGTAACACTGGAAGACAGGAGGAACATCCTGGTCCGGAAACTTTCGGAAGTCAATAACCATAAAGGGGATCGTATGGATACGATAAAGGGGATTAGAAGAACAGTCTCATGGGCGGAAAATATAGAGAACAAGCTAGTATCAGGACTCTCTAACCAGACTGTTCACAAAGGGTCTGAGATACACAACGCCCCAGCACACTACAGAGTGCTACTGGAAAGAACCCTGTGTTACGAAGACAATCTGATTATGAATCAGGCAAATGTTATGAGACTCCTGCATTCCCTGGACTACCCTGACCACCTAAAATCTAGGGACATAGACTGGATTGAATTTCACAACGAACAGCGTCATGATAGTGTGATTCTTCACACAGGTGATCGAAACATCAAAACCTCACTTTTGGAGCTGGGTCCTAAACTCAATCTATGTGGGTTCGTGCTAAAGGAGTTGGAGGAGGGGACCAGTCTAGAACGTGTAAGTCCTAAAGACCCGAAACACACAATAAGCAACTCCTTAAATTCTTCCACCGAACTCAAAAAGGAACAGCAGGCGAAAATTGGTAAGAGCGATAGGGGTGTACGAGAGGGGGACAACAGAAAAGATCATGTGCGCACTCAACCAGACAAAGCCGGATTGACCGTGGAGAACAGCTCAGAGGACTGGAGTTGGTTAGCAGGGTCCCTATCCGCCAAATCATAACGCCATCAGTACCCCAGGAGCGCCCAACTCAATCCCGTGTCAAAAGGGTTAAAAATCATGAGTTGGAACACAAGGGGATACTCGCACCTCCTCGGAAATTCATTCGTACATTTGACAACTTACGATGTCTTTTGCCTGCAGGAAACCTGGCTGTGTGATCTTCCCCTCTTGGATAGGTTCGAGCTACTCCTAAATCCCGCAATAAAGGGCTTGAAAGGGAGACCGAGTGCAGGCCTCCTGGTAGGGGTAAAGCGCTCCAGTGGCTTAAAAGTGCTTTCATCAGTAAACAGGAATCCTTGGATCCAACTCATTAGGATTTCATCTACGACAAAATCTTCACTACGAACCCAAGACTGGCAGCTCCCAATATGTAATGTATATTGGGGTCCCAAAGCACGAGAAGAAGACAAATTTATGGAAGCCCTTATGAAAGCTATAGACGATGCTAGGACTGAGTGCCCGAAACTCGAAATCCTTCTATGTGGCGATTTCAATATAGAATGCTACGATAAGAATCAGAAGAAGATTGACTTTGTGCCTTTGACCGCCTCTAAAAACATAATAAGAGGAGTAAACATGGAGAAGGAACTCACAGCTAGGAATATCCATATGGTCAATGGGACCCTGTTGGGCGACCAATCGGCCGCTCCAACCTGGAAACGGGCCAATCAAACGAGCACGCTGGATTACATTTTTGTATCAGAAACTCTCTTTGGAAATCTAACATCGTTGAAAGTGGTCCCCACGATCCAGAGTGACCACAACATTCTGGAACTTGTAATTGAGGCTTGGGACAAGTCCCTCCTTATACCAGCCAAACACTTACCAAATCAGCCCCTTGAGATAACTCCGGGGGGAAACAGACTACGTATGGGAAAAAAAGAGACGAGCCTGGTGTTGGATTCTTTAATTAAAGACAAAGGTTCGAAACTGATCGAATATGCTGAAGTACTGAAGATCTTTCGAACAAAGGCGGCTGCCAGGGGTAGTCACCAATGTACTCGGCACACTTATGATCACCAAGTAGTGACAAAAAAAGCTGTAAGAAAAGCCAGGAGGCGATTTCTTAAAACCAGTGCACCAGTTGATTTATTCCTGTATAAAAAATCCAGAAACAGCTACAGGAATTGGATCACGCAACATAAACACCAACTGGTGCAACAAGACAGTGAGATAATGCTAGAACTGTTATCTACTAAAAACATCACTGGTATTTGGAAATTGATCAACAAAATAAATACCCCTCCGGACTCCAAGATGGTGAATCCCATAGCAGCAACAGTATGGGAAACCCACTTTCGTAATCTTTATTCCAAGGGGATAAAAAGTGGTCCCCAAATACCGTTATCAGCCGACGAATTCTGGGCCATTGAATTTGGAAAACAAGACATCCTAGACCTAATTAAAAAATCAAACTCCTCAAGAGCTGCAGGTCCGGACGGTTTTACTAACGACATCCTTAAAAAGGACCCGGAAAAATGGGCCTCATTTATGCAGTTATTGTTCAACGATATAATGAGACTAAAAAAGTTACCCAAATCATGGACGACGTCCATAATCGTGCCGATTTTCAAAAAGGGAGATAGGTCTGTGCCCACGAACTACAGACCAATTGCCCTCTTGGACGTCGTGGGCAAAATTTTTGCAGCGTTAATCCTGAAACATCTGAACGATTGGAGTTGGTCGACAAATCACTTGGACCCTTGGCAATCAGGTTTTCGTAAGGGCATAGGGACATCCCTAAATGTTCTTATCATAAATATTTTAAAATGCCTGGTCAAGGAGAAAAGCTACAAAAACATCTACATTGCGTCCATAGATTTGGAACAGGCGTTCGACTCCGTCGACCGTTGTATTCTATGGCAAAAACTGAGGAAATGGGGTTGTCCAAACAACCTAAGAGAACCCTTGGAAGCACTGCACACTGGGACAACCCTTAAAGTAAGGCTGGACAGACAGGGCAACCTTTCAAACAGTGTGGAGGCCACGAATGGGCTGAAACAGGGCTGTCGGTTGGCTCCAGCGGTATTTTGTCTTCATATCCGACATGCAGGAAGCCTTTGAAGCAGTGAGATGTTTCCCCCCTAAGATCGCGGGGACTCCGGTGGGAAGGTTGTTGTTTGCGGACGACCTCCTGCTATTAGACCAGAGCGCGGTTGGACTACAGCGCCAACTAAAGGCACTTGAGTTGTATATACAAGGTAATGGCCTCCGAATAAATCCGAAGAAGTCACAGATCCTGAGGCTAGGTCCCATCATGGGCGTTAAAAACCTAAGGTGGTTCTTGTCGGGGGAAGTGGTACCAGTAGTCTCAACCATGGTATACCTTGGAGTAACTTTAAACAACAGTATCCAAGATGGTCCGGGTATCGAAAGACTTAGAAGTAAAGTCACAAACTTAGCTTCTCAAGCTCTGTTAATTAAACGGCGATACTGCTCCTTCTCCCTTAGACCACTGATTGTCTTCTATAAACTGAAAGTCTCGCCCATTTTGACCTATGCGGCGGAGGCAAACTTTTTCCTCACTCCAGAGGTTTGGCAACTGTTGGAAGGCCTGTTTTGGAAAAGAGCATTGGGTCTACCGTCATCGATCCCAATTGAAAGTGTCCGTAAAGAACTGGGCTTATCTTCACTCTACGTATCCATGGCTTGGAAATCATTGACACTCCTTGGTAAATGTCTGCACCCACAGGAAAGAACTGGTTTCTTGGCCATTAATGAAGCCATGACAAGAAAACTGATCCCGGCTCCAACCAAGTGGCAGTCAATCTGCACAGAAATCTTGAATCTTATAGCCTTGCAACCTAAAAACCTTGTGCTAAATCCGCACACGGTAAAGAGGAAACTCCTGGACTGGGATTGGACAGCCACCTTGGACAGACTTAGTGCCTTTTCATCAATAACACAGGGCATGGACGAGCATTATCACAGAGGCACCGTGCACCCGTATCTCGACAAATTTCCCTCAAGCATGGAAAGGGACCGATTTTTAAAATTCCGATTAAATCTCCTCCACACTAGAGAAGTTCTAGGGAGAAGAAATAAAAAGGAGGTGCAACCTAGTTTGTTGTGTCGTTGCTGTGAGCTGGAGACTGAAACCTTACAGCACTTGGTGATGAACTGCGTTACCTTATCTAGGCCCAGAGAAAAATGGCTAGGGTCGCACTTCCAAAAACTAACTACTCTATCCTTGCAAGAGAGGTGGACAATCTTAAGAAGGGGAGGAAAAGTATCCAGGACCTTGGCACTGTTGAACTTTGTGAGAGAAATGTTCACAAAACTGGATACTTAGCTACACTTTTTTATCTTTATTACTTTTCCTCCCCATGTATAATTGATGTAATTTCACGTTTTTGTAAGAAAATCTTGGTTTCAGTATGCATTTAAAGTTTTCTTGGAAACTAATTGATGCAAAATACTCCATAGATGGTACGGTATTGACAAGCGGAGAAGGGCTGGGAATTCAGCAACAAGCTGTGGGTGCCTCACAGACAAATAATCAACACCACATGGACCAAGGAGGAAATGGGTTTATGACGAGTGGCCGAGGAATGGGCTTCAGAGGGAGAGGTAATTTCCAAAATTATCAGAGTGGCTTTCAGAATATGCAGAATGATAACCAGAATATGGAAGGAGGGTTTAATCAAGGAGGGCAGGTTAGAAGAGCAACTCCTATATGTTGGACGTGTGGCATAACAGGGCACATAGCGCACAAGTGTGGAAGCCAAGGGTTTGTACAGAATGGCCACTTTTCAAGAGGTGGGAAATCTTATCCTCCTGCACATAGCCCACAAGTTAGGAATGGGTTTGCACTAGATCAGACGGTGTATCAAGCACAAGCACCGCAAATGCAACAAGCACCACAAATACAGCAAGTACAACAGTCACAACAAACACCATTGAATCCACAGCAAGGACAGTCACAACATGCACCCATGTAGATACAGCAGAACGCAAACACAGGGCAATTATTGACTCCAAAATATGGGGTGTTTCTGTAGTGGGAGGAAGTCATTTCACAGGTACAGGGATGAGCATATATCCACAATAGGACAGCTCACAGGGTGACTTGATGTGTTCAGTACTATCGGTGAGACCAGACCCCCAAGAGGAACCAAGGGTTGATGTGTTGATAGGAAGCAAATCTTTTTCTTTTTTAGTAGACACTGGCGCAACTCGCTCGATATACGAGAGGGAAAATTCCTGTTATCGGGAAATGCCATGAATGCTCAAGGCTTCTCTGGAGCTACAAGTAGAGTTCCTTTTACTGATGAGTTGCCCGTCTTTATAGGAGAGTGTGACATGTCTGTTCCATTATTGTATTCACGGTAGACACCAGTTAATATTTTGGGACGAGTTCTAAAGACAAAGCTTTACATGATGATTTCTTTCACTGATGATGGAAAAGTGTGTTCGACTCCAGGGATACACTATTTAAATGTTGGCGGATTTATTACAGGGCACATGGCCCTGTGGGGAGTGCCAACGGAACCCACAGTCTTCCATTATGGGATATGCATTTTGTTAACATTGCTTCCCGGCTTAGTAGGAAAGAATATGAGAATACCTGATGAGCTTTTATTTAGACCACAGATATCTATGGACGAAGAGGGGGGATAAACGGTTCCTCTAGAACCAGTTGCAGCCATAGTCGAGGGGAATTGGGTATGCTCAAAGGAGTTGACAGGGGCAGGCCATGAATGACAGTGATTTCCATTGGGGAAGGGTATAGACATCACAGATGAGGATATGTTTAGAGACAATCCAGCAGATGATGAAGTAATATTTGAAATGAACATTACCTATTGGATCAAAATAGAGAAAAGAGAGGTCGCACAGCGAATGATGACAGTGCGGCAGCATCCAGTATGTTTTGACGAGGATTTAGAAAAAGTACCTTCCTCGTTATTGACTACAGGCCCCTATGACATAGGCCTATTGAAGGAGGTGGGGGAAGTTAAGATTAAACTGAAGCCAGGAGCAATTTTACCTTGGGCAAGACAGTATCCCATGTCTTCAGAAGGGAATGAGGGTATGTTTAAAACTATTTCCGCACTAATGGAACAAAGTATCTTGGTGACAACATAGTCACGGTGCAATACCACGGTGTACCCTGTAAAAAAACTGAAGGGGGGTCAAGTCGTTTAATTCAGGACATGAGGTCAATTAACCAGATTGTAGAGGCAGAGATTCCTCAAGTTCCAAATCCTGCGATAATACTATGTAGTATCCCCGTTGAGGCACGATATTTCACAGTGATTGACTTGAAAAATGCGTTTTTCTCAATCCTGTTGCATAAGGACTCTCAAGATCTGACGTTGTTTACTTTTCACCAGACTAAACTGAAAAGTACTCGCTTACCTCAAGGGTATTGTGAGTCTCCATTAATTTTTAATAGGGTCCTCCTGATGGATCTAGGCAATATTGATTTGAAAATTGTTGTTTTGCAGTACGTAGATGACATTTTGGTTTGTACCACAACAGAAGATGAGTGCAGGCAATACTCAATTCAATTAATGATTATACTAGCAGACAAGGGATTTAAAGTGGACAAGGAGAACCTACAGTATTGCCACCAAGAGGTGCTGTATATAGACCAGTTAATTTCACATGAGGGAAAAAATGTCACACCTGAAAGGGCTGAGGCAATTTTGAAAACAGCAAAACTGCACACAGTAAAGCAAATGCAGCAGTGTCTGGGACTATGTGACTATGTTAGAGCATGGGTATTTGATTATAGTTCACACATGAGACCACTTTTGCAGGCTCTAAAAAAGGCACAAGTGAATAATGAGAAAATAGAATGGACTGAGGAAACAGAGGAAGGGTTTTAAGAATTAAAGAAAGCAATTTGTACTGCTCCAGTTTTAGGAATTCCCAATTATTCTGAAGAGTTTTACCTGTCTTCGCACACGAATGGGACAGTTCTGACAGAGTGCTTACACAGGGGACTACACTGGAGTATAAACCTCTGGCAAATTATAGTGGGATTTTAAATCTAGTTATGAGAGGACACTTTCTCTGAGGAAAATCGCTGGCCGCAGCCACGTTCGCTATTGAAAAATCTATGAGCATAGTGATGGGGTGTTCCATGACATTATTTGTTGAGCATGCTTTGTTAGCTATTTTGGAAAACCCTAAGGGTACGTTGAAATCCTAGAGACCATCTGCATATGAAGTTGTTATATCTAATCCTGTGATTAAGATAGTCAGGTGCAGAATAGTGAACCCTGCCACATTTGTAGCTGAACCAGTGGCAGAGGATGAGTATGTGCATGACTGCGCAAGTTATGAAGAGTCATGTGAGGACATGCAGCGAGTAAAAGAAAACGCGCTGTCCGGAGGAGAGATTCTCATTATTGACGGCTCATCAAAAATGTATCAAATGAATGGAGAAAGATTAACTGGGTAAACTGTGATAAGGCATAGAGAGAATGGGGAATTTGAAATTGTAGCAAGCATAAGACTAGCATCTCATTTTTCGGCACAAGCTGCAAAATTGGTTGCACTTGAGAAATACAAAGGAGAGGAAGTGACAATATATGTGACGTCAACTGTACACGCAGGGCTAGCACGTTGGAAAAGGAGGGGCTACGCCAAGATCACCAGACCCCTGATTCATCTCCTGAAGGGGGGGTCAAGTGGGAATGGGGTCCAGAACAAGCCGAGGCAGTAAGACAGCTCAAAAGAAGCCTCTCACAAGCGCCCTGCCTAGCTTACCCTGTCAGAAACAAGGAGTTTTTCTTGGAGACAGGGTTCTCTAATACATGCTTGAATGCAGTATTATATCAAAAGCATGACAAGGTCAATAAAGTAATCTCCTATGCGAGCAAAACTTTATCCTCTGTGGAGGAAAAATTCAACGATTGTTAGAAGGCACTCCTGGCAACGGTGTGGGCATTGAAGAATTACCGCCCGTTTATCCAGGGGGAACACATCATAGTGGAGACTCCACACCAGCCTCTGCAATACCTCCAAAGTGACAGGATCCGGGCCGGGAATGTGAGTAATTCCCAAATTACTTCCTGGATTCTGTCAATGCAAGGCTTTCCTGTGGAGGTCAGATATGGCCAAAACAAGAAGAGTCCCCTCGAGCAAGGTCTGGCTGACTTGCATGATTGTGCCAGAGAAAACTGTCTCGAGGACGAAAGTCTAAAAATCAAGGACAACATGGAGGCATACCTCAATTCCCCACACCAAGTCTTTGAAGAAGAAAAGTGTGAGGGAATGCCCACTGTCTATGTGGACGGATGCTCTTACCATGTTGACAACAACGGGGGAAAAGAACATGTGGCCAGTGTAGGGAATGCATGGGTGAATGAGTCCCCAGAACCCTCCGCAGGGTACAAGATTGGTCCCGAAGTAGTCAGGTGGCAGAGTTGATGGCTGTGCATCAAGCCATCCTCACTGCTGTCCATCATCAACTCCACCTGGTTAATTGGAAAACCAGAGGCATGTTATGTGCTAATAACAAACCCTTGAAACATGGGAAGTTAATCCAAAACATTGATGATCTGGTCACCTCGAAAGGGATGACCATCTACTGAAAAAAGATCAAGGGTGATTCCAAAGTAGAGGGACAAGACAAAACTGGAAATGACTTAGCTGATCAGCTGGCCAAAACCGGGGCGATCCAAGGGAATCTAATAGAGATTGAGTCCCTGTTGGGGGAAATCCAGGTCACTGCTATCACTAGGTCCCAGACAAATGCTCACAATGATCTTTCAACTGCACAATGGAGTAAGGAGACCCCAGATGCTGATTTGATTACGGCTCAGAAGGGGGATGCAATAATTGGTAAGTTTTACCAACACATTGAGGACCCTGAGAACTTTCCCCTGACGGATACCGATTACATTGGGAAAGAGGACCTCAGAGTGTTGATGAAATGTCCAAAAAATGTTCTGAATCCAAGACGGTTTGTTGGTAAGGAAATCCCAAGCTGGCCATGATCAGTGGGTGGTCCCTACCTCATTCCGAAGCCTGATGTTAAGTCACGCCCATGATGCGGCCACCGTCGGTCATAGGGGGTTTCATACAACACTTGACAACGCAGGACCTCAACCAAAACTTGAAGGGGTGTCTTTTGTGTGCACAATTTCAGCCAACATCCCTCACACACCGTGCGCCTCTCCAAAAGAGGGGGATGACACTGCCATGGTCAGATTTGCAAGTCGACTTCATAGGCCCCGTGATTCGCTCCTCTAGGGGAAATAAGTACATGTTGACGGTGACATGCTTATTTACTAAATGGGTGGAATGTCTCCCGGCCCCAAAGTGCAAGGCAGAAACAGCAGCTGCCCTGATGATCAACCAAATCTTTTCGCGTTTTGGTCTACCCCAAAGGATTGAGTCAGACAGAGGTAGCCATTTCACTAGCGAAGTAATGACAAAGATGTGGGAGATACTTGGGGTTAAAAGGAAGCTACATATTGCTTACCGGCCAGCCTCTTCTGGTACAGTAGAACGTTACAGCAGAACCATTGTGAGCATCTTAAAAAAGTTTGTGGCAGATTTTGGGCCAAGTTGGGATATTCGATCACCTCTTGTCCTAATGGCCATCAGATCTACTCCTTCATCTGCAACTAAAATGTCACTGTTTGAGCTGATGACTGGACGCAGGATGGTGCTTCCCAAGCATTTTCTCTACAGGTCCCAAGAGCAGACATTGATCAATGCCTCCACAACTCATGAGTATGTTGAAAATTTAAGGAAACACCTTCAACATGCTTTTGCCTATGCTCAGCGAAATCTAGAAAGATCAGCCGATAGCATGAAGACTCACTATGATTTGAAGACTACTAGGAAAGAATACAATGTGGGAGACTGGGTCTATCTATACAATTTCCAAAGGAACCAGGCCAAACAGCGGAAATTTCTGCCTACATGGAAGGGACCTTTTGAAATTGTAGACAAGATCTCACCAGTTGTCTACAAGATCCGCATCCCAAAAGGCAGTTTGGCAGAAGGGGAAGACAAGTGGGTCCATATTAATCAGCTAAAGTGTTGCCATCCCAGGCACACTCTGCAGCAACTGGAGGAGTCCTCTGCAATCCCAGAGGGGGCCGCTCCAGATTAATAAATTTCCAACCCTAAAATATCCCACATATAGTCTCTAAAATACAAGGATAAGAATGTAAATGTCTTCTGATTGATAAAATGTATATGTTCACCCCGACCACATTAGTAGTGGTGCGGAAATGTCTACAAATATGTTTCTGCTGCTTTTGCTTTGTCATCCTAGGTGAGAAGAGAGAGAGAGATAAACCATGGAGACTGCCCAAGGAGGACAACCCAGGGACTTTGAGCAAAGCTCCGAGGGGCCCGGGGTACCGCCCAATACTCCCAGTCAGAACCGGTTGGGAGAACCAGATGATCCAGCACCAAGGAGAAGAAGCAGATGACCCTCTTCGCGTGGATCAAAACATCTTTTGCACCCGACTCCCCCTCGACTCGAAATCAAAGCACAGTCAGGCGGGGGGGCTTGTCAGGTGTATTGATCCATGTTCGAGTTATAATGCTGCAACATTTGGTGCTGTGGGCTTAGAAAATCCAAGATGGCCGAAATGGCCACATTTGCGCCAGAATCCAGGAAAACCACGCAGTTTTTGCGCACACCAAAATGGTCGCCTGACCTGCCACCCACCAGTGTGAGCGTGATGGGCCAGAAGCGTCATGTGTGAAACGTGGTGCCAAAGGAAAAACAGCAGTGCCTGTTAGCTCAAAAAGCGCTTTGAAATCACCTTTGTTTCTCTGAATGCAAGCTCAAAATGCCTATTTCAAACATTGCAAGATATTCAAAAATCTTACTGAACACCAGCAGACGTCTGGTAGAATGAAGTCTTGTTTGCATACAAAATCTGGAAAGATTAAGAGCCTAGAATAATGTTCATAACAAAACTGGCTGAGCTGTGGATGTCAGCAGCTCAAGTGAAATTGGATTTAAAGCCACTAAAATCGAAATGTTTAAAATAAATGAGTGACCTACTTTTGAGTGTCACATAGGTTGCAACTGTTTAAATGTCATAGTTTTGAACTTAGAATCAGCGATCTAGCTGCATGTGTAAACATTGTAAGTTTGATTTGAATGAAGAAAAATTGGAACAAAAGTGACCTTTGGCTGAAGCCTGGCTTAAAGGGATTGAATTCTGCCCGGCAACTACCCCCGACAGGAGTTGAAACTTGCCCAGCAACTGCATTCACAGGCCTGGCCTGCCTTCTGCTGCCCCCACCAAAAGGAGATTACACCTCTCTGGTTGAATCAGGGGAGGGGTACCTGGGACTGCAGGGAAACAGAACAATGAACTTCCCTTGGCTCAAAGCAATTGCTAAATCAGGAGGTCGTAAATGGCTTCCTCTTGGAAGGAATTGGGAGGGGCACTGCCTCTGTGAGCCAGCTGAGCTTGGAGGAAGTGGACAAACCAGAAATTCCCCCATGTGCTTTGGGACTTAACCACACCCATCTGGGCCAGAGCATAATTTTAAAAAGATGGATAATTCATAGTACAAAATTGTCAAAATTATATAAATAATATAATTATTCCTGTGATTTTTCTATGCACATTTTAAGAGGTGTTAGGACTCTGTGGTATGTTCTGGGGGGTAGTGGCGGAAAATAGGGTATTACGCCAATGTCTGTATGTTTAAAATCTGACACTTCATCATCTGATGCCCATATTCCTTGCGCACATTAGTGTAAATTCTGGAAAAATTTAGATATTGTGTTCTGGATGAAAAGGGCAGAATTCTGTCAGAAGTGGACACAACATTTTACAAAGACAGGGATCGGATGGTTTGGCGCTACAGAAAATATGTTAACTGGACATATAAAAATATTAGAAAAATTGTACATAGATAAATATGCATTTGAATCAAAAATAGAGTTCTGTGCAAAGTGACAAGGGGAGGATTCTCTGACCCATAAACATACCTCATCACGATGACACTCCATTTCCTTCCCCCAATCAAGGGAGAGAGGAGAATTTGGCCAATGATAAGTTGTGAGGGACAGGCTTAGTTATGCCCACGCACACACCCATTTTGGTGATGCAATTTCTGCTATAAGTAAGGATGGCAAGCCTTAGTGGGAGGGACTTCCAGATTCACTCATCACCTGAACATTGGCGGGGCGCTCTGCACAAGAAACCAGACTCCAGATTCCAGAACTTTGAAGCAGAGGGCCTACTGCAAGCTGAACTCTTCTCAGCTGGCCTTCCAATCTTGCAAACTGATTTTAGCCCAGACTTCCAAGGGGCACATCAGAATACAACAGCCGGGCTGTGCTGTTTCTGCTTCTTTGCCAAGAACTTTTGCCAGAACCAGAGACCCAGACCAGACCGCGGTGCCAGAACCAGACCCAGAAGCAGAGCTGCATCCAGAACCGCAGACCAGACCAGACCAGACCGCTGTGCAGTGCCGATAGCAGACCAGACCACTGTGCAGTGCCGATAGCAGACAAACCCAGAGCGCTGTGCAGTGCCAGACCCAGACCAGAGGCCACGCTGTGAGCAGAACCAGTGGCGGCCTATTCCAGTGCAAATATGGAGTGAGTATCCACCTGTCCAGAACTGCATAGAAATTGTGTGTCCATTCTGTGATTTCAAAGCTGTGAAAGTGTCATTTGTCATTCTGAATCTTTACTTCATTTCTGAAAATCTACCTCCAGAAAAACGTCCGTATCTTTTGAACCGTATGTCCTGGAAGCGAGATTTAACTTTCATTTTAAAGCTAAGAACCGAAGCCTTCCAAAAAACCTAATATGACATCCCTTGTAGTTTTTCCATAATCGCGATCGACGCACTCGAAAAAAGTGCCGCGAATTGCAAACTGGCTCAATTTCACCACTTGTAAAAATAGCTGCTTCTTGCTTTCCACTGCAGAAATTCGTTTTCACTCTGATAATCATTCCTGAATCATTGCTGGTGTTGACCTGAACTAATTCAAAGTAGCTATCACCTACCCTGAATCTCCTATAGGAAATTAAAATCATTTTTAGCATATTTTTCACTTCATTGCAAATCACATGTGAAAGTATTTTTGACTGTTTAAAAGCATACCGGTTGCTCTAAGCTTGCTAGGGGGAACTGAACTGCTTTTGATTGTATTCCTGAAAACCTGTGTGCCCTCCTTTCCATCGGTAGTCACAAGAGAAAAAGTGATTATATTATCTTCTGATTGAATTCATATCAAGTTTATTTTTGTTTGCATTCTTTCCATCAGTGCTTTTCCTTGAAATCATAAAAGTATTCTCTGCCACCTTATCCTTTCTATACCAACTCCTAAGTAATTAAAGAATTGTGCTACTGTGACATTACCCATTGTTGATCAACATTATACTCATAAGTGTGCTATCAAATATTAATTTATTTATAAAAGTGTGATATATATATTGTTTAATTTCCAATAAACCTTTTAATTTGCAAAAAAAACCTACTTCTTGGCTCAGTGAGGTCAGGGGGATTCAAAGAGAGGGGCGTTATATATAAATATATAAATAAGGGCTTCCATTGGGCATCCCAGACCAGGCATTGATTTAGTTGGAGTGCTGAATTGAAGTCACTTACAATGTTCCACAATATATTACTTTGGCCGGGCTGCACGCTCTTCCAGGAACTTAATCAACTGTGCAAGGCTTTTGCTTGGTAGAGTGGGCGGGTTTGCATGAAGTGGGACCATCTGGCTCGACCCTACAAAGTGGGGGACTTAATGCCCCCGTTCTAGATTTGTACTACCTCATGGAGCAAGTGCACTATGCAACCCACTGGGTGGCGGTGGAGACTGACTCACCTCATGTCCATTTGGAAATGGCTTGGGCCCATCCCATCCCATTGCTGTTGTTACTGGCGAGAGGCCCATATCACCCTATTCACCTCTTATACACAGTGAATAGCAACATGTGAATCATGGGGGAAACTCACTAAAGACTAGGCAGCAAATCCCCATTTGATAAACGGCTCCCACTGTGGGGGATGCAAGTGCTGACGCCCATCATGGATGCACACATTGAGAGGACCTGGGGTGTTGTTGGTATCCTTTGCCTGGAGCATTGTACAAGGAGGGCTGCTTGTCAGACTGGAATGACTTGAGGTCCCACTTAGGTGACAATCCGCTGCAAAAATTCAAGTACCTCTGCATGAAAGTGGAATACATGTCACACTGGCTGACATTCCCTGAGGAGCCACCCCCACATGCATGTCTGTCATACATACTACTTCCCTCGCTGGGAAGGAAGAGCATTTCCACTTCATACAAACTGATGCAAATCATGGATACCTGTGCAGTCACAAAGGGCCGCACTAAACGGAGTACAGATCTACAGGTAAACTTTACAGACCCACAATGGAAGGCTACATGTAACTTAACAAAAGGGGTCTCTCTGAATTCCGATTATCAGCTAATGCATTTTAAGATGCCTAATAGACTGTATTACTTTCCCTCTAGAACAAGACTATTTCAAGCGGACATGGTGATGGAATGCCCCAGATGCCACACCGCGAATGCCACTTTATTGCATGTGCTATGGTCATTTTCGAAACTGTACAGATTCTGGTGCTCCATTATTGTGGTTCTTTCAGATGTCTTGGGCCAGCAAGTGACGCTAACTGCGCTGATTGCATTTTAGGCCATACGGGCAAGATGGGGACTGTCAGGAGCAGATTCTTGAACCTTGCATTTGGCCAAAAGGGATATACTATTGAAACGGACTTGGAAGGAGCCGCCCCACGAGGAACGCATGGTTGAAGGATGTTCTTTGGACAATGAAGAGTTATATATTACCTTATTTCCAAGTATAAACCACCCTAAAGACATTTGGTCAGAGTTCCGAATAAACTTAGCACGAAATGTACAGATGTAGTGTGCTATGCTGCTATGCCTTGTGTGTGATCGTCCGCCCATGGCTCGCCCATGCCTGGTGCTGTAATGTGGATTACATAATGTCTGTGCTCACAGTAGTCTATGTATTCCACCAAGTGTTGCAAAATAAAGTTTGTTTAAAAAAAAGTAAAACACCTTAAAATAATGTACGACGATAAAACAATGGCATACAGTAATCACCATTAGTAAACAAATGACTACCTTGGACGTTAGACAGAGTTCGCTCATACAAAATAGTATTGAGTAAGGAAAGACCTTTAATGCCGACACAAACTTGGGAGGTCACACAATGTCATCTTCAAGAAGAAGAACCATATTAAGGGTAATGTTGACAGAAGTTCAGTTGTAGGCAGGTTGATCCATGGAGGTGCTTCTGTAGATAATCTGTCTTTGGGAAACCTACAGCTCCAGTGTAAAGCTTTGTTATAAGTAGCATTCTTCTGCAGAAAAGAATGTTGGTCAAGAACAACCACGCTATGGTTTCTGTAAAGTACAGAGTAGTGTATAATACCCTAAAACTCTAATCAATATTCTTGATTTCCCAAGAAATGTAATGCAATCTGATCATGCTGGCATCAGATGTAGGGAGCACACCCACTGCTGCCTCCTTAACAATAATGTCACAACAATCTGGAGAAGCTGCACAAGGACAGGCAGCATATGAAGTGCCTCCATTCTCTGTACTGCCAGATCAGTGGCAGAAATATCATGCAAGAGCTGCAGAACACTCGAAAAAGTACAGCAGATGTTTACTTTAGCAGCAAGCGCTTGGTATGTTTGAACTTGATCTTTGATCAGGGATGACCTCTGGTTGCAGAACTTTGGCAAATGTTTAGCATAAAAACATGTGTCTTATCATTGCAGCACAGATCGGATGTAATGGAAGGATTTGCAGAGTTTGAGGAGAGGATGGTTTGAAGGTCTTAGTGCAGTATGGACCCGGCAATGGTCATGCGATGGTAGGCGATACTTATGGATTGTGGCCATTAATATTAAGTTGGCTACAGAAGAGTCAAGTGGGAAGCAGGCTGCTGCGGTAGGAACAGGGTGACGGCTGGATTCTGAACATTACCCCACAACGCTCCATCTCCTGCGCTCGAACACTCTACAACCAGGCCAACTGTGCCACTTGCACATGGAATTTGAACACTACTTCAAAAAGACCTCAAACAGAAGAAAACTGTACCTTTGTAGTCAACTTATGTATGCAGCCCTGGCTGGCAAATTCATCACAGTACTAAGGCCCCTCTGCCCCTACTAACCAATTCCACCCCTATCTCTTTCAGATCTGCAAGATTATCTTGACACCATGCACGTGGCAGTGGTGCACTCTATCAATCCCAGTAACATGACATAGCATTATGTAGGGTTTACTGACTGTCATTTCCTGTATGAAACTGGTACATGGGAGGAGAGAGGGAGGCTGAGATAACCCGGCCCCCTTACCTTTAACCTGCAAGCTGTTAAGCGTTTCCCTTGGACAGTCATCAATGTGCTGCAGTGCTGCTTACAAAAGATTTGATTGTAAGACTCATATTTAGAAATGGAGATCGCATGTTTACAAACCACTCTTTCGCAATATGTCACGAACATAAGCAGTAAATTGATCATTTTTATAAAAGTGAACAACACAAACTATGATTCTCAATCAGGTGACACAATTAATTACATCTTTTCTAATTGCTCCCCCTGTCTTCTTCTGCCGGCAGTCGGTTGCTTGATTCAGCATCTGCCCAAATCTTCTCTTTAGCAGCAGCAGCAATGTGTCTCTGGATTGCCAGATTGCGCAGCAGACACCAAAGGGGAGAGATGCTGCGCACCCTCTCAGTTGCATACATCAGATCTCCCCGCATGTCCATTGCCTTAGTCGGCACTCACCAAACCTAATTGCTTCGCGGTGCTGTCAGCAAAATAAGGTAGGCATTTTAGTGTTACGGTAATGCATGAAACAGTGGTCACATGACGAACAGGCAAAGCATTAGGGTTACAGTTATGCATGAAAGCAAGAGGTTTTCAGTGCATACAGTGCTTGATGTCAAAACAGCAGAAAACCAAATTGAAAAAAATAGGGATTATGCTTGGCGTGTTCACAAACTATTGGAGGACAAGTTACATGTTTGGACAACTTTATTAGACATCGTTTTTATTTTATTTTGTCTATTTGCTTCCCAGAATACTCTAATATGTGCCTGCCTCCCAGTTCTACACACCTTGCATAATCCTTCTCCTCTGAGGTACTCTCAGATTCTATTCGCCTGGCATGCTGCTCTGCTCCACTCTCAGGCTCTGGACATCTTTTTATGGCTTTGAGAGCCCCCCTCAGTCTAAAGATGAGTATATTAAAGGTCCTGGGTTTCTCCCAAGCGTAAGGCAGTACCTCAACCAGACATAGGAAGTCATTTTCCAAGTTGGACCCCCACGCCTTTCCTTCATGCTATACAGTGTTAAAATGAAAGATCCGCCACAGAGATCTTAAGTGATAGTTGGTTGGGCTGTATATAATCAGTAATGTGGTTAGACTTCTCAGATGTGACGTTTCACCAGGGATAATTCATGTGCACAATACTCTGTGTGTGTATTGAAAAACCAAATGGACGACCTGAGAAACTTAGGCAAACCTGCACTTCTCCTACTCCTTGACTTATCTGCTGCGTTCGACTTGGTCGACCACAACACGCTGTGCCGTCACCTTGCCTCTGCAGCTAAAAGCACGCGACTGGATCACCTCCTTTCTCCAAGACAGGGCTATGAAAGTTTTTCTCAGACTCGGCCTCTGCCACCCCGAGGCTACTTAAATGTGGAGTCCCACAAGGGTCTTGCATAGCGCCTACACTTTATAACCTTTTCACCAGGCCACTGTTCAGCATCCTGGATGGGCAATTCATACACCAATTATGCGGATGATACGCAGGTGTTAATCCCTCTCACAGGTGACTACAAGACTGACATGGCTAATCTTATGGATATATACTCAACTATCCAATCTTGGATGGCTGACAACTGGCTCTGTTTAAATAGCGAAAAAACAAAAAAACAGAACTCTTACTCATCGGCTCACCCACCACCCTGGGTAACCTCAGTCAGGAATACTCCTCCTTCACTATTGACAAACCCCTATCAAAGTGTCTGACCACGTCAAAACACTGGGCGTCTACCTAGACTCAAACCTCACCATGGACAGACAAGTAAATGCCATCTCTACCTCATCATCTTACTACGCCAAAATCATTAATGCAGCCAGACCATTCCTCTCACAAAAGAAGTGCCTCGCCAGAGCCATCATTGGCTCTAGACTAGACCATTGCAACGCCCTACTATTCTGGACGTCATGCAACAACCTTTCTAAACTGCAAATAGCGCAGAACAATGCCCTCAGGGCAGCCACTGGGACTTCAAGGAAAGAACACATCTCAGAAATCAGGAGACAAGTCCATTGGCTCCCGGTCAGAGAATCACTTTCAAAACTCTCTCACTGGCACACAAATGCCTCCATGATACTGCCCCTCCATACCTTGTACAGAGGATTGTCAAACACACCGCCACAAGACCCCTTAGGGAGGGTTACTCTAGCCTCATCCAGATGCCCAAAACCAAAAAGGCCCATGCAGGAGGATCCAGCTTCCCTACGATAGCTGCCTCACACTGGAATGCCCTCCCGCCTAGCGTCAGAATGATTCAGTCCCACCTTGCTTTCCGCAAAGCACTCAAAACACTACTCTTCATCTAACCAACATAACATGCTGTGTTCTTGTTTGCTAAAAGAAAAATGTTATGATTACTGTACCTGTAACTAAGAGACCTGTCGGTCAGATGTAACCTGCCTACTGAAAATTCCTTGCAAACTCTTGTAACAAGCGCCACGATGCCCCCGGGCTGCAGGTGCGCTCTACAAATGTGAATAAATACATAAATATAATAGCAGTGTGGCCATTATTTAGTGGTGTCCATTTTATTTTTAGAAGCCACATATCAGATCCATCATTGTGAGGGAGAGGCCTGCCTGCTACTCACTACCTGGCAACTCCCTTTTGCACAACTGGGCTAGTGTAAGACATCTACCGCTATATTTTACAAAGCACTAGAATACCGGATTTCTGCAGACATGGGGTTTACAGGGATATAACAGATAAGTCAGGGGCACAGCCACAACGTATCTCCTGTGGTCAGAAATATGTGGCAACATTCACAGAAACAAACAAAAACAAAGGGTTAAAACTATATATGCAATAAAACACTCCTTTCCTGGGCAAACTCCTGGCAAAGCTGGCCATTTCCCCATCTCCCAGCATAATCTTCACACTGAATCTGTTGGTTGTTTCCGTGACCATCAGTCTGCCTTCAAAGCTGCCAGAAGCATGGAAACTGCTCTCCTGAACACCCGTGATGACCTGCTCTCCAACCTCGATTCCAAACCTCCCTGTGTCCTTATCTTACTTGATCTCTCTTCTGCCTTTGACATGGTCAATCATGCCATCCTGCTCAACCGTCTCTGTGATAACCTGGGTATAACCGATCAGTCCCTGGTTTGGCTGACTTCTTTCCTCTCTGATCAACCCTCCCAGGTCCAACTTGGCTCCTTCCTCTCCTCTATCTCTATCTCTACCTGTGATGTTCCCCAAGGGTCTCTCTAATCTCTTCCCGGCTGTTCAACCAATACCTGGCACTTCTTGCCCACCACATTGCCGCTCTCTGCCCCAACTTTCAGTGCTATGCGGATGACACTCAGCTCATTTTCAGGCTCCCTTCAGCCACCTCTTCTCTTTCTCTCATCTATGACTGCCTGTCTGCTATCCAGGAGTGGTCTGCTGCCAATGATCTCTGCCTTAAAGCCAGTAAGACTGAGATTATCTTCATTGGCACACCTGCTCCCTCCTTTCCTGTAACTCTCTGGCCGCCTGCTCCCACTTGTGAGGCTAAAACCCTGGGGGGCATCTTCAACCCCACACTCTCCTTCTCTCCTCGCATCTCTGACGTCTCTAAGAAGTGATACTACAAGCTGGACCTCCTCAGAGGTATTCTTCCTTTCCTCTCCTTCCCCCAGAACCTCACTGTCTCCAGAGATGTCTCCAGAGCTCTGGGTCTCTCTAGGCTGGACTACTGTAACAGCCTCTTTCTAAATCTGCCTGGCTCTAATTTCCACCATTTGCAACTCATCCAAAACAGGACTGCGAGACTTGTCCTTGGCCTCAAGCCCAGGGATTGTATCTCTCCAGGACTGAAATCTCTGCACTGTCTCCCTGTTGCTGCGAGGATTAAGTTCAAAACCCTCTGCATTGTCCACAAGGCCTTCTGGGGCTTGGGGTCTCAATACCTTCCACTCTCTCTTCCTAAATGTCTTCCTTCTCGAGCTCTTCGCTCAACTGCCTCAAACTCCCTCAGGGTCAGTCGTTTCTCCAAGTAACGAGTTGGTGGTAGATCTCTTTCTCAGCTGGTGCCTCCCTCTGGAACAGCCTCCCTGCCTCTCTGAAACATGAGGAGAACCATTTCCGGTTCTTGAAGCACCTCAAGACCTTCCTCTTTGCTTCTGCTTTCTCCCCCCCTCTCTCCTGCTGAACTCCTGGCCAAAAACTGAAACTGCACTGGTCACCTGGCTACCCTCTGTTCTCGGGCCCAGGTCCCCTCCCCCGAGTTGCACACCTGCACTGCCACCTTGGCCACCCTTGTACTCGGTGAATGTTTCTGTATCCCTACAGCCCCCTACCAGCAATTAACATCTGATGTCTGCACTTACCTTTTCACTTACCACCAGCTGGCCACACATCTTACTTATTGTTTTTATTTTAATTTATTTTACTGTTTATCCTATGTACTACACTGCCCCTCCCCCTTCCCCTTGCACTTTTCCCCTTCTGCCTCCCCTGCAATTGCGCGATCTCAATGTCACCTGGCCTAGTATGATCGCTGTCTCTGTCTTCCCTCTGTTCCCCCTCCCTTGCCTCATTGCCCCTTGAACCACTTGTGTATAGGCACGTTAAAAATGCCATGTCATACCATATCATAACACCTAAGTAGACAAATAATGTTTTGTTTGTAACCAACATTCTTTACTTGCATATCTGCAGTGGTACTTTCCAAATCTGATTCGAAATGTATTTTTTCATAACATTGAGAAACCAACATAGTCATACGCCCTGTGACAAATCAACTCCCGGAGCACCAGTGGTCCAGGAGTAAATATCAGTTTCTAAATCAGCCCGCACCTTTAATGCACCGGAAGGGATCCAAACAGTTTTCCACTATCCCTCCTGGAAGGTCCACTTCATTCGGGTACACAGGGCCTAGCCCGTCCCCAGGGATCTCCTCACCAGATGTCCTCACTTTTACCCTAGCTTGCAGGCTGGTCAGCAACTTAGGTTTAGTAATCGTGGTGCTGTGGGGAAGTACCCTCTATTGACATAGGACACGCAGGATATCCTTGCTCATGCATATCACAGTCTCTAGGCCAAGATCCATGATTATTAACAAATAACACAGTACTTTTATTATTGGGTGACTTAGCTGTGCGCAAGACTCCAACTAGGTCTGACCATCTGCCACCAATGTGACAAACCAACTTCTGGGGCACCGGTGGTCCAGGGGTGAAAATCGGGTTCTAAACCATCAATTAGCCCCACACCTCTAGTACACCAGCAAGGTTCCGAACAGATTAGAATAACAAGCAAATGATAAACATCCCTGCCCAATTTTGGTAATGTGGATGGAACGGAAGGCTTATCTCCGAAAAGGTTGTGGTTCATTGGGTATTGATATTTTATTTGTATTGCACACATACTCGAGTTGGTTAGTTGCAACACAGCGAAAATACAATTATTACTCAATTGTTATTGTTATTGTGCACTTGTATAGCGCTTTATATACCATTGGTATGATCTCAAAGCGCTTGTGGGTTGAACACCCTTGAGGACCGCAGTCCAGATCAGTGGAGAGAGTCGATGTAGTCTATAGTGCTTGGGTGCACTCTATATGTGTGCAGCCAGGGTGGTTAGCGCATTGGTAGCCGCATTCTAATATAAGAAGCAGTGGTGTGGTTGTGAAAGATCAGTGGAATGTGAGCAACAAGAAGGTGGTCACCAAGTCTGCATTCTGGTGGACACTGGCCTGTGTAGGAGGTTTAGGCATGCAGCAAGGCCAATTTTTTGGTGGGGTATAGCTGCGTTCTGTCAGGCTGTTGAGGTGTTAATGGAGTTCATAGTGTTGGTGTGTGTGCAGCTAGACCAAAATTGATTGAGGGGTATAGCTCTGTTCTATTGTTTGTTGGTGTAAAGTTGAGAGTGAGCATATTTGTATGAGTGATGAGTGATGGTGCTTACTGGTACGAGGCCTCTGATTCTGATTACTCTTCAAGGCTAATGTGCATGCCGTGATTGTTTTGGACGTTCATGGTAAAGGATCTTCGATTCAGACTCTCTGGTGGAGCAGGTATGTTATGTTCACTCAGTTGGTGGGTCCTTGGAATCTGTGACTCCGTTTTAGGTGTCATGGCGGGTGGCTGGGTGACTCGTTCATATGATGGAAGTTATAGATGTGAAGTGATATCGCAGAAATGTGGTCTCATCAAGGTGGGGGTGCTAGAGAGCAGAATGGGCAGAGGCTGTATTGCACAGATGGTATTCAGCATCAGGAGGATAGTTGGCAGCCTTGTCGCTTGCCTGACTTCAGCATGTACCGCTTTGTATATAAGGTGATATACAAATGATAAAGGGGACTGTCCAGTCAAGGTTGTATCAAAACTATCTATTTTATTCATATCACAGCAGACAGTTCTATCACACTACAAAATACAACCCATCCTGTAAAGGAATGCAGAGGACAGACAGTTTCAAAGAAGGAATAAGGATGCACCCTGGATACTGACAGGAGGGTAGTCGGTATGGTTAATAATCACAAGAGTTTAAGGTTTCTTGGCTTCAGCACAAAGGGAGCAATGGGTCTTGCTATGTCTCTCGGGGCATTCTGGGAAGGATCTAGGGGACAGCAGCACAATGTACCTTGTTTTGTAGGTGTTCTTGTTGCTCAACAGGGCCTACTCAACTTCAGTGAACTTTGCAGGCTTCTGTGACAGAGTTCAAGATGTCAGTCAGCTGCGTGTATCAAGTGACAAAATGGTTCGGGGAGAGAAGCTGTACGAACGGCTGCAGGCTGGCCTTCACGGTGGCTTGGGGTCATGAATCGCTGTCTCAGTGCCGTTATGCAGATCTGAAGCAGCGATTGAGACATCTCGGATGTCTTTAACTGACCGCAGTTGCAGTTGGAGGAACTCGACTGGCTCGAAAATGTCCATTAGGGCGGACATCATTAGATGCTCGTCGAAGCACTTCTCCCAGCTTCTTCAGTAGGCTTGTGTCATTCTTTAAGGCGGACGGCCACGGCTATGGAGTGTGTTGCAGTCAGCTGCCTTGTACTTGGTTGTAGGTTCAGAGACATTCTGGCACTTCCTATCCAGAAAGCTTGCTGCAGAGCCGGGCATGCTGTCTGCTGGCTGCATACCGGTTCTGGAGTGGCTGGAGGGTCCTGTGAGGGGTCAGAAATGTGAGGCAGACAACTTTGTGAAGGTTTTTCAATAAATGCCATTTCATTAAATTAGAAGGTTGGGTAAACATCTCACCAGCCCTAACCTGACAAGGATTTCCCTGCCTAAAATAAAATAAAGGAAACACTCTGACAAAGGATATCTGTCCTTCACACTTATAAATACAATATATAAATAATGGAATGCATGGCAGTTCAAAAGAAACAAAATAATATAACAATTACATTTTTAATGTACCAACAGTCACTCCTTATAACCTGGGTGAATTCCCCACCTCAGATTCAAGCAGGATTCTGCTTCATAGTTCAAAAGAAAGAAATAAGGACATCCCGGCTTCCAACACAGTTCTAATACAGTTCTTTGCAACTCCAACTTGATAACGGAACGTTCCAACACTTTAATGATTCAACAAAGAAAATAGAAGGTCTGTCTTTTCCTTGAACAAGAGTAAGAAGCATAATCTTCAAATAAATAACTTTTTCTTAGTTCATAATTAGCAACAATGATTGTCTTGCTCAGGGTTGTTTGCCACACTAAGGAGCTCTGATGAAATAAGCTTCCTTTACAGCAGTTTTACACAGTTCTTCCCTCAGCACCACAAGCAACATAAATTGTCTGCCAGAATATTTTGCCACTCCTCTACTTCAGCACAACAAACTACATACATTGACTTTGTCAGCATCACTTTGTAAAACTGCATCAACTTCTACCTGGTTTATTTACATGCCAGGCCCACTACCTTAATCACACCTGATTTACTCCCACGCCAAGTCTACTACTCCAAAGGTTTGCCATACGGGTATACTCCCCTGCCTGAACAGCATTTCACTACCGCAAGTGCCTTTTGTGGTTAAGATCAACTGACAAGACTTTTACAACAGCTTCACAATGGTTATCACTTTGCAGCTTCAAACTTTCAACATTCTTCAGGGAAACAAGATTTACCTTGGTGCTCTTTAATAGTCCTCTGCAAATTATGCTCCTCTCCTTCTGAATAACCTTTTACAGAAGGACAGCCTTTTTACCACTCTTGTTTCCCTGCCGCATATGTAACCAAATATTGACAAGGATAGGGTCTTATTCTGCTTCTACTTTGGCAATGTGGGTTTATGTCAGCGTTTGTCGTCTGCATTATAAAAGATAGGCAACATGCTTCACAACTTATGGACCTTTCATTAGTCCCCTTTTCCCTCTTATTGGTTGTGGTCCCTCTTGGCTTGGGCAATGGTTGTAGGTATTGTTTCTAAATAATATTGTCCCATCAAGTTGCTGGGTTCTCCACAACCTCACACACTTAAATGTACAGTTATTTGGTTTTGTCAAGCACGACTTTTGCTGCCTTCTAATAGTTTGGTATTCAAAATCACTCAATGTCACTTTCACTCATACGCGAGTGCTGCTTACTTTGAAAATTCCTCTATTGAGCATGCAAGCAGTCTCAGACTACTCTGGGGTCACTACCATCTTGTGAACTCACTGGGTAAGGTGTGTGCATCTGATCCCTTCACTGGTTGCTGCAATTCTGCTTCTGTGGCTCCTCCCAACCCGGTAAACGGCTTCCCCTGATTTGACGCAGATCGTGCCAGCTGCATCCAGAGCTTATTTTGCCCCTGGAGATAGCCTCCTGGGAAGGAAGGCTTCCCTTGGTTTTGCTTCCTGCCACACAGCCTCTGCAAAACAGGTCTACAGAGGGCAAATGTCCCTCTTGCAGGCTTCGTACTGCAGGACCTCTACACTTAAGACTTCTGGGGCACAGACCCTCTCAGGACCGGCTACTGTTCTCTGCTTCAGAGTGGTCACAACATCTTCTCCCTCCTTCAGTGTCTGTGTCAGCTGCATACACAGATTACACTGCTCTTCCTCCTCGTTCTGCTCATGCAGCTTCTCCATGGCCTGCACCTGAGGGGGCCTTTTAAGCCTCTCAGTCTCCTGCAGGTGTGGGTCATTTCTTTTAACAATACTCAAACAGCAGGCATCCAGGAGTTTGCCGAAATACCTCAGAGGCAAAGGGGTGATTTCAGAAATCAGCCAAGGCTGGAGCAAGGGAAGCAATGTTGTCCTTGATAGTTCTGGAGGAGCAGGGGAGCCCCTGTTTAGAGGAGACTTTCATAGACAGGACTTGTCTAGAGGTCTCCGATGGTATGGGCGAGAAAGAGGAGAGTGGCAGGGAAGTGGGGGGCCAAGGGAGGCCTGAGAGTGGGTAAGGTAAGGGTAAGGGAGAAGGGAGGGGTGAAGAGGAGAGTGAGGACAGAATGTCCCGAGTTTTGTTATGAAATGAGAGGCCAGTGTAGTGCAGAGGTTCGGGGATGGCAGAGGAGAAGTGGAGACTGCAGTAGGATTGGTGAGTTCCTTGCAGATTTTGAACAGTTCAGCCGTGTTGTTAGTGGCCCTAGAGATGTGGGATTGGTTATAGCCTCTCTTCTTCGAGCGGATGGAGAGTCTGTGTTGCCTTTGGAGCAAGCGGTAGGCCAGTCTGTCATAGGATGTGCTTGGGCCCTGCCACTTCCTCTCCGCAACTCTGCACATGCGCTTCAGAGGGGTAAGGTCGGAATCATACCAGGTGTTGTGCTTGGAGGCAGGCTTCATGTGGATCCTCATGACAGGGGCAAGGATGTCCAGAGTGTTGGAGATGGAGAGGTGAAGGTTAGCAAGGGCTGGGTCAGTGTTTGAGTCAGTGGCTGGAGTGGGACGGGGAATGAAAGTGGCAGGAAAAGCAGCAAATGACACTTGCTTCATAGGCCGAATGACGGAGAAATAGACTGGCTGTGGGGGAAGAGGATTAGCCGAGGGACCCAATATATAGAGGTCAGAGGACAGGGTGGCATGGTCAGACCATGTGAGGGCTGTAATGAGAGGGTTGGAGATGGGGATGTCTGCTGAAATGAGAGAATCCAAGGTGGGTCCGGCTGAGTGAGTCAGATCGGAGGGAAGAATGGTGAGGGAATAGAGTCACAGAGGCTGTTGAAGAGTCCAGAGGCTGCATCAGCAGAGTAAAGGTGAATATTGAAATCTCTGAGGAAGAGAAGCTTGGAAGTGGAGGCCAGGAGAGAAGAGGAGAGGGCAGACCACTCCAGAAGGAAGAGGGAGAATGGACCTGGGGTCCAGTAGATGGTGGCAAGAGTCAGTGAGAGATTTGAAGAGACCCCAAGCCTCCAGACAAGGCATTCGAAGTGAGAGTAGGGTCTGATAGTAGAAGGGACCCATTCCGTGAAGATCAGGGCCACTCTGTCTCCAAGCTGGTTAGGCCTGGGTGTAGACAAGATCCCCTGCACTTTTCATACTATCATGCACAGTACTTTTATTTCCTCTCGTTCTGAGGAAGCCCCAACAAAGTCAACACAGACCCAGGGTTTCCAAGGCACTTCACACTCACTCAAACAGCGGGCATCCGGGAGTTTGCTACATAGAAATACCTCTGAGGTTTTAAGGAACAAATGAAAGGCCAATGGACCAGTGGTTCAGACCTGAAGAATGAGCTGTGCTGGGTACATACAGAAACTTCAATAGTCAGGCTCTCTCAAATCTCTCTGCAGTCTGCCTTCTTGCTTGCTATTATTTAAAAGGCCAAACCCAATTCGAAGGCCTGCTTGGCATTTTGTTTCTTGGCGCCCAACCAGCATCCAATCTTCTGCATGTGGGACGCAATCTTCAGCCAATAACCCGTTAAGCAGCTTCTCGGTAGCACAATGTCCTCTCAGCACGGCCCCTCTAATCTGCAAACAAAGTGAAACAGAGAAAATGAGCTTTATCCATTAGCATTGTACACGCACTCCACTCCAATGATTCTATGGAAAATAGCTCCAGCCTCCAACACTCAGTGATCCCATTCCTTCGTAGAATCTGATAGACACAGAGTGGTACGGGGTGGTTTTGTGGGAGGAGCAGGGAAACCAGTGGGAAAACTGAGCTATTTTCCTCTTCCTGGTCATTTCAGATTTCTGCACAAGAACACGATCCTGGTGCAAGCTGTCATTGCTGACAGACACATGGTGCAAGGTGGTTTCTGGAGGAGCAGGGAACCAGTGGGAGGAAAAGGCCACATTCTTCCCTGTCTTTTCATATTGCTACAGAAGTGCACACCACTAGATGCACAGATCTGTGAGGCTGAATACCACCCCAGAGAGAAAATCAAAACCTCCCTTCTCCCCACAGAACCTTCCTCTGAACTCTTACACTTTTGGCGCATACTGTGGAATCCGGCCTGGTTGTTAAAGGGATGATGTAGCCAATTGACATCGCCATCTTGCACAACATACACGACAAAATGTCTGCATTCAGGTTCGTGAGACAATTGTTGATTTCTTTGCTGGTTACAACCACTTTGAACTCAGTTTACATCACTGTGAGTTCACCACTTCCAGTGGATGCTCTATCATAAGCATTATAATTATTATTATTAGATTATTTAGCTTTGGGAAGCAACGGAGCCTTTTACAATCACATGGGGAAGAACACAGTGAAGGAAGCAGAGAACAGGAAGTGGGGAGCTAACAACAGGGGAGAGGGATGGCAGGCAATTTGGCAGCCAAGGGTAGACACAGTGGGGAGCACAACACCCAATCTCAGGAAGAGTGTGGAGTTGAGGGTGTGGGAACCTAGGTAACCATGCACAACATAATCCTTTAGTTCATTGCTTTCAAACACCATTCTTAAGTAAGACATTAGATATTTGACTATTTTCCTGTACGTTGCTTTCTATCTGACAATTTTCGAAATCAGCAATATATTTATGTATGCTATACATTTTAATACATCTTGAGCCCTCTGTTGCATACACAAGCACATAGACACACACACGCGCACACACACACAAAATCAGCAGGCACTAATAAAGGCACAATGTTGTTTTATGATACATGCCTGTTGCTGAAATGTGTAAATCACCTGAATAGTGAAGGACAGCTGAGAGACTGATTCGAGACATACTTTCCGTTTCTGTATTTCTTAATTAATATTGAAATAAGCATCTTACATCATGCATCAAAACTACAAAATAGTGCCAAAGACGATAGGACAAAAAGAGGAGAACAGAATGTAAATCAGCATTACCAACAAGTGGATAAATCAAATCCAGTCCCCATGTACTACAAGAGGCTGAGAGTTAGTAATACTTTTTCAGAATTAAATATCTTCACTTTTCAGTGTTTCGACATCCTTTCCAAGATTGTCTCCCAGGAATTCAGGCGTCGCTTACGTTTTCCATTGCTGTAGAATCAGTTTTCTTCATCCAACAGGTGCCTTTTTAGTTCTGGCTATTAGGTTGCGCTTAATCACCACCTATAAGCCAACACCATTGCATGTGGGGGTTGTTTGGTTATTAACCCACCCCTTGACATGCTAATCCCTATGGCTATCGTCACCCAATACCTTCCCCCTCCACGCCCAAAACACGTTCTCCTGGGATTTATTTTCAGCTTGCTCTATCAAGCAGTAACATCAATCTTTAGTCTGCCATTGTTCTAAGCAGTCTGCTCAGAGTTAATGGCTTAATTTTAGCAGTAAATGGCAACTGTCATAATAAAAATGCCTTAACCAAGTGTGCCTTCGCCACTAGATTATAATCTGTTCCTTGCACTGAACTCCTATTACAACCCAGCATGGGCAAAGGCAGTATTTGAGACTTATACATAGGTATCGGATAGGTATTTGCCAAGCACTGTTCGCTGTCATATGCCCAGGTAATAACACCATTTTAAAGCTGTTACAATCTTATGGCCAGGTTGTAACATTATATCAGTGCCTGGAAAATTCCCATCACATATCTAAACAAAAGCCCCACTGTTGGGCTTTGCCAATGTTTGTTACCATAGCCCACATTGGTTTTTATTTCCCAACGATTATAGAAAAAAGTTGATCAGTAGTAGTGGTTATGGCCTGACGCCACAAGTTTGTGCAGTGTTAATTTTGCAAAGGTTTCCTAGCCAGTCGATGCTCATTGTGGCAGAGAATCATGTCCTATGACTGACTACACGAGCCCCTCTCTATGGTGGATTTCCAGCATCTGTCTGATTTTGTCATGTGCAGCTTTTTCGCTTGGCCAGAGGAGCATGCAAATAAGCTTTTGTTGACTGTAGCAGGCAGTAAAAGCAATGTGTATGCATGGAATACCGCTCTGAATCACAGACCATGTCCAACCAGGAAGATTAAGTTGTGAGCCATCGCCATTTTCCTCAAAGTATTTCTCATCCACCTTTTTGTTGTTGTCATGTGTAAATGTTCACGGTTATTATATTTATTTGGAACCCTGTAAATAACCTCTGCAGAACATAATTTCCAACGCGTTTCTCCTTCTAAAATCTGCACAGGCCTATTCAGTCTAAAGCATTTCCAAATGTCACAGTTCTTCTCCGCCCCAAGGTTTGTAAGTCATTCACGACCAGTGGGTTCTGCCACGTGGGTGCCACATGTGTGCCCATTGGTGCCCAAGATGTACTGAAACATGGTCACATTAGGAAAGTGAGAGCGTAGCGTATTAATGATCTTGCATTATGAGTGCTCTCAGTTGACATGAGGTTTCTTGGGCATCCCCAAAGCAAGTTATTATTCGGGAAGCCTTCCTCACACGAGTATTCAATGATTCAATCTCTGTGTTCTTATTCCCTGACCTGGGAGCTCCTTTTTGTGACGATCAGCTGGAAAAGCTCCCAGGCTTCTGTAAGCCTTTAGCGGAGTAACTAACTTGTCACTATATGGCATGCTTCCTTGCATCTCATCCACATCTAAGTGTCTTGGGTGACACCAACATTGGCTTGAGCTTTCCTTTAACATACTAACTCCAAGTGTAATTGATAACCATGTAGATTTATGCCTGCACCTGCCTTCTACAGGTGCAACACACACCGCTTATCCCACTTTGGATACTATTTTCAGTCCTCGCCTCGAGGGTCTTAGCTCTGCTTAGTCTCCCACAATCCTTTATGTTTCAAAGATAGGTGCCTGGATAAGGGAGGTACTTCTTTATCTTCTGCTTGAGATAAAGTGGTACATTGTACCAACAGGCAAAGGACTTCAAAATCAATGCGTGATCTCACAGGGAGCCAGTACATAAAAAGTAAAGGAGAGGTAAGGTGGTCCCTGGCTTTAAGCACCAGGATGATTCTGGTTGCTGTTTTCTGGATGACTTGAAGTTGTTGGGCAGTGTGATTAGGGACACCGAGCAGGAGACTATTAGATTAGTCAAGGCATGGAAGTACCACGGCTGAAGCCACCCAAGCTCTTTGAGTCATGTTCAGGTGAGTGTGTATGTGCCTTAGGAAATGCAGCTGGAAACCGCCTGTTTACCACTTAGCATTCTGTATGAAATGCTTATACTCACTATAAACTTGTCTGATTGACACACTCTTGTACTAAGTCTTTCTTTGTACACTTTGCTTGATTTTTCCAATAATGTACAAAAATGTTTTTGTAAGTCGTGACATTTATTTTGCTCTGTGGTCAGTGTCACCCATGGACATTCGGCTATCATCAATGTGGTACATTGCCCACATCAATCCCTCAAGGTTTCATGCTTTTAGCTGCTTACCTCTTTGACTTTTTCATGAACTGCATGGATAGACATCTGTGTAATTCGTTCCTTGATAACTATACAGCCTTGTCTTCAATATGTCTTCAGGTTTCCATGGTTTCAAGCACTTAACTCCATGCCCTCAGTTTATGATATGTACTCTTTGATGTTTGTGAGTCTGTTCATTATCCATTTATACTGTAGTCATAATAGCTTGTTGAAATTCCAAGACTTTCACTGCTTTACTGAGTTCTCTGATTTGCATTTGTAGCCACATTAAATATTATAATAATTTTCTTTAAAAGCTAATCTCAGGATTCTAGCTATGAAACAACTTGCTCACATGCTTGAGTTATCACTCACTCATGCTCCAATAACAACCTGGCATGCTAAAACCAAACCATCCCCCCTTGTAGACCCCGGAGCCTGCCTCCAACAAACGCTCAATCAGAGCCCTAGAGAAACGGAGGGCCTTATTACAAGTTTCGCGGAACGGTTTAACGAGCTCCGCTAATGGATGCGGACCCGTTAAACCCATTCCACGAAATTACGAGGTCCCCTCGCGGGACCCGGTAAGGACGCCTGGTAAAATCAGGTGTCGTTACTGGGTCCCATGAGGGGAAGAGGGAGCTAACAACGGGCCGGTCGGAATCGGGCCGTTGTTAGCTCCCTCCCCCATTCCCATTCAGCCCAATGGGGGCTGAAATGGGAATGGGGAAGGTCCGGGCCCGGGTTCCTGGAGGGAGGAATTACTGGGCCCTTCGAACTCGGAATGGCCCGGTAATTCCCCATTCTGGGAACCCGGACCCGATTTCGGCAGCAGCCATGCCACCAATAGCGGCATGGCTACCGCCGAAGTCGTAATGAGGCCCAGTGGCACAAAAACAATAAATCCGCCAGACCTCACCAACCTCAAATCTCTTCCCACCAAGCATAGAATTCTTATTACTAAGGCCAAGGCTGCTTAGTACTCCAACACCATTGCAGCAGCCTCTAACAGGAGAAAACCCTTCTTTGAAGTAGTAAGGCATTGTGCCAAGCCCTCACCTGACCCTGAGGTGTCAGCAATTAAGGAAAAATGTGATGGAATATAGAACTTTCAAATTGAAAATATAGATAAGATCTAATGAATCATCAAATCAATTTCTCCCAGCGTTAAACCCCTCTGCACTCGGGCAAACACATTGCCCATCTGGATTAAATTCCTTCCTCTTTTCCCCCCAGACTTCCTAAAAAGGCCTGCCTTCCTCAAACCTACCTCCTACTCTGACAATATCATCCCATCCCATTGACTGCTCCAGCCCTCAACGCACTCCTCAGCATCATTTACATCTCTCTCACTGAAGGGCCATTCTCATCCACCATCAAGACTGGTCTCATATGACCTCTTTTACAACAACATACCCTAGAACCAGATAACATAGCTCACTACCGGCCCATTACAAAACTCCTGTTTAGCGACAAAAACGAAGAAAAAGTAGCCCACAAACAAATGCTCACCAGAATCTTAACAACTGCAACTCCTGCATGACAACCAGTTGCGGTTCCCTCCAAACAATGCACACGGGCCAATTCATGCCTCCTCATCCTCCTTTACCTCTCGGCTGTGTTAGGGAAAATTCTCCAGAATGGCTAATTTCCCTTACCTACTGAGCCCTCAGCAGCTTTGCTGGATTTCTAGGATTTATTTTTTTCACCTGGTGAGAGTGTGAGCCTTTTTTCCCACCCTTATCTGTGTTTTGCTGTGTGTGTTTAACATTTTTGTGTTCATAGACTGTGGAGCCTCACCTACTACATAGGCATCATCGTTTTCCTGTGTTTTACACAGCACCCTCAGTGCAGTGACACAGGGTCGTGTTTTTCAGACTTCCCACTTCAAACTCCATTTTATGGGACTGACTACTGTCTCCCAGAACATGTAAAGTTGCCATTGACTTTATTAGTCTTTTAAATTCACAGACCCAGTACAAACTATCTTACATAGAGTTTTGGAAAGGGTTAATAGTTATCCCTTTTTGTCTGTTTCTCATGGAACATTATTTCATTCCCCAAGATTTGGCTGGTAGCAGTGGTTTCTACCCTATGTTTCCTACCGTGGTCTATTTAAATAGCTTTGGTACTGTTTTAGGCTAAGTTAGTAGCCTAGAACTTAAATCCGCTGGACCCCATTTACTTTATTTGGTACTGATTGGGTTTATTCGCCATTTCTTTTTGTAAAGGTCTTTTTCGTGTTTTACTCTGTGCACCAAACCAGGTTTGGTTCCTTTGTTCGCCATCCTTAGGCGGGCTTCTTCACAGAAGCCCTCCTTAGGCGCCTGAATGTCTGAGGGGGGCAGGATGTGAGGGAGAGGTTTGAGACTGCCTGCACAGGGTCTCCTCAGATATCCATATCACACTCTGTATGATTGGCTGTGGTGAAGGTCCCGCCCGGACAGCCACCCTGCTGAATGGTTGACAGCCAGGCTGTGTGAATGGGGGAAAACTGCATAAATAGCAGGTCTCTGGGACTGAGAAGGTAGAGTCGCCACTGGATCGAGTGAACCAAGGATAAGCTTACAGAAGAGGACCTCTACCACGACTGAACCTCCCAGTGAGGCCCTGCTGTGGATCCGAATCTCCAAACTTCGACGACCGGGAAGATCTGCAAGGGATCCTCTCCCCTTGAGCTGGTGGGACCAACCAGTTTGCCTAACTGCAAGCCAGGCCTCCCTCCTCTGATCAAATTTGCTGTGTAGAGCTACATTGAACGGGATAGCCAGGAAAACCGAGCCCTGCTTGGGTTTTAAGCAGCACACCTTTTATTTGTTGCTTTGCTCTGTTGCTGCTGGTTTCTTCCCTGGGCAGTGCAGGACCCTCCAGTCTTCCTACTTCATGTTAGTCCAACAGTCGCTTCAGGAACCGTGAGCCTGCAGGACCTGCCAGGAATTTATGCCTCAGCTAGAGCCTTCTTCTTCATTTGAGGTACTGTTCAAACCCCGTTGTTTGTTCTGTCTGACCGTGGTGAAAGTGTTTGAAATCTTTCTCCAATTTGAGGTCTTGTCCTTCTCTATTCTTTAAAGTAACTTTTCTTCCGACGAACTTCATTCCGAACTCTTGGCAAAGACTTAACCGTGAACTACTCTGAACTGTGTGATACTCTGCAAAGACTCTGGTCCATTGACTTTGGCTCAGTCCTCTTGATTTGATTTCCTTACCTTAGTAGTCTTTTCTAGATTCTAGGTTGCCCTGCTTACTTACTTGTTGGTGCTGCTCAATTTGTTTCTAAGCTTGTCTTTCCCTCCCGTTTTAAATTGCTGGAGTGTCATTTTGCTCACACTTCATTTTGAGCTTAACTTGTCCAGAATGTTTTGGGTGGTGTGTAGTATATTAAGAGTGTGATTTTTCTACTGCTTTACTTTAGTGAATTGTTTTACAACTGACGTGTAAATAAATGCATATTATTTTACCCAGAAACCTTGAGTCAGTGTTTGTTTGAACCATAGTAATTGCTGTCCTTTGTGTAACTATTGATACTGCTCACTTTACTCTTGAGATAAGTCTGACTGCTCAGCCATCACTATCACTTTACTGTGTAGTACAGGCTTGTACCAAAGGTGAATTTGTACTGTCACTTGTAATCTTAATTGTGTGTGGTGCCCCCAAAGGGTACTGCATATGATTCTGCCTAACAGGCTGCGTTGATCACCATCAACAAATGAATCCTCCTTTGCCTCCTCACTGACATGATTGTATTTCTTGCACTGTCCTGAATTGGTTTAATTCCTACCCCTCAGACAGGCACTAAGCCATCCAGGGTAACATGTTGCATTCCAACTGACTTACAGTCTCATGTGAAGTCCCCCTTGCTGATCCTGTTTGACCTTTGCATAGAGCCTATGAGCACCCTCCTCATATATCCTGATATACCCATTCACCAATACGCTGATGTTACTGGATGTTGACTGCCTGCTTCAGCCACAAACCCTCCAAGACTGAATTTGACCTCATCAATCTCCTGATAAACAACAACGTGATCAACAATGGCTCAATAATATGCACCTGGAAGGATGTCATCCTCAACTCTCAGATTCAGTAAAATCCTTCGCCTTCACCATGGAAAGCACCTTGTCCTTCCAGAAACAGATAGCCAAGAAGGCCCAAATGGACTGACTCCAAATATTCACCCGTTGCTAAATGTAACCCTTCATCTTGCCACAAAACCTCCAGACACTATTGCAGACCCTTGTGGTCTCAGAGATCAATTAGGGAAGTTCCCTCCTTATTGGGCTCTCTGTTACTAACCTGGGTCCCTAAACATATTTATTAATGCCATAGCGCAGCTCATTACGGGTGCACAGAATTTTGACCAAATCACCCCAACCTATGCGAGCTTCACTTGCTTCTTCCCCAGGCCAGAATACTGTTTAAGACTGAATATGTCATCTACAAAGCAGTCATAAGTAGAACACATGTGCATCTGTCAGATAATAAGATAAGGTGCACATATCTGGTGGCACATGCACCTTCCACAGCAAATCGACCAAGAGGCTCAAATCACAACTCACCCACAGAAAGAAGACCCACAAACAATCCTTCAATTTCCACACACCTACCCTCTTGTGCTCGATCCTTCTATCAGCTAAGAATGCCCCAACTATTCTCCAACTCTGCAAAGCTCTCAAAATTTGGCTTTTTCGACAATACCTGACCAAGAACTAATCCCGATGGATCAACAGACTGCAACTCACTGTATTACACTATTGTTAAAAGACGCCAGCTCAATTGCTTGCCACCTAATCCCTGTACAGTGCTCAGCTGTTCTCGAGCTACGCCCACACTTTAAACAATAAAATAAAATAACATTTCAAGAATGGATCAAGGACCCTAATTTGATCCTAATCCCTGCTGAGAACACTTGCTCCCATGTTCCAACGGCCTTGCTAGTTACTAAAAGTGTACATCATTTATTCTAGTAACATTTTCCTCCATGCTCTTTACCCGTCTTCATGGGTAGGCCTCGACCAGCATTGATTAAATGTTGTTTTTGTCCAACTTCTATAATGTGTTATTTCCCGTCTGCAATTTCAATTCATTCAAACATTTTAACACTTTAACTGTGATTATAAATATCCTGTTTTTTGTGATCTAACTTGGCCTTATTAAACTTTTTCTCTTGCTGTCCTTTTAGGGATTACACAATTTCTGCCTGGTTTGAACCTGGAAATATTGACACAATTTGGAGAACCTCACAACATCTCCCTCACAGACAATTTTATTCCAATAGACATGCCATTTTTCATCAAGAATGATAGGTTCCCTGTCTTTGCCTTACTGGTTAAGGCCTATCATTATACCCCCAAACTCGTTCAGGTCTAGAAACTGGGCTTAAGTACTCATTGCTAGGATGTTATGGTTTCAGGTGTATTCTGACTCCAAATAATGCAATCTGTAATGCATAGCTTTTACAGGCTATGGTTATTAGTTAGGCAGCCTCTTTGTACATCAATTGGATAGCCTACTCCTTAGTTATTTCACCATGCATTACCATCAGCACTCCTTAGAGGATTCATCTCTCATATCATTGCCAAGCAGGCATGGCACATAGTGGGTCTGGCTTCAATATGTTTCCCTTCCCTCTTTCCATATCTGCCCCTCATCTACCTTTCATACAGCTAACTCTTGGTTCTGTCACATCAACTGTTGTCTCGGCAATCGCAGTTTAATCGGTCTGGTGTTGTCAGGGGATTAAGGTAATTTAGCAATTAAGCCTTAATGCTTCAAGGGATCTCTTGAGCACATAATGAGTCCATCATAAAACCATGCTCTGACTAAATTATATTACCTCTCAAATAGGACATTCTTTGACTGCACAAGCACCCCTGCTACCAAACTCACTTTCCCTCCTTGCAATCCTATTATATCTTTCCACATCACCTTTCCTTTTCCTTTGCGCCTTTCGAGTCTATCACAGAGTACAACTCAGTTACCCCTTACAGGTTATAATACACCACTATTCCAACAAGCTTTAGCGCTGAAAGACCAGTATGATTGTGATCGGCATGGTACAAATATATAGCATGACACACTCTTCCACATGCATGTATCCCACTTTGCTGAAGTGTTGTGGCCTCTTTCAGCATGAAGCAGCACTTTTGGGGGCAATAGTCCAAAGTCATCATACCCAGCTGGTTGATGCATTTTCTTTACAGAGAATCTGTGCATCATTTTACTGCCTTTACATCTTTTAAACAATTCTCTATTATCATTAAGACTCCTTTATTCATTTCCTTTTGTAGAAGATGTATACAGGTTTGGACAAGATTTGATTTTGATTATATGTATTTTGTTTCATATTGAATAATGACTGTAGATGCCATGTATCACACTCTGTTACAGCACATCAGTCTTCTTCATTTTCTTTGGGAATGTTTCCCTAAATACATTATAATTTGGGTTGGTACCTTTCGTGTTTCTTTTACTGATGTGCTATAATATTTGAATAATTGTAGACTTCTCCGAAGTCAATAGGTAACCCAGTATTCCATTTTAATTCACCTTAGTTTTGTACGTGCTCAAACGCAGGCTGGCAACAAAGTGTATTTGCAGGCGGTGTTTACTTTTTCACAGAGGAAGCGGAAAATGAAAAAAGTAAAAGCGGATTTGCCTCCTCACTTTTACTCTTTGCTTCTCCCCTCTGCCTCATGATTTTTTAGAATTACATGCAGGGAGCCCCACAGCATGCACATGCAAATGTTGGTGGCCTCCTACATGAGGCTGATTAAGAATGTTTAACATTTATGGTTATTTATTCTCTTGTTGAGATAATATATGAGCATTGGAAATTGTATAGTACATCAGTAGATAGTTCCCAATACTAGCAATAAATTGCATAGAGTCTCAGCATCCTATTCTTCTTCTATACACTTCTAAAATGTGAAAACAACCTACAACCAACCAGCAATTTGAGTTTACTCATTGTGGCACAGCATTGCGTAAAGCATGATTACAATCGTGATGCTGTCAGGATTGGCGAGCTGGAAGACATATGAGTTTATACATAGCAACCCCCCATAACCTATTACATGAAAAGGGGTAAACATTTCTGACAAAGGTCCATAACTTGCAAGTGCAGTTAACTAGGAACAGCCTAAAAGTAATGTAAAGCCACTGGCTTAAACAATTACAGGAAAATCACTTTTTATCCCCCTGCAAAGGGGTCCTCTCTTCAATCCACGGTGCTTTGATGGATTCATTTATCTTGCCAAGGAAATATATGTGGCAGCACAGACTGATGTTATGCCCTGTGCCAAAACTCAGTATCATGCTAGTCTCAGTGTTTGACCAGCACACAGATAGTTGAAAGGCTTACCTAACAAAACTACATCCAGGGTCAACTGTACATCTGCACCTCCCACTTTCTCCCCCCTTAGATGGTGCAGCCTCCTATTTGGATTTCGTAATGAATCCTTATCAAAGGTGTCTACTGACCATAGCAAGGTTTAACATAATACACATCAAAACAGTTACCAGCAGGTGGGCCAAAACTCCCCCCACGTGTGCATTCTGTCTCTGTGGAGCTGTTGAAACCCTTGCTCATCTGGTAATGTTTGCCCTTTGTACAAAGAGCTATGGAGACCATACAGATTGTCTCTCTGTACGATTTGTTTAGAAGGTCTGGTTACAGGCAGTGGCATCCCGTCTTTTTACTGTTACTGTCATTAAGAGCCGCATCTAGTGCATTTAACTTTGCCTGTTTTTTTTAAACATTTGGCGTGGAGCAGAAGAGCTGCATTTAACTTATGATACTTTGTACTAATAATGTATTTACTGTTGTTTCTTTTTCTGAAATAATGTTTTTAATATTTGATGTTTTATGCTTTATTATGCTTCTTCTATGTTTATTTGTGTGTTTTTAGGACTGCAATATATCCAAAATATAAAAAAATCAATCATTCATCATGGTGTCTCTTAACGGTATAACCAATGAAAAGTAATTAGTTGCTAATAAAATGGGTACACATTATTTATATCAGCCCCCAAAATATTGAAAGTCAACAAATAGAATTTGGAAAAAATAATACAGTGTCATTTTCTAGTCCCACACGCAGATGTACTGTACTAAGGGCAAAGACATCAACATATTGAAGCAAGTATTGCAAATTTGAATTTGGAAAAATTGGCAAAGTTCCAGTTTTAAGGCCCATAGACAGAACAATTGTCATGAATCGTATATTGAATAAGCTGGCTGCTTTTTCTTACGCAAGCAACCCAGCTTTTGAATCAGTGGCGCCCTCAAAGCTCTGCCCCCATCTGGGGTCTTCACGAACCCAGCCTCTGACTGCTTCTGTAGTCTGTGTGTCAATGCTGTTCTGAGCAATGAGTTTCAGATGGTGTGAGCCCACCCCCGCAGGATCATCTGTACCGCCCTTGTTTCCAAGCCAGCCAATCCATAGTAGTGGGTATGATTCATCTTATCACTAGTTCCAATCATTTGGGCTTCACTGTGAGGTCTGTGAACTATTGGAACAAGATGAGATTTGTAAAATCTTTATGTTCCGAAAATGTTGACCAAATTGGAAATGCCTCCAAAGATCAGAACCGTTCAACTGCCGGCTGCTATCAGCTGTACTTGATAAGTTAGAACTCGCTGTGAGGGGGGCGTGGCTTGGCTTCCACAGGAATGGCTGCCTAACTGTCTCGCTCTGTTCCCTACTGTTGCAACTTCTCACACTGACACAGCTCACCTACAGAAACGAATGCTTTGAGAACAGATTAAAACGTATCGTATGTTCCTGAAGCAGATGGTGAGAGATGTGGGTGTGTTTTTGGGTTGAGGTCAGCTTCATCAAGAGTGAAAGCCTGGAGCGGCTCTCGAGTTTTAAGACACCATGTCACATAAGGAGATTGATCGGTGTGATGCAGAGGAGTTTTAAGAGGCCTTGTCCTCCATTCTGCTTAGTCTGAAGAGCACCCTCTGTTGGCCTATCAGTAAGACTCTGATTATAAATAACGCAGACTGGTTTTCCCCCTATATTGTAAAATAAATGTTTCTTTCTTTAAGGGCTATTTTCAACTGGCCATGTTGCCTGTTTCTCTGGTAGCTTCTTTGGCAACATTTTCTCATCTCTATGTATATATCTGTATGTGGGAAGTGACCTCAAATAATATACTTACATTTTTACAAGGAGCCAAATTGTTTCTACTGTGGCTATTATAACTATCAACTTTGCAATTATGGCGGCCAAACGATGTGCCCAGAAAGGATCCAGTAATAAAGATATCTATCCATCTATCTATCTAGTATAATTCTTATATGGCGCTCTATCGCCCATAGGCCTGAGAGCGCTCACATTGAACAGACAACGTAGAACAAAAAAGCAACAAAAGACGGAGTAGAGATTCTATTAGATTGCCTCTTCATCAAACAAGTGCACCTTGAGCAGTTTCTTAAAGATGGTAAGAGATGTGCTGTTTTTAATCAAAGATGCCATGGAGTTCCAAATCAGTGGAGCCCAGTGAATGAAGTTAGTGCCACCTATTCTTTCCAGGGTTTTACATGGTTGTGGAAGGTTAACGTTATGTTTTTCATTAGATCAAAGATTTATTCGAACCAGAACCTTGGTTAGTTTCTTAACAAGATAGTTAGAGGCAGTGCCTGTCAAGCATTTAAAGGTCATAACAGAACATTTGAATTTTATTCGCTGTTGGACAGGTAGCCAATGAAGTTGTTTTCGGGCTACGGATGTTTTCTCGCACTGGCTCAAGCCCAGAACAGACCTGACTGCACCATTATGTATGGTCTGCAGTTTCTTGATGTTACCCTTAGAGGTGCCATAAGAAGGCTGTTGCAGTAATCCAATTTCGAGTTAATTATGGCTTCTGCAATCAACGCTAGGCTTTGCTATGATAAATATGGTCGGATTTGCCATAAAAGATTAGTGTAGAGCGCGCATGTGGATTTTAGATAAGAAACTTGTCTCTTGTATGAGAGATGCAAATCCATGAAAATGCCCAGTGTCTTGACATGCTCTGATACTTCAATGAAACTGTTATTTATCTTGAACTTTTTATATTGTTGATTTAATTATCCAATTTTTTTTTGAGGTGTGCCGAGAATTAAGCGTTCAGTTTTTGCTTCATTGAGAGCAAGGGAGTTATTTGCCATCCATTTTTGGATAGCATTGAACACTTGGTTAACTCTCTGCACGTCCTTTTCGTAGTTACCAGACAATTCAGAAACCAGCTGGGTGTCATCAGCGTAGTTTGTGATTTGAACACCCATATTTTTAAGCATGTTACATAGAAGTTTCGAGAAGATATTAAAAGCGGAGGCGACAAGCATGAGCCCTGTGGAACAACACAAGTCATCAGCGTTTTCAGAGAACTGCAATTACCCTTTACGACAGCAGCCATACTTGGGCCTAAGAAAGACCTAAACCAGTTTATTGCTAGATGAGAGCATCTGCCAGTTGTTTTCAATCTCTCGGCCAGAAGATCATGATCTATAAGATCAAAAGCCGAGGAGAAATCAAGTAGCATAAGTAAGGCAGTGTTTCCCTTTTCAACAATACTAGCAATATTGGCCTGGAGATCCAAGAGAGCAGTCTCCATTCCATGTTTGGCCCTAAAACCGGATTGCTCATTAGCCAAGAGTTTGTTTGTATCTACACATTTCTGATATTGTAAGTAGGCAATCCTGTCAAAAATTGTAAGCAAGAACAGCACATTTGTAATAGGCCTGAAGTTGCCCAGTATAGATGGATCCATGTTTTCCTTTTTTTATAAGAGGTGTAATCCATGCTTCCTTGAGATTAGCAGGAAAATAGGCTTCTTCAAAAGATTGATTGATGAATTGCGCCACCCAGGGTGCTAGGGTATCTGCATAATCTTTGAAAAGCTTAGCCGGGAAAATATCTCCCTGACAGGAAGATGGCCTCGACTTATGGCTGACCTCCAGAACCTCTGAAATAGAGACCCTTTCAAAAGAAAAGCGATCTAAATGGCTCGCCGACGGGTCACTTTTAACAAGAGTCGGCATAGAAAGGGTTGCCTCATGATCAAGAAATAGTTTTTTTCTGGGCTTTGATAGCCTGTTGATGTTTACAGGTTTTTTCAGTGAAACCATTGTGAATATTTTGACACCACTTGTTACTCTCTTGAGCTAGAAGTGTAGTCGGGGGGTCTTTCAGTTCTTTAAGAATTGAAAAAATCTCTTTAGATTGTGATTTGGCTTGCTGAATCCTCGCATTGAGGTGATCTACTTCAGATTGAAAAATAATCAATTTGTAATTTTTAGCAGACAGTTTATAGGACGCTAATGATGATGGTGATTGGTCTTTTCTCCAAAGACGTTAGGCCTTACGCTTGGCTCTTCTGGCGTCAAGGATATCATTAGAAAACCATTTATTCAGGTTAGTGGATTTGTAGCTTTTTTCTGGTTTAAAGGGTGCCAGTTCGTCAAAGGCTTGATTAGTTGCCTTCTAAAGGCCTGGGCGAAGGTCTCTAACAAGGTATGCTAATGAAGCAAAGCCAGGAGAGGACAAACCTTGTCCTTAAAAGCCTCGCTAGTTACTGCTTTCCTATTACGCCAAGTTCCTATGGATTTAGACTTCGTAGGATACTGTATTTGTTTAATAGCTATGTGGCAGGTAAAATTAAAGGCATGGTCTAGTAAACATTTTTATTGTCCCTACGGGTCGGCCATGTTTTTTTAAGCCTAAGTGGCTTGATTTTAGAAAACTTTCCTATGGACCTTACCCGAGTTTTCGTCCATTAAACGCATGCAAAAACAAGCACCAGGGAGCCGCCATTTTCTGATAATCCTATCTTTTCCCCGATCGCCCTGGCTGACCTGCTTTTGCGGCACTAAATCAATTCCCTTGAGCCTGTCATCAGCAGACTCGTACCGCCCATTTCCCAACGCCAAAGCACGTCTCGTGTCAACATTCGCTGCGCTTCAGCTAATGACGTGTCGCCATGGAAATGGCAGGACGCCTCTCTCCTCAATAAGTATAAACAGACCGTTTCACAACACACAGCAGCCGATTTTCGATTCCATTCCTCTCTCTCTGTTACTTTGAGTATTCTGTGACTCGTTTCAGTGCTCTGGTCAGCTACCTTCGCCGCTTGTAGCCCGTGTGAACAGATACCAGTACCACCGCTATAAATTATTTTAGTTTGTTTAACACACAATGGCTACAATAATTCCCTACATGTACGAGCCCGAGTATACCGAGGAGGAACTACTGGAAAGGGAAGCACGCGAAAACGATGGGGATTCGGACGGCTGTTGGCAGGACGAATCAACAGATGAAGAGCCTGGGCCTAGTTGAATGGACGCGTCTCCACCTGGTGCACATGCAATCGGTGCAAGCTAATGCCAACTGAGGACGAGAACTGCTGCTGCCGAGAAAACTCAGGATGCCTGGCCTACATTTCAGAAGGCGAGCCACGAACGCAATGCATCACCGAGCTGCCAGACTTCAGGGCAGCCTGCCTCACACGGGCCGTGTTGAGAATAATGATGGTGCTTATGCACAAACTTCGAGCAACTGTTCGTCCTCGTAATCCGAGTAAAGAGTAAGTATACTCTGCTTGTCATGCCACTCCTATTTCATGGTCTTCTACTATATCCAAAATTACATCTACATACCATTGTAACGCATGTAAGTTGTTGAATAGTGTGCATTGTCTAGATAGCATTTGTCCGTGTAAATTGCCATTAGTTACAAGAATTGTCATTGACAACAAACGTTTATTAAACTTATCTTGGTAATTTAAAAACAGTTTGTTTCATTCCTTTTCGCAGGTGGTACAGGCTGGTGGCGTATCGTTCCTTTACATGGTGGCTTCACGGGAGGCTTGGACACCGCGTTCGAAGAGTGATACCCGCCTGTGCCCTTCGTGCCATTAGAGAAACGTTCCCGAGTGACAGCGGTCAGTACAGGGGATTTTCTCTCGCTGTGCTGCAACCTGACCTGTATAATCTTTAAAATCTTGTATTTTTGTGTCATGAAAATAAGATGCAAAATAAAACACCACATATATTTTAACAACGGTTGTCTCGATTTTTTAAATAAATCAAGTGTGTCTCCATTCAAGGATGGATGTCAGACATCTGTGCTCCGAATGGGTGAAGTTCTGGTTGCTGTGAAGCAGGGTGGTCACTATCTATCTAAGCTAACATAACATATTTTCGATAATGCATGCACTAAAACACACTTGTTCAAAGTCTTTCAGTAGGTTATGTCTCTATAAAAGTCACACATATATCTATACTAACATTTACCATCGGATTATACAGTCTTGACCACTATAATACACCGGTTGAAGTGTGGGTCTGTGCTCACAAGAATCTCCGGTATGTGGCATTTGTTATTGATAAGCAACGATATACTATCATTGATATAAAGGCGATATACTGTATATTGATATAAAGGCGGTTCGCGCCGGTGGATGCGCGCTGGCATGGGGGGCTGTCAGGGGCGCGAAAGGCCAAGTTGCCAAACTACATGTACACTTCAAAAGGTGTCCCACGCCAAGGGGCCATTGTTTACATGGTCTCCTCAGACCCCGTGTCTCCAGGCAGGCCTCCCCTGAGGCAGGCCGCCCCCCTGCAATCCACATAAGTGTGTCTCCATTCAGCAGTCTTCCTGTGCCTTATCTGCACGCCCCAGGGCCATCCATCCCACCCCCCTGTATCAAAGGCGGTTCGCGCCGGTGGATGCGTGCTGGCATGGGGGGCTGTGACGGGCGCAAACTGCCAAGGTGCCAAACTCATGTACACTTCAAAAGGTGTCCCACGCCAAGGGGCCATCGGTCACATGGCCTCCTCAGACCCTGTGTCTCCAGCCAGGCCTCCCCTTGAAGCAGGCCGCCCCCCTGCTATCCACATAAGTGTGTCTCCATTCAGCAGTCTTCCTGTGCCTTATCTGCACGCCCCAGGGCCATCCATCCCACCCCCCTGTATCAAAGGCGGTTCGCGCCGGTGGATGCGCGCTGGCATGGGGGGCTATGACGGGCGCAAACGGCCAAGGTGCCAAACTACATGTACACTTCAAAAGGTGTCCCACGCCAAGGGGCCATTGTTCACATGGTCTCCTCATACCCCGTGTCTCCAGGCAGGCCTCCACTGAGGCAGGCTGCCCCCCTGCAATACACATAAGTGTGTCTCCATTCAGCAGTCTTCCTGTGCCTTATCTGCACGCCCCAGGCCCATCCATCCCACCCCCCTCGATCAAAGGCGGTTCACACCCGGGGATGAGCGCTGGCATGGGGGGCTGTCAGGGGCGCGAAAGGTCAAGGTGCCAAACTGCATGTACACTTCAAAAGGTGTCCCACGCCAAGGGGCCATCGGTCACATGGCCTCCTCAGATCCCGTGTCTCCAGGCAGGCCTCCCCTTCAAGCAGGCCGCCCCCCTAATACCACAACATACATACGTCATTTATTCACAAACACACCTCAGTTTCTAATACTTTAAAAACCACTCGATATGTCTGATGAGAATATCCTTGTCCTTTGCAAGTCAACTCCTGAACGTGCTACCTGGGAACCACTGAGATCTATGCTAATCTGCTCGTCGTCGTGCTATCCGTGAACTTCTGTGACCGCTTCGAGCATACCCATCAGTGCGCTACCTGTGGCCATCCACCTATTCTCCCGCAACATACTGCTCTGCTTGCTGAATCCAACTGTTTGTTGGTCAAGGTAAGGCCATGTATCCTGGTCATATTTCGCAGATTTTTAAATTTCTATCTATTTTCGAGTAGCGTACACAATAGTGCTATGTTCATTGGTCTCATTGGTATTGACTTGAGTTTCCATTGCTATGCTATCAATAGATCTATTTATTTTCATCTCTGTCTATTGTCATTGAATTGCATCCTTCGGGGGTCCAGTCTATAATGTAAGCATGTTTCCTTCTCGTGCAAGACAGAACATCCAAGGGACGAGTCACATGTTCAGATTTCAGTCACATCAATTATACATTTCTGCAACTTATGCAAATACTAAGCAGCACATAATGAACTGGTATAGTTCCTGTGACCAAAACAAACCTTGCATTGATCATTGTATGATTCATTTACTTTTGTATCAAATCTTTACTCTTGAAGATTGCATAATAATGTCGATATTTACTTTTCAGATGTATCAACAATGCCTGCCTGTTCGATTAGCAGTTGCCCTTTGAAGATCCATGCGAAATCTGAAGGAACTACAATGCATGTATTCCCGAAAACTGTTGATCGAATAAGAGAATGGGTCAGACATTGCGGATATCCACTGGATGAGCTGGAAAGTAGAGTCCAACAAGTCTTAGAGGACAAGAGGGGTGATCGATACCGCATCTGCAGCCGGCACTTTTCCTTGGACATGTACACAACTTCTTGGGTAACAAAGAAGAATAAACGGCGAACGACACGGAAATTGCGCGAAAACGCTATTCCCACTCTATTCGTCCACCGGTGAGTCAAGTGTCCGGATTTAGCTTTCGGCCTTGCGGTAGTGTGTAGCCGAATGGATTAATTGATATTGTAGGTGTTCTATCCCTTGTAATAATTTCGATATTAATATGAGTGTATAGTTTTTTGAATGATGACATTTATCAATATATTGTTTTTCGATTTCATAACCCACAAACACAATATATATATTTATTAGCGATTTTCCACCCTGGGGGGTGAGTGTTGTTTAACCTGTATGCCATGGGGAGGTTTTTTATTTACACCTACCCTTTACTGCATATTTGCACAGTTGGTTATTTGTTTTTGTAATTAATAAAAACTAAATATTTTTGTAAGAAGGTGTTTTGGTCTTGAGTGCTGGGAATACTTTTGGCATGTTTGGTAGGGTTTTTTTTGTAGTGTTACAACCCTCTATACACATGTGTTTTTTTATACAGTAAGGAGCTTGGCCATAGCTTCCTTTTCCTAGCACCAGCTACAAGTTAGGCAGTGCACTAGAATTGACTACTCTGTTTTTACACATATATATATATATATATATATATATATATATATATATATATATATATATATATATGGACAGGGAACTGTGCTGTATTGAGCATTTTTCAAGTATTCTGTCGGCTTACAAGGCTATTTTTAATATTGACATTTCATTATCAATTATTAATTGACCTTTACAACTTCTTGACTATCCCTTGAATCTGAAGCAAGAACATTCTACATCCTTGACGTGGTCGCAGTTATCAACCACTTCTAGCTTCTAGCGCGTATCAGGTAATCTTACTAGGCTAATCCGCTACATACTTGTTTTATGCATGTCAAGTAATAGTTTTATTCTATCGTGTAATTATTTTACCGAATGTTTGGTTACTGCTTTCCAGTTGATATACACCTTAGTTATCGTCCACTGGTATTTGTTTTCAGTTATAATTAGTGTTATCCATACTAATGCAAGTACTGTCTTTCAGGGAGATGCTGAAGCGTCCGCCACATCTACAACATTTCTAGATGTTTTTCAACATCAGGAGGTATGGATACTGACAGCTCCATCGAGCATCATCATCAGAGCTGGAATTCTTGTCGTTTGATTGTTCTACACAATGTTTCATTCGTGGTTAGCCGTTGATATGTACCTGTGCTGTCGACCCCAGGTGTGTGTTATGTTTTCACAATTGTAATCCTCACTAATGCAAGTACTATGTTTCAGGCAGTTGATGGAGCGTCAACCCCTGCACTTGATGCAGAGCCTGACATTCAAGTATATGAATCGGCGCAACAACTTTCGGAAGTGCGCATTACATTTGCAACATCCATAGATATTCTTCAGCAGCACGAGGTATGGATAATGACAGCTCCATCATGCGTGATCATATAACGTGATTCCATTTGCTATACTTTCTTCCTTATTAACGCAAGTGCTGTGTTTCAGGGAGACGACAAAGCTTCCACCACAATCAGAACATCTCATTTAGATGATGCAGATGTAAAGGAATCGTTGAAATAAGTCGATGAAATGTGAACATATTTGGATTTTCCTTGATTCTTTTGGACAATGCATCTTTCGCGGTTATCTCTTTATATGTACCTGTGCGTTCGACCCCAAGTGTGTGTTATGTTTCCAATATTGAAAACCATACTAATCCAAGTACTGTGTTTCAGGGAGACGACGGAGCTTCCACCACAATCACAACATCTCATTTAGATGAGGCAGATGTAAAGGAATCGTTGAAATAAGTCGATGAAATGTGATCATATTTGGACTTTCCTTGATTCTTTTGGACAATGCATCATTTGCGGTTATCTCTTTATATGTACCTGTGCCGTCGACCCCAAGTGTGTGTTGTGTTTCCAATATTGAAAAGCATACTAATGCAAGTACTGTGTTTCAGGGAGATGCAGATGCCTCCTCTCCAATACAACCATTCATGGCAGTCCATGCAGAGCCAGAGGTATGGATACTGACAGTTCCATCAAAATAGATCATCACTGGTCGAATACTTGTCGTTTGATTGTTGCACACAATGTTTAAATCGTATTTGGCTATTAAGATGTACCTGTGTGTTCGTCCTCACGCATGTTTTATGCTAACAATATTTTGATACATAGTAATGAAAGTACTATGTTTCAGGGAGGCGTCGGAGCCTCATTCCGTGCTGTCTATGCGGATACAGAAAATATAGTCGTTGCAGCGCAAGAGGAAGGGAGGACATGCGGAAACGAATCGGAGCTACAGCGTGCAGATGTTGAAGGTCGAGTCAAAAAAGTTGCAAAGAAAAAAAAACAAAAAAAGGTTAGTTACAAACAGTTCATAACTTTAAAAAAAAATTTGTGCTGGGGACTATTTTATGTTTTTTTCCAGTCAATTCTACTACACTCCATCTTGTGTTTAAACTGAACATCCGTTTTCCAATCTGTCTTCCAGTTACCCGTGGGTGTCAGAATAATACACACACAGACAGTGAAGCGAATGAGAGATGTGGCTTGCCAGACCGTGTACACTATGGAGGAACTATTAATTGAGGCGAGGCATGTTCAGGCTCGAGATGCTCATGTCCAATGGCCAGAACATGAATTAATTGTGTTTGGAGACTACAGCAAAGTTGCATTGGACCATAGCTACAGTGTGACCGCACCACCACAAGAAGATGTTATTGAATGTATTGAAGATAGCTCTGAAGTAGTTGCAGATCAATTTACACAATCTACACCCGCCTAAAATTTGCCACCAAAAAACCTGTCGACATTGTTGTGTTCTCCCATCAGTGTTGAAGTAATAGATGTTGAAATGACAGAGAATGAACCAGCCGCAGCATCCATAGACGCATCAGAACTTGATATCAGCGATATTACTTTCCAATGTGTTGAAATCTCCACAACGTCAAAGGCTGAAACAACGTTGACGCAGGATGACAGTCTAATGAAAGAGAGCAAATACATTGTATTCGACAGTTGTTTGATGGAAATTATAAGTATGCTGAAATGTGTGCATTCCATTAGAGGGAAAGTATGTGGGAAGCCATTGATTAATGTGACTCGTCAAATAAAAGGCAGTAACGTCAAAATAAATGCCGCCTGTAGATTAAATCATAGGTTCTCATGGTCTGCACAACCAATGCTGGGGAAGCTGCCAGCAGGCAATCTACTGTGTGCAGCTGCATCACTTTTTAGTGGCTCCAGTTTTAGAAAGTTAGAGGCTTTCTTTCAGTTTGTGGGACTCCATTTCATTTCTAAAGCGCTGCACTACACATATCAATGTGATTATCTGTTTCCGGCCATTAGTGATGCTTGGAAAATTGAACAATTGTCTCTAGCAAGCACATTCGAAGGCAAACGATTGAGGCTAGCCGGCGATGGACAGTGCGACAGCCCTGGATTTTCTGCCAAGTACTGCACCTACCACTTTCAGGACATGGATAGTAAGAAAATCGTGAGTTCGGTGGTCGTGCAGGTAACACAATGTAAATCCTCAGTGGCCATGGAGAAACTAGGTTTTATAAAATCAGTGGAATATCTACAATTGAGGGGAATGCGCATCTTGCTAAATCAATCAATAAGAAAATCTCGGCTGCAGGGAAAAAAAAGGTTTTGAAAGTATTTTGCAGTGGTCACATTCTATCACCAACCATCATTGGTGGAGCTCAAAAACTTGTGAGGGGTCAGTGGAAATACTACTTGAAAAATGGCGGTCACTGATGCACCACTGTACCAACGTTCTCCGCTGGACAGCAAATGAACATTTCCACCAATGTGAACATGGCCCTTTGTCCCCAGAGGAGGCACGGAAGAAGAAGTGGTTGATTCCATCTTCACCGACACACAAAGCCATTGAGAAGATTGTTTTCGACAAAACTCTATCAAGAGATTTGAGAGGATTGACAGAATTCTGTCACACAGGAGATTTGGAGGTGTTCCACAATATGTGCCTAAAGTACAGGCCAAAGCGCTTGCATTTTAGCTTTCGGGGCATGAAACATCGCACTCTACTAGCGGTCTTGGCCCATAACAGCAATGTCGGACGTGAACAATCTAGGACTAGGGGTAAAGTAAGGATGCCTCGCTACACTAAAGTGTTTTCAAAATGAAGTAAGCAATGGGTGATCAAACCAGTCTATGATGAAATGCAGTTCGACTTTGTGAAAGGCCTTATTGTTGCTGTGTTAGAGAAGCACAGATATGGAATTTTGGACGTTTCTGTGCAGAGCAGTGACCCATTGCCACCGAACATTGCGACTGTGCCATGCCCACCCGAAGCACAGCTGATTGTGAAGTACAAATCCTGGTTTAAATAATTGCAATACGATTGTCTTTTTGTAAATAAATGTTATTGTACAGTGTACCTGTAAACCTAACCCCTACCTTCACCATCATGGGTGGCGAACAAGCTGGGTTTCATCTTTGAATTCTCTCTATTCACCTCACATATGTGTATGTATATATTTTTCTCATGTCTCATCTCATGTAAATTTAAATGCTGCGCACTGTTAACGGAGGGGAGGCTTGCGTATTGCAAATAATAAATCAAACAAACAAACAATAAATCTCACTTTTAACTCAACTCCTGTGGTACTTTATACTTTCCCTGACCTTCCGCCAAAAATTAAATGTCTCAATTTGGGCTGCAAAGCTTGCAGACAACGGGGACAAAATTGGGACACTTAGAACGCGCCAGCCAAGCGGGCCGTGGCATTTGGGAGAGAAGCCAGTTTGCATTTGCACATTGAGGCGCACTACATAGACGGATTCTAAACTTCAAGTTCTCACAGATGCCTATACTACGTGATGTTGAAAATAAAGAATGCGAAGGACAGCGCCCAGATGAGGCCCACAAGTCGCACTGGAAGTATAAGGGTCTATCGTTTTTTGACCTTGAGACAGGGACCATGCCGAAAGAACTACATTTGAAGGGAGTGCGCAATAACGTAAGAGACGATAAGGCAGAAAATTCAGAAACTAGACCGAGTTTAGGTCAGTATATACGAAAAATCATTGTCAAGAGCACGGTCCGTTTTACAGACTGCATTACGAAGAGACACAATGGAAATTTCAAATATAATGTAAGTAAATCTTTACACGCTTTTATACCGGAATGAAGATTTAATGAATGGATGCATGAATAAATGAATGAATGAAGAGCTAGGAAAAGCAAGTAAAACGTGTTCGTAGTGGGCACAAGGGCATGCAGGTCCACTGGTCTCACTGATCTCGGTCCTTGGCCCAGCCACTTTTCCCTGCACTGCCAACCTGCACTACCGGACTGTCTCTGTATCCTTCAGCCCCTTCTCCCAGCATTTACCTTGCACTTGCCACCAGCAGGCCCTATTATTTAATTTGTATTCAACTAACCATGTACAGCCCTTCCCCATGCGCGATCAGAAAGACACCTGGCCTAGTAGGATTGTTGTCTGTCTGCCCTTGTTCCCCACCTGCCTCGTCACGCCTAGAAACACTTGAGTATAGGCGCGTTACAAATGCCATATCATATTTCATATCATTCCTCACGCATGTAGACTAACTGTCGTTTATCATTGTGTGTTGGCCTCGATTTATCTCGTTACTTTTCGCATTGATTTTAGAGACGAACATACTCCATTGAACTATCCTTGCAAGCAAATAGTTTCTGATCGGCCGTAATAAATAAAATGAGTAATATTAATGAAGTTCGGCTAGCGAGACTAATTATAATTTTTTTGTTTTCATAACAGGTATTTCATCCCATTCTGCCACTGCCATCTGTTTGTGACACCTGCGGATGGATTCTTCAGCAGACACCTGCAGCTTCGTGCCAACAACTGGAGCACGATCACCATATTATGGGACGATCGCCAAGGGCCCACATGCCCTTACGCTGTACTAGTGGCTAGAAGCAACACATCAACCTTTAGGCTGGACTAGTGCCTAGTTGATGGAACAGCCTTGCGGTTCACCGTGCTTCCAAAGTGATTCTTTTTACGAAAATGAACAACCTGTGTACCATAAAGGAACAGCGCGTGACTCAAGATGAAACGGAACAGTTATTGCGGATACAGATAAAAGAAAATAAATGGCTTCCGGAGTTCATATGTCAATTGCTGAATATTCTCTAAACATTTAATGTCAAATAAATGTACTTTACCAAATGTACCCTGTTGCTGTTTCATTTTAAAGTACAGTTTCATACTCCGAATTGCGGCGCGCTGTGTTGTGAGTTGATCTGTGTTGGTTTCCGGGTTCTGTGTGGAGTCGCGCAGAAGACGACTGGGCGCGTTTGCCTACGCAGCACAGTAACGTCACGGGGAGAGGCGGGGAATATGACTGTTTTGATAATGTCAGGCTCAGGGGCGGGGGAATTGATTTAGTGCCGCAAAAGCAGGTCAGCCAGGGCGATCGGGGAAAAGATAGGATTATCAGAAAATGGCGGCTCCCTGGTGCTTGTTTTCGCGTGCGTTTAATGGACGAAAACTCGGGTAAGGTCCATAGGAAAGTTTTCTAAAATCGAGCCACTTAGGCTTAAAAAAACATGGCCGACCCGTAGGGACAATAAACATTTTTACTAGACCATGCCTTTAACCATGTGATGTTCGGACCATGCACATTCTAGAATTGAAGTGACTGTGATTTCCTGTTTTTTTGCCAATATGAAGTCCAGGGTATTTCTGGCATTATGGGTAGGATTTCTAACTAGTTGTTGAAATTTGATAGCCGAAAGGGAAGCTTTGAGCTCCTTTGCCATTGTATCCTGAGGATTATTGTCCCATAAATGTATATCCCCAAGAACAAGACTCGCTGAGGTATCTTTAGAAATGTTTCCAATGCTGGCCATTCAGTGTTCATCAAATTTAGGAGTTATTCTGGGGGTACTATACAGCAATAGGAACCTTATGGAAGACACGTGGTTAAAATTGAGTTTAACATGGAGAGATTCACAGTATTCCAGGTCGGGGGTACTGGACATGTGAATATTTCATTCCTTTCTAAAAATAATAGCAACCCCCCCTCCTCTCCCTGTAGCTCGATCTACGTGAAGCATTGTGTGACTTTCTGGCATGGCCAAAGATTTCACATGACATGTAGTTTCGGTCATCCAAGTTTCAGTGAGAAACAGAATATCCAAGTTCCTCTCTGAGCTCATATCTGCTATTTCCGTTGCATGTTTTTCTATAGAACGGGTATTTAGTAGGTAACAGTTAAAATGGCCATGTGACTGAACTAAGGTATTACTCTTGTCTGTATTCTTAGTGTCTAACAGAGCATCACATATCCTTGGTTCCTCACCTTGGAGGGGCTTAGTAGTTACTACTGGAATGTTGTAATCCGTGGTGTTACGTCCCAGGTGCATTGTACTGTCTTTGCTAGAGAGAGGATCCATTGTCTGCACTATGGAATCATTTAATATGTGCAATGTAGGTCGTTTGATAATCATTGTTTGTTCAACAATCTTACCTGGACTCTGAATCTTGAGTAATGTAGTACAAGCCAGGATATCCGCCCGTATGCACTCCATCCTTGTCCGTGAGTCCTCCTGTGCAAGTCTTAGCGTTTCCAGAACCTCAGCAAGTCCCATATTCTGAGCAAGAGGTTAGAGGGAGGGCCGAACCTTCCTGGACTGTAATCTGACTGTATCAGACCATCCCCGACGTGCCGGCACTGACGCGCCTGTCGCGGGAAGTTAAGCAGTCAGAGAACTACAAGTCCGCGGGGACTTGTAGTTCTAATTTGCAAATGACACGTGGAAGCCTTTTATCAAGAGTGCAGTCAGTAAAGGCTGACATCACAGTTTGACTGCACGGCCCGGCGAAATCTTAGGTACCAAATGCATTCAAATTTAGATGACACAGATTACATTGTTATCAGGAAGCAATAAAATCAGTATTTAAAAAGCAGTGAAACAAAGATAAAAGTAAGGAATGGACGGCGATTCCAGCCGTGTAACAAGGACCTAGCTAAATGCTACATTCAACACTCACCTTATATAGTTGCACACATCGTATCAGACCATCCCCGATGCGCCGGCATTGACGTGCCTGTCATGGGAAGTTAAGCGGTCAGAGAACTACAAGTCCGCTGGGACTTTTAGTTCTAATTTGCAAATGACATGTGGCAGCCTTTTAGCAAGAATGGAGTCAGCAAAGTCTTACACCACAGTTTGACTGCACAGCCCGGGGGAAATCTTACGTACAAAATATATTCAAATTTAGATGACACAGATTATATTGTTATCAGGAAGCAATAAAATCAGTATTTAAAAAGCAGAGCAACACAGATAAAAGTGAGAAATAGACAGCACTTTCAGCCGTGTAACAAGGACCTAGCTTCATCTTCCCATCAAAAACCACTTTTAAAAGGCCTAAGAGTGACTCAGCTTCATCACTCCAAACGTCTACACGCTCAGGCATGGAGACTATTCTGATGGAGCTAAGGGCTCGCACACCTTTTATGGAAGTGACTAATAATAGATGGTCCATGTTTGAGTCCAAGATAGGTGAAGTGTAGTGAAGGATTGGAGGGGCAGAGGAGGTATCCCAGTGTGTTGCTCTTTAAAAAAAAACCTGTAAAAGACCTTCAGAAACATAATGAAGAACTGGAAAACAGAGGTCGCAGAAAAATCCTTTTCATAATTGGCATGCTAAACACTGCGAAGGTGATGATCCTGTTTTGTTTCTGAAGAAAACATTCCCAAATATCCCTGGGCTTCAGTCTTCAGCAGTGTTTAATATTCAAAGAGCACAATGAATTGACATTAAGGAATCCGTCAATCAAAAAGGTCTGTACTATGTACACTGATTTTCCTTTTGTTGAAATACACACAACTGTAAATTATCATACAAAACGACAAAGGAACTTGGCCAACTCTCGCGGAATGGGCACAGAATCACTCTTTTACAAGATGCATCAAATAAAACTGTGCAAATAAGAAAATAATGTTTAAGATACCGCACAGCACTAAAGTCACTTAAGGCAAGATACAGGCTTGTCCACCTGTGTACATTCAAGGTTACAATAAAAGGTAATACCTCTGCCTTTGATGAACCAGCAGAACTCAAATCCTTCATTAGATCATAAAGAATGGATTACAGGGATACTTTGCTTCCTGATTCTTGTCAACAGTCCTTTGCGTCAAAGGGGGCTACATGACTGTACATTACATCATATTAACTTTCTCATATTGGTAGTGTTTGCCTAATTATTACAGTAAAAGGAATGGGTGAGCATGGTATATATTTCTTTTTTGGTGTTTTGTTAAGTGGCACATAACAAAACACCAAAAACCCCATGAAATGTGCTGCATAGTTGTCAACTTCCTTTTCAAATGGGATCCATGTGGGTTTCTCCCTACCCCTCATTCTTTGCAATCCAATATCTGATCTACTTTAATAAGGTTCTTAAGTATATTACTTTTTTAGTTGTCGGTTTCGGCAGTATTGTTTGTCCATGTTCCTACCTTATTTGTTGTTGCCAGTGTTTGTTTCCTCATATGAGTAAATGCTTTCTCTTTGATACAGTATTTAGTCATTGGATGCTACTTTGTCTGATCATTTTATACTTCCAAATCCTTACTGGCTGCATATCAGTACGTTCTCTAAAAAAAGGTAAAATAAAAGTGGTCCTCATTGCGAGTTTGGAGGTAGCCATGGCCTTATTAAGGGCATGGCTGCCTCCAAACTCGGGTCCGGGTCCGTGGTCCCTGAATGGAGAAATACCAGGCCAATTCGACTTTGGAGGGCCTGGTATTTCCCCATTCAGGGAACCCGGACCCGGACCATCCCCATGCCCATTTGAGCCCCCATTGGGCTCAATGGGAATGGGGAGCATGCTAACAACGGGCCTGTTAATGACGGGCCCGTTATTAGCATGCTTGTCCCCTCGTGGGACCCGCAAAGGACATCTGGTAAAACTAGACGTCCAGAGCGGGTCCCGCGAGGGGACCTCGTAATAGGGCGGTACGGGGTTAATGGCTCCGGCCCCTTTACCGGCGCTGTTAATCCCTTACCACCCTCCTCGTAATGAGGCCCGATGTCTCTGATTTCAGCTAATGCCTTTTAAGTGCATTTCCCGAATGTTTGGGCGATTAATGATCCAATCAAAGGCAAAAGGTATAAATGTATCTTAAGAGATTCAATCCTTCAGTGGACTGTATTCAAGAAACTCATCTTTTGAGACAAGAATCGATAAATTTGCAAAAACTTTGTGTGGTGAGTTTATTCCAAGTCAGGCCAAAAGTAAGCGTAATTGGGTTGCAATCCTTATTAATAAGGGAATATGTTATAATATTTTACAGAAAGACACTGATGACAAAGGCAGATGGGCTCAAGTTAAATTACAAATGTAGAAGCAACGTGTATCTATTTTAAACATTTATAGGCCAACAGTTCCATACCCTGATATTTGGATAATAATAAAAAAATAATTTGCAATCTGATCTCCTAATTTGGTATCATGTGGAGACTTCAGTCATATTATCGATCCTTTTATGCTTTTATGAATTTAAGGTCGAAATCAATCTTCAAAAGCTGCAAAACACATAAAGATTTCCTTAGATGTATCTCATAAATCGGCCTATTGGACCCGTGGTGGATTGGTCATCATACTGAGTTCAAGTTTTCTTTCCACTCCATTCCTCTCAATACATTTTACCATATTGATTATATATCTATACCCAAGTCTCTATGAGGAACTGTTTTAGACTCTAAGTTAGAAAGTATTGGTATTTCAGACCATCCTCCGGTTGTTACTACTTTTGACGTTACTGACATAAAAAAACTTTCGAATAAATGGAGATTAAATAATTTTCTGCTACAAGATAGGAATCTTGAATTACCTTTATTAACCTTTCACAAACAGCTTCTTTGAAATATTGATGAAGACGCATCCCCAGTCAATAATTGGGATGCATAAAAAGCTTTCCAAAGGGGACACATTATCTGCAATGTGGACATACGATTAAAAACCCGAAAACAGAACACCGGGTCCAGCCTATTACACGGTCTTCCTAATAGCATTTGAAATCAAAAGTGGGAACGGAAATAAACCGGGATTTGTTCACTGACACATTTTGACCCGGCCACGTGGGAAAGAAAGAAAAGAATGGGTGCACAGATATGGGCATTAAAAAATGAAACACAGCCGCAAAGACTATCTAAAATTATCAAAATAAAGCAACAGTACAGAAACTGGAGAAAAGATCATTAAAAAAACAATCCTCCGACAAGATGCATAACTCTGAAATATGGTCCATCATCAACAATATTGATGCTCTGCAGGAGCTTCTGGTGTCTAACCCCATCTCAGCAGAAAACTATATTTCCCACTTCTCTAAATTCCTTGATCCAGAGCATTCAGAAGAAACAACATTAACAACTACTAATAGCTCCTGGAACCAACACGACATCAAGCACCAGACAATTAAAGATGCAATAAATAGGCTGAATGTGTCTAGAGTGCCGGAGCCAGATGGGCTGACAAACATAATGTTGAAGGAAGACGTGGCTCAATGGGCTAGCATATTCATGACTCTATTCACTTACATCATAGATAAAAAAGAAGTTCCAGCTTCATGGACGACCGCTGCAATAATCCCGATATTTAAAAAGGGATCAAGACTGGACCCAAGTAATTACCCGCCCATAGCGCTATTGGATGTTGTGGGCAAGGTGTTCGCTTATTTTGTCTTGAAGTCACTGGGCAAATGGAGCAGTGAAACCAACCATCAGGACATCTGGCAAAACGGGTTCATTAAGGAAGTGGGAATCTCCTTGAACATCTTCTTGATCAATAACTTTAAGGCCCAAGCCGAGTGTACTAAAGGGAAGAAAGTCTATATGACTTTTAAAGATCTAACTGAATCCTTTTACTCAATTAACCAGCCAAGGCTTTGGGCAAAAAGGAAGCAGTGGGGCTGTCCAACTGTCATTTTAGAGCCCATCCAAGATCTGTATTCCGGTACATCTATTCGAATAAGAATGGACAGATCTGGTCTGCTGACAAGGGTAATCAAAACTAACAAAGGGCTGAAAGCAAGGGTGCCCCCAGGCACCCAACCTATTTAACCTGTTCATTTCTGACATTGAGCCAGCATTTAACAACATCAGATACTTCCCACCAAACATCAGAGGCACCAAAATAGGCTGTTTGCTCTACGCGGATGACGTGGTCCTATTGGATCATACTCCAATAGGGCTGCAACGACAATTGGAGGCTTTCCAAAATTATGTAGTTAAACAGTTTAAAGATCAATCCGCTGAAATCAAGAATCATGGACTTTGGAGAACATCCACGAGTTCAGTGGAAAAAACTCAAAACATGGCAACTGCGAGGCAAAGTAATTCCACAAGTGTCACTTACCTAGGGGTCTGTTTAAATACAAGTACAACCGACAGACTGTAAAGACCGGAGGGGGGATTTGCACTTCCGCTCTCTATATGGTAGAGGGGAGGCACAGAGACCCCTGCCAAGATCCTCTATTATTGGTAGTTGTGGTCGAGCAATCAAGGCCAAGCTTCTCAGGAGGTGATGCAAGCTGGTTCTTAAGTACAGTGTAGTCCCCAAGCACCCACAAAGGAATGTCCACACTATGGATCAGTTACAAAACAAGTCTTTATATTATTAATGTTCAACGGTATATACAATATCACAATAACTCACAATAACTCACTTTGTACTCCGAAAATCAGCAACGGGAAATATATACAGTTTCTAAAGTGGTACCACTAACGTTATTAGATCTCATTAAAGTGCATACGGTCAGAATGACACACAGATCAGAATAAAGAGGAAACCAGCAGTAGAGTGAGGAAGGAAAGCAGGATGGTTGAGCAATTGGCTGAATACTGGCCCCGTACCACTAGACACAGTTCTGTGTGGAGATACCCCCACCTGGGCAACCTGTAGAAGAAAGATACAAGCCCAGTCCATATATTGTTCACACTGGACTTTCCAATAGGTCTGCAACCCCAAAGTACCTTGGCGTTGTAGCGTTCTGCTTTGGGGAATCGACTGCCGTTCTTGAGTGTCCTCCCTTTGAGGCAGGAGTCATGGGTCGTCAAACGTCCGACAGAGAACAGGTTGAGCTACGACGGTGAAGTGGCCGCATCGTTCCTAGCGGTGCTTGTTGACGGGGAAGCGTAAACGTCCTGCCAGGAAGAGGCGTGCGGGGAACCTCAGTGTCGATAGTTCTGGACCACAAAGAGTTGAAGAACTGTGGCCCAGCAAGGGCGTTGAGTCGTCGGCGTCTCTGTGGTCTTCGGGTGGCGGGAAACCCACCGGTGGATGCTCCTTGGCGCATCGACAGTCAGGCCTTCTCCAGTAGGATACAGCAGCGACAATGCGGACAAGAGCGTCCTTGGATCAATGAAGTTCTTAGGCAACGGGAGCACGGCGGCTCCAGTCGGCAACCGCGGTCGTCGACAGTGGCGGATAACAGTCCGGGCACTTCTCCTTGGAGTTCCGCAGCAATCCCTGTATCGGGTCGGCAGCCTGTCGAAGGTCTGTCTACCAAAGATCAGCTGTGCACGATGGTCCCTCGTAGTTCGGGAAGAGGGCGCCTTACCAGGTCCTCTCTGGGTCAGTTCTTGAAGCACAGTAGCTTTCAGATTGCGAAGGAGAGCAGCAGCAATTCTTCTCGTCCAGCAGGGTTTCAAGATCAAGCTTCAGTTACGCCAGTTACTCATCGTAGTGGACTTCAGCTTCTGAACACGATTCCTAGCAGTGAGGGGTCCCCAGATATACTGTTAATCTCCCATTCATTCCGCTGGGTCACACTCAAGCATCCAATCACAACTACGGTCATTCATGCACGCAGGCAGCCAATCAGGCACATGGGGCATTCAGGCCATTCACTACTCTCCAGACACACACAACAAGTTATCTGTATTGGGACAAGTACTGAGCCATTCAACACTCCAAGCTGCATCCATACCGGTTTCGGGCAGGGCTGTCTAACCATTGTGTCAACCACCAGATACTAGACAGCCACAACATAGAATGTATATTCGTCACACACTCAGGCGTACCCACAACATACGGTCGTTGAGAAGGCTCCAGCCAGTCTGTTTGGCACTTCCCCACACTACCATATACAGAACTTCCACCCAACAGCCAGTTAGGGGGAAGGGACAGAGGCAGGGCTTCCCGGGACTTCGGGAACATCAAGGTAACAGGTGATGGAAGACAAGAGGCCATGTGGGCCATTTTGTCTCCACCCGGAATCTACCGATTCCAATGCCAGGGCCTGGGCATCCCAAAATGGAGGGTGCTCAGGGCACCAGTCATTTCAGCACGGAGCTGCCACCAGCCCGTACCCTGCTCTGTGGGTCACACACAGGTGCCCAGAAACATACACTATGGGCACAGGGTTGCACCCCTACCCATGGGTGCCATAAGGGTATCCCATGGGTCGGTTCACCAAAACCAAAAGAGAGAGAGCTGCACCGCCAGGATTCCCACGTGTACTCCTGAGTGGAAAACACGACAGAACACACGATAAAAGCAGTAAAGGACAAGGATACAGAGGCCCTGTCCCTCCGATGCATTTCCAGCATCACACAGACCAAGGCTAGATGCTTTAAAATCTAAAAGCTATAAACCTAGCCAACCAGGGACAGCTGCTGGTGAAAAGATATTGCAGATTTATGCCCCAGGGCAGGACAAAGACTGATATGCAGGGACATTTCTTCTCTGTGAAAGGGTCAGTGGGCTAAAGACTTGGTTGAGACTCTCCCAGGGCCCATCCACCCACTAACAGGTCAATGGGCTGTGTTCCTGCTGGTAGAGAGACTCCCAGACCCCCTTTTGTTTTGCATATTAAGTAACTTTGGGTCTCACCCTAAGTTACCAGGGGAATCCAGACGTGGCCCCCTCGCTCACTGTTCTTAGAGAGGCGCAGCTCCACCTCACTGATGAGGCCAGACTAGGTCGAAACACTTGTCTTGGGTTGCTGTTGGTACTCTTCTTCAGTGGAGAATTGCCTAGCATTTCGGTGCTGGACAGCCCCTGGGCAGGACAAAGACTGATGTGCAGGGATATTTCTTCTCTGTGAAAGGGACAGTGAGCTAAAGACTTGGTTAAGTCTCTCCCAGGGGCCATCCACCCAAGAACAGGTCAATGGACCATGTTCGTGCTGATAGAGAGAATCCCGGACCCCCCTTTATTTTGCATAATAAATAACTTTGGGTCTCACCCTAAATTACCAGGTGAATCCAGACATAGACCCCTTGCTCACTGTTCTTAGAGAGGCACAGCTCCACCTCACTGATGAGGCCCGACTAGGCCAAAACACGAGTCTGGGGTTGCTGATGATACTCTTGTTCAGAGAAGAATTGCCTAGCATTTCGTTGCTGGACTGCCCCTAGGCAGGACAAAGACTGATATGCAGGGACATTTTTCCTATGTGAAAGGGACAGTGAGCTAAAGACTTGGTTGAGACTCTCCCAGGGGCCATCCACCCAAGAACAGGTTAATGGGCTGGCAGATAGACTCCCAGACCCTCTTTTGTTTTGCTTACTATTAAAATAGGCACCTCGCTGGTTTTCTGTCGGACAACAATAAGGATACTCATGTTAGGATGATTTTTGCTCTAAGCCAATTTTTTTTACAGTTTCTTATTTATTTATTTATTTATTTATTTATTTATTTCAGGAGCCAAGCCAGGCACTTTACTCTCTCCCTACCTTTGGTGTAACAAACATTTTATTGTTAATGGCCGGACCCATCCCCTGGAAAAAATGCCATTAAATGTGTTAGTCAACTTGTGTCCGATGCAAATATCTTGTCCTTTCATTAATTTAAGGTTACATTCTCTCTTACAAATTCAGATTTTAATCAATATAAAAAAATAACTAAACACAGTTATAGATATTCTGAACTCCTTTCTGTAAGGAAGGCATGGTATCAACAGTAAGCCAGACGTAAGTGACCACAGTTCAAGGGTGTTTATTGGTCCTCAACAAGGGTATGAACAATGCCTATCTAATCCTAAATCTACAGATGGGAGCAAGCTAGGACCATCAAATACTAATTTTTATTTATTGTGTGTTTTAGAACAAAACTGAACTTTTCACACATCGATATACAGATATCACAATAGCAGTTTGAGAACCTTTAAAACCTAGAGATAAAAGACATGTTGATACATGCAAAATGTCTTACAATATAAATACAACACATCCTTAAAAACATAGGAAACGTAAAACAACATATCTTTACATTATTTGTTTTTAAATTACACTTATTTCATTCCCTTTAACAGCCTTCAAGAACAACTTCCAAAAATTCCAATAACCTTATTGACAATGAGAGCTCATTAGTGTTTAAAATTGTGATCCACACATCCTCTTCTGTTAGTCCAGAGTGCAAGTCAGTTATTTTCTCTCAAAGAGAGCACACATCTGGGCATGAAATACACAGATGTCTTAGGATCTCGTGCTCTAGGGCACAATAGCGACATGATATTTACCTTTAGGAATATTGCTCCTTCTCCCTAATGCTTCCCTAGTTGGAAATAGATTCAACTTTACTGTCAACATTTTGAACCTAAATTCTCTCAATGGATGTTTCCTCAGGTATGGGGCTAATGTATTGTTATTTTTTATTTACCAGCTGAAATGATCATCATAGGTTTCATATTCCATTAATGCAGCCATGAGCTGAATTCACATGTCTCAATAGTTTCTGTTTTGCCTTATTAGGATGCAGCAAGATAATATCAAGTAATAATAACGCAGTCCTAGTGGTGTCTTATCAAAATAAAAGGGCTTATACTAAAAAATCTATTGCCAATCCTTACCTCTCTAAATACAAATAGTGTGGGGGCAGTGTTTATGAAAAAGAAAGAAGTGTTCTAAAAAACGATATCTCACGATGCTCAGGACGTTGGCTTCCCTTGCCCACATTTTCAGCACGGGACAAGGCGGCTCACTTGAGCGTAGCACAGTGTCTGGTTTCTTTAGCACGAGAATACAGTTCAATTATTAGTATCAGGGCCTTCTGTGCCCAAGTCTCTTTGCCTATCAAAGTCTCTTCATGCAGATGGTCTGATACGACAAAACAAACAATAAGTTATTTTCCTGTTACAAGTAGTCAATTTAGGTGATTCACTGTTCACTCCAGATCCCTCTCAGCCAGGCTCAGATCACTTTAATACAATGATCGTCACTTTGGACCCCACCCCTTCCGGGCTCAGATCCTCTTTCACAATGTTCATAGGATATTTTTTCTTGGGTGACTCACGGTTCATCCCTTATCCCCCTAAACCGGGCTCAGGTCCCCTTCTTAATTCAATTAGGGAGCCATTACGACCCGGGCGCAAAGGGATACCGGGCACCGGTAATGACACCGGTGCTGGTAATCCCTTTGCGCCCTATTCCGAGATCCCTTTGCGGGTCCTTCCTTAATGCCTCGTTTTAGCGTGTGTTAAGGATGGGACCTGCAATGGGATACCGGGGTCAATAATGGTACCGCAATTTGCAGTACCGTTATTGCCGCCTTCCCCCTTCCCATTGAGCCCTATGGGGGCTCAAATGGGAATGGGGAATGGCATTTCAAATGGGGACTTACCGGTCCCGCAAAGGGCGGAATGGACCGGTAGGTCCCCATACCACCACGTCGGTGGCGGTACCGGTATTGGTGCTAGTCATGGTGCTAATAGCGCCATGACTAGCACCAACCTCGGAATGAGGGCCTTAGTCTCCCTCAGCCCGGTTTGGACCAGTTTCAGTAAGAACCAACTATCGAAGAATTTCAAATGTGCACTGGGTTTGGCTTGACCCGTTGCAGGACCACTTTGATTTCACAATTCATTTTTAAATTTCCACCATTCAGTTGGATTCCTAATAGAGACCTTTGAATGAGCACCCAAGTGGAGCTTGTCCACTCTGTTTACGGTATCTGTCTTGGCTTCAACATTTCAGTCACTCATCTGCTGTTTATATTATATTTGCGTTGCTTGTTTCATATGCTTCACACACTGTTCACTTCAGTTTTCTCTATACAATGTTTCCGCTTGCAACCTTGGCTTTAACACAGACTGGTCTGGTATCAGTCTCCCCAAATCACTGGCTGTGCTGACTTCACGGGCACTGCTTTGTTGTAGGAGCCAAGGACAGTACCAGGGTATGGAAACGATTCTCCCCACCTTGGCTTTTGACGCGGGAGAGCCCCAACAACGGGAGAGTCTCTGACATACTATGCAGGTTTCTTCAGCTTTGATTCCAGGTCTTATGGTTCTTATTCTTGAAGTCTCATGAAAATTATGGTCTTTCTCTGAAAAGGTCAGTGGCACTTCCCTTCTTGCAACCCTCTTCGCTCTTGCCGGCTTTCTCCTTGTATTAAACTGCCATCTTGTAACTGCTGATCCTTGTGTGCTTTGCCTTGCTCAGAGTGTGCTTTCGTGCTCCGTCTTTTATCCGTGTGGGGGAGTGTGATGGAAGTCAGGTGTGTGTGTAATGATTGGGGTGGAGTACCGGATCCTGCCTGACCTCGTTAATGGGACAAAATGTTGGTAGTCCATAGGAACTAATGGCCCATAAGTTCCCATGGGTAATCCTCATTGCTCCAGGGTTGTTCTTCCTCATCTTAGTCATATCAATAGGGTAGGAAGGGTGAGGATTATGGGAGTTGTAGTGTTTTGAAAAATGTGGAGGAAAATAAGTCAGAAAGGGCTTCAAATAGAATGGATCTTTCAAAGAATGTTTGTTAGAGTTATGTCTGGGAAGGGGGAATTGGGGATAGTGAGTGTGGGACTTCCTATTGCATTATGTAGGAGTGGTTCTACATTTTAGAGGAGGACATTGTTGAGATGAAGTTGAGGTAGAGTGACAGCATCCTACAAAAGCTGAGGGGACATTGGGTAAGGACATTAGAATAGGGGAGGTTTAACATTGATTGATTGATGTTTAAAGTTTTTGTATAACTGTTGGACCTCTCTGTCTTTTACTCTTGCCTTGTTTTAGCGTCTTTAGCCAGTACTAAATAGATTTATTTTTAGTTGATGCCATATGAATTTAATTATTAGCTTGTTATTGTGTTCTGCCGCTTTTATCTTATTCTATCATACCTTTCTTACTCTGTTATATTGCAGAATTAATTGTAACTAAATTTGTCAGTGGTGTACACTTAACTCACTGGACCTTTCATCTCTCCCCGTAATGCTCAGGAAGTACAAACCTTATAGATTTGACTCTAAGCTGTCACGAATCACACGCCAGGGAAATACAATTCCGAGCACCTTTGTAGTTTAACAGACCTATTTCTTATAGGTCAGGCTGGTGAGCGTGGGCCCACCTGCACAAGCCAGTTTGTGCCGGTCTATGTTGCTCTGCGGACTGTTGACAGCATCCCATTACACTGTACAGGGTTCATCTATGGGAATCATGGAGGTTCTCGCCACAATCAATGCTGCCAGGAATCGTTTCTGTGCTGAGAGGAATGGCGTTAGCTTGCAAGTAATAGAAGCGCGCAGGGCTGCTGTGCCTCAGCGCTATATGATTGAGGCCTCATTACCTTTACCAATGAGTCGTTCATTAGTTGCTTAAGGATTTGTCAGGGAAGAGGAGAACATTCAGAAGGATGCCACCATAATAGATCGATTGACACCAACCGTAGAGGAATCTGCGGTTTTGATGTCAGGGGAGTAAAATGTTAAATGGGTTGCGAACCTAGGTGAAGAGAAAAGAGTGACCTCACAGGTCACGTTAACTGACCCGAAGGAGGATGTTCTAGAGCAAGGGACTGATGACAAAATGCCAGAGGCGACACTGAGGGATCCATCCAGTCCCTCCCAGTCCGCAAGTAAGACTGTGGCTATGAGAAGAAGTCACACCTCGATTTAAAGATAGTGCTCCTGAATACCAGGTCACTATTAAAACATGCACTAGAAGTAGGTACTTATATTACTGACTGTGATGTGAATATTTGTGCACTTATTGAAACGTGGTGTTACGAAGCAGCAGGTCCAACTTTGGGGCTAGACATACCACCTGGTTATAATATGCTGCGACAAGACAGACTAAACGGTAGAGGAGGCGGGCTTGCCTTTATCTTTAAATCAACCTTGGAAATATGGGAGGTAGATTCTCCAGTTATTGAGGATACTGAATTAAAACACATAAAGGTAAGTATTAATGCTGAAACCACTCTCAACATGCTGTTGGTATACATACCTCCTACTCCCGTGACAGTCTTCCCCAAACAATTTTGCAACTTTTTATTACCTATCTTTAAACCAAATATGAACTTTATGTTTTTGGGTGACTTTAACTACTGGGTGGGCTGCGAAACTGATATTTTAGCCACCATGCTGGAAGACTCATTGAATAATTTGGAATTCAAGCAACTTGCTAGAGTCCCGACTCATTGCAAGGGGAACACATTCGACTGGGTGGCCACTCACAACATCAAAACTGTAGACCTATCAGTCTTGCCCTGTCCATGTTCAGATCACTCCTGTGTTCATTTTACAATAGTGGGTGATAAACCTAGAAGAATTAGAGTAAAAGATAAAAATAATGTTTTAGTAAGGAGTTTAAGGAAATTAACTGCAGAGGCCCGGGAACCATCGCTACGATCGTCGGTTCATGAGATTGCTAAAATAGAGATGGCAGAGGATATTGCTAATATTTATATGCAATCTTTGCAGGAAACTACTAATACCCTGGCACCTCTTAAAACTAAGCAGATAGCTGAGAAAAAAGGTAATGACAGGTTTACCCCCGAACAACAAAAATTGAAAGCGATCAAAACCAAATATTATCTCAGGACATCCCAAGCAAGGAGGCATAGAAGACAGCTGTGAAAGATTATAAAATAGCGGTCATAGCAGCTAAGAAAGATATGTTTAATGATAGGATAATTCAGTCCCAATCAGAGGCCTAGGAACTCTTTAAAATATTGAGAGAGCTAGAAACCCCATACCAGAAGAATTCCAACCTATTGGTGCAAGAGGCTGCCTGGTGTACATTGATCCAAGACGCTATGTGGGGAAAGTTAGATCAGATTAAGAAAGGCATCGAAGTAAAAAGGATAAACATCAATATGGCAACTAACACCGATGATCTGGTGATGACTTTGAAAAAACTGCCAGATCGTCAACTTAACTTCATATCTGTTTACGAAGATGAATTGGCAAACATTATTAACCACCTTAAACCCACGAGTTGTAAAGGGGATCCTTGCCCGGCAATGATCATAAAGTCTTGCTCCCTGTTTTGATCAGTGCCTTGTGTAAATTTGTCAATGCTTCTTTTGATGAAAACCATGTGCCAGTGGGGCTTAAGAATGCCAGGATTCCTTCACTATTAAAGAAACCTGGATTGTGTCCTAATACGGCAGCCAATTACCCGCCTATTACCTAGGGCCTCATTACACGGAAGGCGGTAAAACAAGGTGCTATTAGCACCTTGGTCCATGCTGGTAAATTACCGGCGCCGCCTTGGAGGAAAGGGGAATTACCGCCCTATTCCAAGGTTGGCGGGGCGGTAATTTCCCCTTCCACCATTACCCTTCCCCATTCCCATTTTTGCCCCATAGGGCATAATGGGAATGGGGAAGGTGCTAATTACGGTACCACAAATTTGCGGTGCCGTAATTAGCACCAAGGTCCCTTTGCGGGTTGGTTTTTAACGCCTGCAAAAAGCAGGCGTTAAAGTACCAACCCGCAAAGGGACCTCGTAGTAAGGCGGCAAGGGTTAACGGTGACCGTTAACCCTTCAACACACCATTTATTTAAAAATTTTACGATCGCGTGGCTTATTAACAAATCTTGGCTCATTTGAATTAACACATGATTTTAAATAAATCACAGTCAGGTTTTAGATAGGGAAATGGTATGGAAACAGCATTACTTGATCTAAAGTCCAGGCTACTAGATTCCATGGAGAAAGGTCAAACTACTTTGCTTATGCTGTTGGATTTTTCCCATAAATTGTCCTCTGGTGTTATGGTGTTATCATTGCTACGTGTGACATACAGTGTGCTGTAGAGACGTCAATTTCTACAGCCACAAAGATCTTGGACTTTCCCATACTGTATGGCAGGAGTGCACAGACGAAGCATTCTCCTTCCGACTGCCTTCGTCCTACTTCTTTCATATGCTTGTACCATATCTTGTTTCCAAGATGGGCTGTGCTGTCCAGGTAGGCATTAAGTTCATTGTTATCTTCATGAGGGCTTCTCTTGATTCTCAGCGTTCTTCTGTAGTTTGCTATGACTACGTCTGTGAATGCATCTGTGCTGCTTTTCCACTTCGGATATCTCGATGGAGCAGGCTGCCTTGACTGCATCGCTGTGGTAGGAGGAGGATTTGCGCTTCCTTTCCTTCCCTTTTGCAGTCTGCCATAAACTTCCCGTAACCACCATTGGTTCATCAACCTCCCAACTTGTGGCTGTGTTGTAGGCCTGCGGCTTGTTCCTTGCGTTGGGGCAGGTGTGCTTGCAGTTACAGTTTCTATAGTTCTGTTTTTCAGCTCCTGGTGTAGTTTCTTTGCTTGGACTATGAATGGGAACAAGTACTTTATTAGCATGTGGGTCTTCTCTGTGAGTTCTTTTGTGGCCACTTCTGTTCTTTTGAGGGATCTTGCTATTCCCTCTTCTTTGGCATTTCACTTGGCTTTTCTTGGTTATCTCCACTATTCTCTGGAATTGAAAGTTCGGCAGGCAGTCTCTCCTTCTCTGCTGCCTTCGTTGGAGGCCTTCTAGCCATTGACACTTACCCTTGTTTGTGTGCATTCTGAGTGTGGGTGCGTGCTGTGGCCAGTGCTACATTATCATTCATACCGTGCAGACCCTGTCTCCAGCCTTTTCTCTCATTCATCACCTCGTGTGTATATGTATCAATGCTAATTACATTCAATTTTAAATCATTTGCTTCATCATTAGCTTTTCTTGGAACTGGAATCACTATGTAGGGTCTGGGTGCTTTTGTAGGCCCCAGATGTTCATTATCTGGTGGGTGCACTGATAGGGGGACACTTCGTGCACCAATAAAGAAAGCAGTTCTGATTGTTGATAATAGAAAAACAATTATGATCACTGTACATATGCACATAATCGTTCTGAGTGAAAGTTTGCAGCATTTTCTTCCAGGAAAGCAGGGGCGCCCTTCTGTTGGGGGTAAAACCAAGTAACTGTTCTGGGCCCCCATTTCGAATGAGTTCATAGTCAGTTGTTTATTCCTTCTTTTGCTCTGGTCTCACAGTTTGAAAGTTTATTACTACTAAAGTGTCTAGTGCTTTCAGTGTCCCCCCTCTTGTGGGTGATGATGGCAGTCTCTGGGTATGCAGCACGGTTCTGTTCGCTAGACATGGAAAAAGGTCACGCTATCAACTCTGGTACATCACATCCATCTAAGCATATCGATACTAGGTGAAGTCCCAGTACACACCTCGAATTTGCTTTGGTCCTGAGGACGCGCTGGAAACAGTTCAAATGTGAAAAATAAAACGATCGAACTGCTACAAAATCACACAAAATGAAATGCTGGAAAAGTAAAAAATAAAAATAAAACTGTAGTGTACGTGTGGCAAAATAGGAAAAACTGGGCTATACTTCACAAAAATAGCATTGCAAAATTAGGAACAAAAATAAAAATGAAAATGTGGAAAAAATAGAAAATGAGTTAGAATCGCACAAATGAGATGTTGTACCAACAGGAACAAAAATAAAAGCAGAAGTCAATACATGAAAAAATAGGAAAGCTGAGAAGGATGCAGAACAGGGAAAAATACGATGGCGAAGTTCTTGTGTCTGCTTCTTTCGTTCGGTCTCTCGGTGGCGAGTTGAGCAACAGTGTCTCTTCTCTATCTGCTCCACAGTGAAATGATGACGACAAAGTTCTATTTTGGATTTCCTCCTTCTAAGGCTCTCCTCAGGAGTGGATGTCCATAATTGCTTCGTAGTTGAGCTGCAATAGCCCTCAGGAGCCGGTTCAGTTGCATGTTTTTTGCTGGATTACTGAGGAATGCAGGTATGTCAACATTGCTGGGTCTACCCACTAGTTCTGGAAAGTTTTCAATGAGGTGGAAGAAGACCTTGAAAAAAGTATCTGCTGTCTTCTGGTGTCAACGACATTTGCTCTTGTTTTATAGTCTCTAGATCACAGGCCTTTTTGCTGTGTTAACATTTTTGTCCCCTCGATCTGTCCCTCGGCGAAAGGTCTCACTGGAATCTCCTTAGGAATTCCCGCTAGAGTTGGACAGCTCTACTTGGAGCATTATTCCATGGAGAAGTGTGCCCATGTGTGGGGCGTTGGCTGGATCTCTGAGGAATTTGATGACGTCAACATCTGCAGGCCTTCCTACCAGTTCCGGATAGTCTGTGACTAATCTAAACAAGACATTGTGCACCAGCCGGGTGTCCTCGGGTGATAGGGACATTTGCCCTGTTTGGTTGTGTCCTGATCACAAGCTTTTCTTTTGATTCGCACAGTTTTTACACTTTCCTGCTGCGTGGATTGCAACCTCATAATTCAATTTGTACCATACTTGGCTGAGAAATTAATTGTTTCTTGGATCTCTGATAAAGGTTAGGGTATCTGTGGTTCTCCCGACGAGTCCTGGGCATTCCTCTATGATGCGGTACAATAGGGTATAAGTCAATTCATCTATAATCACCTGGGGTGGAAGCATTTGCTTTTTGTTCGCTGTGCTCTGGCAATTCGGCACAGACCTCTGCGATGACAGTCAGTAGTTGCTTGATTACCTTCTTGTTATCTGGATCCTGAATGAATACTGCGACACTTGTTCCTCTCCCTATGAGCGCCCGATATGTTAATACCACGAGTTGAAAGTAGGTTAGCACATCCCACATGAGATTTCTGCTGGAATGTACCATGAATTCTGGTAGGCTGCACTGCCTACAATGCCAGTGTAGGCAGTGCAGCCATCCCTTTTTTAATGTGAGCTTCAATTTGTCTATCCTCTCTTTAAGCAAGCCATTGATCCGTTCACATATCCCATTCCCCTCTGGATGATACGCAGACGAGAACTTGTGCTTTATACCAAGCAATGAACTAATCTGTTTGACCACTGAATTTACAAAGTGGGCCCCATTATCTGATCTCATTACCTCGCACACCCCCCATCTAGGGAACACTTCCCTTACCAGGAACTTAGCAGCACAGGCAGCGTCGGGGTGTGTACAGGGGCCTGCTACTTTCCATCTAGAGAAGGGACACACCACCACAATTAAAAACCTGTACCCGTTGCACACTTGAATCATGTCGACAAAGTCGATATATAAGTGCTGGAATGGTCCATTTGGTCTGGGAATGATTCCTCTCACTACTTTTAATGTGTGCCCAGTGGTGAATTGCTGGCAGATAATGCAGTTCACCATAAAAAATGCAACATGCTCCACTAAATTCGGCGTGAACTAGTCTTCTGCGAGCGTTGCGGCAAGATTTTCTTTTGTCATGTGGATGGGGTAGTGCAGTTGTTCTAATGCTACCCTCAGGAGGGCGACAGGCATTACTGGTTTACCAGTTCTTTCTTGCCTCCACAGCCCGTCAGAGGGGTTTAAAGAACACCCTCGACGCTTCCATACATTCTTCTCCTCTTGTGGTGCCTCCCCTTGGAGCTCCATTAGCTGGGTCTGCCCCATATTGCAATAAGCCCCTGGTGTGGCTTGTGCTATCATCATTCTTTCATGGGTACGTGCCACATCTACGTCCATGATTGTTTCATTCTTGGATGCCATGTGCTTGGCTTCCGTGTCCGCTTCATGGTTTCCGCGAGACATGAAATCCGTCCCCTTGGTATGAGCGGCGCATTTCACGACTGCTATACCCACTGGGAGCTGTAGTGCTTTTATCAGCCTGTCCAACAAGGCTGCATGTTGCACTGGCGTGCCGTCAGCTCGGAGGCAGCCATTCCTTCTCCAGCGTGCTAGTCCTGCATGAACTGTGGACGTCATATAGGCGCAGTCACTATACACCGTTACTTCCTGGTCTGCATGGTTCTCAATGGCGAGTATCAATGCCAATAGCTCTGCAGCCTGTTCCGAATAGTGAGATGGTATTTGTGCACTAACGAGTACTTGAACCTTTCCATTCGTTAAGTGTTTTACCACGGCAACGCCTGTATACCTTTGTCCATCTTCTTGGTCAATTCTTGAAGACCCGTCAATAAAGACGATCTCTCCACCTGCCAGGGCATTTTCTTTTATCCTGAGGATCTCATCATAGAATTCCTCATAGTTCACACAGTCGAGTATGGGTTCTCCCTCTGTGACTGGCTCAGCTATGAAAGTAGCAGGGTTGACAGTTTTACATCACACTATTTTGATCAATGGGTTGGAGATAATCACCTCGTAGGCGGATGCTCTTTGAGATGTCAGTGTGCCCTTTGGCTTCTCTACTATGGCAAACAGTGAGTGCTCAACATACAATGTCATGAGCATCCCATCACAATGGACAATGCCATTTCGATAGCGAATGCAGCAGCAGCTAGGTTTTGTTTGCATGGGAAGTGGCCCTTCATGACTGGGTCCAGTTTCCTTCCTGCTGTAATATGCTAGGGGCTTGTTCCCCAGCGAGGTTCGCTGTGCGAGCACTGCCATCATAAATCTGCCATTGGTTTGTGAGAACAAGTAGAATTCCTCTGCATAATTAGGAATCCCGAGCACTGGGGCCTTACAAATTACCCCCTTGGACTCTGTAAACCCTTTCTCCATTGCTTCAATCCATTCAATTTCTTCTCTTGTTTCCTGGGCCTTTTTAAGGGCCTGTAGCAAGGGCTTGGTATACAAGCTGTAGTCAAATACCCATGCTCGGACATAATTGCACAGTCCTGAGAAGCTTTGCATTTGTTTTATCGTGCGCGGCTTGGCCGTGTTCATGATAGCTTCAGCCCTTTCTGGGGTTACCTTCTTCCCCTCATGTGAGATCAGTTGCCCTATGTACAACACCTCCTGTTGGCAGTACTGCAACTTTTCCTTATCAACTTTGTATCCCTTCTCAGCCAGTATAGTCAATAGCTGGACAGAATCGTGCCTGCATTGCTCTTCAGTGGTGCTGCAGATCAGAATGGCATCTACATACTGCAAAACAACACTGTCCACCGCGATATTGCTTAGGTCCATTTGCAGGAGCCTGTTGAAGATTGACGGGGACTCACAGTACCCCTGTGGCAACCTCGTACTTTTCAGGCGCATTTGTCTGAAAGTAAATGACGTCAGGTCTTATGAGTCACGGTGCAATGGAATCTAGAAAAATGCATTTTTCAAATCAATCACCGTGAAATATTTTGCTTCAGTTGGTATATTGCATAGTATTGTGGATGGATTAGGGACTAGAGGGAATTCGGCTTCAACTATATCGTTTAATGCTCGTAAACCTTGGATTAAACACCAAGACCCTCCTTTTGATTTTTTGACAGGGTAAATCACTGTGTTGCAAGGTGATTCTGACATCACTAGGATACCCTGCTCCATCATTGCAGAGATTGTCTTCGCTATTCCTTCATCTGCCTCTCTGGACATGGGATATTGTCGCGCTCGTGGTAAAATTGCTCCTGGTTCCAGTTTGATTTTCACTTCATCTGCCCCTTTCAAAAGACCTACATCATAGGGCCCTGTAGTCCATACTCCGACAGGCACTTGGGCCATGTTGTCCTCAAAGTATTCTGGGCGTACCAGTGCCAACATCATTCTCTGTGGCACCTCTCGTTTGATCATTTTGACCCAAAATATGAGACTCACCTCCACCCTTGTCTCTTTCTAGGTCAGGGTGTTCTTGGAACAGATTGTCATCGGTGACGTCAGTCACTCGATACCCTTCTTCAATGGCAATAATCGCACACCATTTTCTGCCTTCATCGTCATATCCTTCAACCAATACCACTTTTCCTCGCACTGCAGCAGATTGTATTGCCAAGGGAAATACTTGTCCCTCCTCCTCGTGCATGGCTATTCTAGGTCTGAATAGAAACTCATGAGGGGTTCTCATAGTTTTGTCTGCGAGGCCTGGCAATCCCGCCATGAGCACCCACACGCCATATGCAAAGACTTCTGGTTCTAACGTTATAGCTCTCATAGCTATACGTCCTGAGTATGCTCTGATCATTTCACACACGTTTGAATAATGCATTCCTGGGGTGGAGCATACTATACCATCCTCGGTAAACGAGATGGTCATGTTTAGTTTAGTCATCATGTCCCGACCCAGAATATTTACTGGGGTCTGCCGTGAATATAATAGAGGTACATTCATTTTGCGCTCCCCCACTGAGACTGGGAGTGCATCTGTAAAGGGAACTCTACTATGAGCTCCAGTGAAACTCTGGGTATCTGTGGCCTCGCCGGACAAGGAAAATATGCCTTCTCGTATGCACGAACGCGTTGCACCCGTGTCAACTAGGAAGGAATATTATTTACCCCCTATGGTGACATTCACCCTAGGTTCCCTATTAGGGTCTGGTGTCCCTGATAGGATAGAACACATCAGGGTCTCCCGTGAGCTGTCCTATTTTATATATAGGTTCAGTCCACTGTACACTTGTGGGTTTCCCCCATTTCCAGGGTTAATTCCCCCTCTGGGATTATTGCCCTGAGCCATCTGTGGTGGTGCCTGCTGGGGTTGTCCTTGTGGCATACTCCCCATGTTCGGTGGTTGAACCACTTGCTGTGCACCTTGCTGCAAGCCTGCAGCCTGCTGCTGCACCGCTCTGTCGCAGGATGGCAGGTTGATTCGCCATGCCTGCACCCATCCCTTGGTTATTTTGCCACATGCCATGGCTTCTGCACATGCATGCCACGTGTCCAGTCATTCCACACAGCCAACATACTGGTGGTGGTCGGGCCATCTGTCCATCTGGCATAGTTGGATTGCCCATCTGTGTGTTCTGGAAGCCACTTTGAACATTCTGAAACCCTCCTTGGTTACCTCGAAACCCTCCCTCATTACTCTGCCATCATCTATTTCCAAACCCTCTTCCCCCGGGTAAAATCTCATGCTACCTTGATTATTTTGCGAGGGGTTAGTCGCTTGCTGTATGCTTGGTTCGGCCGGGCTGGTGAGCATTGTTCCCTCAAGAGCATACTTCGAGAGCTTTCTTTGCACCAGCTTTGCCTCCTCCCCCTCACGCATTGCCTCCTTTTTGGGATTCTTTTCTTGCAGCAATCTGCAATAATGTGCAATTGTCAACTGGATTTCGGCCCATGGTTTAGCTTCTATTCCTACCAATTTCTTGAGCTGTTTTTGCACCTGACTATATTGTGGTCTTGCTCCCCCCTTTTCTAGCAACAGGAATTGGAAGGCACAGTCCTCCTTCTCTTTTCCCACAGTTCTCCGGTACCGCCGGGGTTACGTTCCCACCTTGCCGTCTGCCTGGCAATGCCCTTAACCTGTTTGCATAGGCAGGCGCCGACGCCCCCCTCTGACCACGGGGTGTTTCTTCATGTCGGCTGGATTGTCCAGCGGACTTCAGTGTCCTACTTGCGGACCAGCTAGCATCTGACCATCGTACCTCTCGTTCCCTTGGGAGCCGTTTTTCGCACTGTCTCTCTTCGTCATATGCCACTTCCTCCATTTCCCCACCGGAGTCAGACCCTGAATACTCCCAGTTTACGCAACTTCTAGCATCTTCTTCGTTCTGCCCAATCTCTAGCCTGTCTAGGGACAGTCCCCTGCTCCCACTACTTCGGGTGAAATCCTCAGCATCATATAGCAGAGTGCTCTCTAAGCCCTCATCCTCCTTTCCCCCTTGGGAAATTATTTCCAGTCCCATCTCATCATAAATTTTATCAATCATTTCCCCGATGCTTCTGGTGTCGAAGTCATCTTCAATATTTGTCGCGCTTGTACCTGGTACCGCATCGCTTGCAAGAAAGAATTCTTCTATGTCTTCCCATTCTACAGCAGGATTGGGTTCTTTAAATTCCCGTTGTAAATAATCTAAATCTTGTGCCCGCTGTCTGTACTTACGTTCCACTTCCTCATCCATTTCCTTTCGCTTCTTTGCTTCTTCTCTAGCCTTATCTACTTCCCTCATCCGTTCATTTCTACGTTCTTTTGCCCTTCTACTTTCTTCATCTTCCCGCTTGTTTACTTTCCTTTCTTGCGCTCTCCTTTCTTCCTCTAACTTTAGCATATTCTGCCTGTACTTCTCATAGGCTGTGCAATGTGTGCGACTGAGCGGTATTCCTTGCTCTTCGCGATATAGTTGCTCTCACCTCAACCTATTCTTCTTTCTTATCCTCTCGTCTCTCATATCCTTTTCTTTCTCCTTTTCCTTTCTCAGCACCTCATCAGACTATTCCCTCGGTCTTATGTCATCACTCCCTTTACCATCAAGTTTTAGCAATATCTGACCTCCCATCCACTCATCCTTTGCGAATGCTAACTCACTACTACCTTTCTGCTTTTTTCCCTCTCTCGAGAGAGATGTACTACTCTGTGCCTGATCCTTTCCTCCATCTCTGCGTCTCTCCTTGTCCCTCGGGACTACGGAGGCAAGATTACTTTCCTGGCCTTTTTCTTTGATGTCGTCACCACTGCATGCAGGCGACTCATATGCTGGGTTGCTGTATCGCCGTGGCTGCCTTAAGTTCTCTTAGCGGGTAAAGACCCTCTGACTTACTCCCTTCGATTACTGGTTCAGGTGGGCCAGGTGGCACAGTAGGCATCTCACCCCCCTCTGTACATACATTTAATATCCAATCTGTGGGGGGTTCTTCCACCTTCGTTTCTTCAAACATTTTCCACAGTTCCAACACAGCAAGACGTTTCTCTAGCTTTTTGCTGGTATATGTGACATGTAGAAAGGTGGTCATGTGCTGTAAAACAGCCTTAGAGTGTGACCCCTTCTGGGGCTATGGCATAAACATCTTATTTGCGGTGCCCTTAACCCACTCCTGGCTATATTTCTTCAGCTTTGTTGCATGCTTGGGCAGTTGCTTGCATAGATGCGCAAGCAGGGTAAGTTCCTCCATTCTTAATTCCGTCACCAATCAATAACTATACAGTTCTTTTACTCTTTTAATAGTATGAGCGAGCACCAAATACGCAAGCTCCAATCCAATCTTTTCCCGCCAAATTTTATACTAACAATTTACTCAAAACTCATCAATTCAGTGGCGATTCCCTCTCAGTTACAGAATCGTGTAAACCCAAAATGCATTTTAAACAATTACCAATACAATTATTTTACATTCAACATACTACAGAACATATATGACAGACGTTTGACAGACTAGACAGACACCAGCTGGTCATATGTATACCTGCCTTCTAATTAATACCTCGTCATGGGATTTGAACGAACCCCCTTTATGACATCTTTAAACATCATTGTAGCCTAAATTGTCCCCCCACTGTGGGCTCTGGGTTCACGTTCCTTCTGACCACTCTTTAAAGTGCAGGAACAAGGCAAATCTTTATGTTTTTACTTCAGGTGCCCCCCTGATTTATGTTTTTACTTCAGGTGCCCCCCTGATTTACGTTTTTACTTCAGGTGCCCCCCTGATTTACGTTACGTTTTATTTCTTATGCTCGAGTCATTAACCCCTATATATATATATATATATATATATATATATATATATATATATATATATATATATATATATATATATACAGTATTCTCTACTTCTACCTATTTTATTGTTTCTCCACCACCCTCCGTTACCTTTCCCTTGCTGGCTCTAATGCCTACACAACATTTGCCAAAGTAACGAGTTAACTGTTTCATTCACCGATCGCATCATTTCCTCTCTGGAACTTCGGGATCGCCGCCTCTTCCTCTTCCTGCTTTTAAGGTTTTCGTCCGATCCGCTGCCCGTGGGAATGAGAAGGGTTATGCTTGGAAAGGCGGGTTCCTTCAGACCCACTGCAGACTTTTTGAAATTTTTGTCCATGGGAAGCTTCTCAGTCTACTCAGCCGGAATGGCGAAAGGACTTGTGATCTTACCGAAGGCCCAGAGTTACTTCGTGCCTTCGGTCTAAGGGTGTCTTATACTATATCAATCGATAATCTATAATCGATGGCCGGAACCATCCTCACACTACCAAGTGTTCAAGAGGAGAGGAATTCGCTGACGGGCCCATTGGTCAGCACTCACCCTCTAGAACTTGTAAGACAAGATAGCTGCACCATGTGAGGACAGGGGGTGCAGGATTCACTTACTCCGACATGAAATAACGAGGACTCAGTAGTTTGGCAAAGGGAAGTCTGTTTAATGAAACATACATCAAACAGGGAAACAAATGGGAATCAGCTGTAGTGCGATCTCCGGTCTCGCTCCGACTTCCACGAACCTCAGTTGAACAACAGTTTTTATAGGCACAAATCGTCATCACTGACGTCTAATTACTATAAAAAATCATCATGCAATATAATTGGTTAGGAAAGGTAACTTAAATATAGGTGTTATATCTGTATATGATAATGGAGCATGTTGATTGGATAACTCTTATCGGGTGGTTGTCTACGCCCATCCCTCTATATCACACCTGATTGACGTCACTACAAATACGACATCTCATTGGCTACAGTGTCTATAGGACCATAGATTACATGGTCCATTGTGATTGGGCAAGTTACACCCCTAAACATAAATCTCCACTCTAATTAGCAGCATGCAGAATAGACACCCCTGTGCCTGGTGTCCCAAGTTTCACCCTGCCTCCCTTCCATCAATCAGTGTTTTAGGGCGACTTGTCAATTAGTTGGCTAAGGATGGCCTCGAAACTGTAGTCTCTTATCGGAAAAAGTGATGGCATCCTCGGGTCCTGGATGACATCAGGCGATGGTACTTCTTCGCGCCTGGCTGGTCACGTGTTAGTTCACCATGAATCTGCTTCAGTTTCCAGCTTTTAGTGCATTTTAATTCTGTGTCGGGCCTAGCCACCTGCATGGGCCCCCCCTTATCTTGACCTTCATGAGGCAGGCTGGTACGCTCTGAAGTTGGAGTCTTGTGAGCTGACGCTCTCCTCCCCTTCTCCGGTTGACCTCGATTTCCTAGGCATGAGCCACTCTCTGTTGAGTTTCGATTCCGCTCCTTCTCTTGCCTTTGGCTGGGTTTCGAAACTTGGCCTGGCAGGCTTCTGGCCGCCTGGGTACCTTTTCTGCTTTTACAAAATGGAGTTGCACTTGTATAATATGCCTTATTGAGGTAAATATACGGTTAGCGCTTGCTGCTCTATCTTCTACTAAGCATTGCAAGCAATATCAATTTCTTAGCATCTTGCATTTCAAGCCTATTGACACACGTTTAACAGGACGATTACGTCCATCTTGTCTCGTAACTCTGTTTCCTGGCATTGTTACATTGTCTCCTCTCTGTGCCTATTCCATTCAATTTCGTAGTTACTCGCACTGGCGTGTTATCTTCGATAGCTGCTCTTGTTCATTCTCAAATCTGTTCAGGCCCTTGTGTCATTTTCACTGGCCTTCCGTTAAGGCTTTTGGGGTCTCTTCGTGGACCGTGTGTAGGTACTCCTCATTTCGCATCAGCGGCTGGTATGGCTGTCTGATATGGTACCGTGCTGCCCAGGGTTGTTTGGTTATGGGTGCTTCAACCGGTATGGATCTTCTGATGTATACTGGGTAGAGTCCCACTGCAGCTCTTTGTAGGTTCATTTGCTCTTCATACGTCACATACCTTGGCGAGTGCATTCCTGGTGCCTCAAAATGAGGGGGAGGGGTGCAGGCCATGTTGGGACCTCCTCTACACATCTACACAGGGACCATGATTTATTTTGCATACTGTTTCATGAATTGTACAAAAACGCGAATACTCTATGATTTAATCACATAGTGATATCTATATCCCTCCTCTTTTTGTTTCTGTCCCTCCTCCTGTTTTGTTTTTTGTGAGTTATTGTATTTAGCCCCCTGCACTGTATTTAGCTGCTTATTTATATATATTAACTTTGATGATTTATTATTTCCTTATCTCAGGTTTATGTCATATGAGCAGTTTTTCTTTAAGCTTGGTTTTTTAAAACTATCTTTTTCATATTGCTAGTAGTAGGGGTTAACTAGACGATCTGTAATGTTAGTGGCCCTCATTACGACCTCGTGGTAGGCATGCCGCTATTGGCGGCATGGCTGCTGCCGAAATCGCGTCCAGGTCCGGGTCCACAGAATGATGGATTACCGGGCCATTTCGAGTTCGGAAGGCCCGGTAACTCCTCCCTCCAAGGACCCGGACCCGGTCCTTCCCCATTCCCATTCAGCCCCCATAGGGCTGAATGGGAATGGGAGAGGGAGCAAACAACGGCCCATTACGAGTTGGCCTGTTGTTTGCTCCCTCTTCCTCTCGCGGGACCCGGTAAGCACGCCTGGTTTGACCAGGCGTTGCTTCCTGGGTCCCGTGAGGGGACCTCGTAATGAGGCGGTACGGGGTAAACAGCGCCGGCACCTTTTACGGCGCCGTTTACCCCGTACCGCCAGGGTCGTAATGAGGCCCCGGTAGTTCATTATGTTTGTGACAGTTTACTAAGTACCTTCAGGTGCATATTATAATTATGATGTTGTGCATAACATATTATATGAATTTCTGTGTGTTTGAGTCTAAAAATATAATGAAATTTAGTAAACAAAAAAAAGAACTCACTCTGAGGTCAGTGCCCTATTGGAATAACATAAGATTTACAAAATGTATACATTTCCAACTTCAGTTTGTAAAATGTACACCCGCTCATTACACTTGCAGCTAATTAGCATATTCTTCCTATGACTAACATCCAGCTAGAAATGTTCCCTTGCCTCTAACATGCCTCTGAACCTCACTTTCTCGTCCTACACTCTAGCACTTCATCCATTATGGTCACGCCCCTACCATAGCGGCCCGTGCAGCCTATGTTGATTGTCTCTAATCTATGTAAGTACATCCATGTGTTGTCCCTGGTCACTGTTCCATTTACTCCCCTCCACAACCTGGTCAGAATAACACTCAAACCTACCCCATTGTAAGAGTCCAAAGCTTTCTGTCAAATATGATTATGATTTTGTATCTATTGTATCCATGGTACATTCTTTTGTGATCAAAAGAGCATTGTTCCTTCCTGTATACACATATATATATATATACATACATACAAAAATAAATATATATTATGAGCACAAGGCCAGGTACCAACCCGCTAACATTATTTCTCTCCCCTTGAGGAATGACTGGCAGAATCCGGTAGTGATTGCTAATTATGCCAATATGTGGCAGAATTGGCATTATCACAACAGGCAATTGGAGGAATTACTGAGCCGTAATTCTGCTAGAAATCAGGGAATCAGCTCCAGGTGGAAATAGCATCACTATGAAAATGGGAAGCTGCACAACAGCCATCTTTAAAAATCCAATTAATTTATATCACCTTTCCCAGCAGTCATCCAAGGCAGAAGAAATGTGAAATCATGCCACAAGTCAAATCCAAAGCAACAGTGTCAGACATGAGGCTGCTCAATTCCAAATTCACCGAGGCAAAGCTCACTGTATTTGCAGAACAGGTAGTGACGTATGCTGACCAGCTTTTTGGCGATTTCAGTCACAAGAGCATACAAAAGTGCTTGAATTACCTAAAGGCCAGGGTGCACTGTTGCCTGGAAAACCATTGCAAGGAGACATAAGCGAAAGGAGGAGGTGTCATGGTGCCACCTAACCTGACCGCCTGGGAGGAGATGGTCAGCAGCATGCTGAAAATGGCAAAGCTGTATGGTGTTGGATCCCCTGAATGTGTAGCTGGCAGCCAAGCTGAGCCTGGTAAGTAAATGATGCTCCATTTTAATAAATAAGAGCCAGTACAGATCTGCAAGGCCTACACTGCTACTCAACCGTCTAACTCTGGGGCTGCCAATTAACATGCACAATGAAGTAAAGCAATACACAGGTCACTAGACAGGTCACATACCAGAACACTTGAGGTGCAGTGAGAGAAAACTCTCCAAAGTACCATAACAGTCATTTAAAGGGTGCTGCATGCAACCTGAATGGGCCATTATCTCGCCAGACTATAGACATGCAGCAGCACTCATCACTCTCACACACAGGCATCCACAAACATGAAATGCAATGGGCCACACAGACATACATCGCACACATGTTCCCTATCCACTTGCCAACAAGTAACAGCATGGCCTGCAGAAGATGAATTTGACATCTGCTCTGATCACCCCCTGTACCCGTGACAATATCACTTTGGCCTCACATTCCCAAATCATGCTGGTAGACAACAGGCATTGCCCATACTGTCAACTCTACCGAGATCCTACGCCCACAAGAACACTTAGCTGGCAAGCACATTCATTGTAATACATGCCATCCTTTATCTAGTTGCATGAATCAAAACTATCAATTCCTAGGGGTACCATGTGTAACATCCCCACCCGTCCTGACAAGAATTGTATTGCATGGTCTACAAAACGATCAACTGCAATGCACAACATAACAGGTAGCCATGCCAGACATGAAAATGAAGAAGGCTCCAGCGCAGCAGGAACCTCTAGCACCACAAAATCAACCCAAGCACCACCCTCCTGACACACCTCCAGCGATGCAGGGCAGAGGGCTGGTAGTGGGAAAATGAAAACAGAAGTCTGCATCAGCTACCAACTTGCCAGAGGCCCCCACCGCTCCATCAACTGCACCTGTCAGCACACACAGCACCTGCTCCATCCTCTCCTCCAGCAGGTGTGACAAGGTAGCCACCACCGTGGCCATGTGTGTAACCACAAAAACCAGAGGAGAAACCATCACCATAGCTTCATGTGTCTGAGAGCATCTGGCCCCCACTATGCCAACTACTACCTCTAGACTAGAATGCCTGTGAAATCACAAGACTCCATCCCACACACTCTTGTTGCAAGGGGTTGACCTCATCAGCTGGACTCTCCTCCACGTCCCTCCTTCTACCCTCTTACCACCACATCATTTCCCTTATCCACAGGCCCGGCTCTGCAGTTTGGCCTCATGATCAGATTAGTGTTTCAACTCCTGATGACAATGCAGATGGTGGGCCTTGTGAATCTGGGGAGACCTGCTCCAGACCCCGCATCACCAGTTCCCCAAATCCCACATGACGTTATATGGCAGAGACTCAGCTAGATGGAGCAGAGCAGGAGCGCATGGAGGCCACGGCACAAGAGCAACTGCCGCACTGTCAGACCATGCATGATGCCATTTAAGGGGCATCAAGGAGGGTGGCATCTGCTGTGGAGAGGCAGACCTGGAGAGTTGCAGATGCCACTGATGCTGTCACAGTAGTGGGCCAAAAGCTTCAGGAGTTGGGCGAGTCAATTTTCTCCAGCAATGGGGCCCTGCTGTAGGTCACTGCACTCAATCTGTGCGGTGACATGGCCAGCTCTGCTCCACACACCTGTTGAGAAGCTCTCACCGGAGACAGCCCCCCTCACCACCACTGACTTGGCAAGAGCCAATGGAAGTAAGGGATGCCATGCCACAGTCGATGAGGATGTGGGAGGTGGCTTGGTATGTATGTTGGGGATACAGTTGGTGGCTGGGCATGAGTGTTGGGGATATGGAAGTTGGGTAGTCCGACATGATAGTGTTACTGGGAGTGGGTTGACATGAGTGTTACGAATGTGAGAGGTGGGTGGGCATGGGTTTTGGAGATGTAGGAGGTGGGTGGGCATCGGTGTTGGGGATACAGGAAAGGGGTGGGCATATATGTTGGGGATTCAGGAGTTGGGTGGGCAAATGTGTTGGGGATTCAGGAGTTGGGTGGGCAAATGTGTTGGGGATTCAGGAGTTGGGTGGGCATATGTGTTGTGGATGTGGTAGGTGAGGCATGAATGTGTCTCTAGTGAATACAAATATTAAGATTCCTGCAAATTAATCCACTGGTTATTGTCTGTTATAGATGTGCTTTTAGTGAAGTTATATTACAGTGACATCTGTGTTGAAGTGTCCTTTCCTTGCATCATTACGCCCAACTCGAGTTAGCCTGTGGTAACCTGCATAATGTGAGTCTGAGCCTGAGACAGAGTAAACATTGCCATACGGAAGAGGAATGGGGGCATTCCTCCTAATGCACATATTGTACAGAATTGGCCAGACTATGATAGTCTTCCCCACTGTGTTGGGGTGTACATGAGTGCCTCACCAGTCCGGTGGAGGCAACATAATCATCCTTTGAGCAGTCCTAATGTGTTCTTTATGCACAGCATGGTCCCTGTAACTGCCTAGTTGTACGCCACCTCCTGTGGTGTTGAAGAGTTTCTGATGGGCGTCATCAGCCATGGCAGCAGGAGACAGCCAGAGTCACCTGCAATAGGGAAGTTAGGTTTTTAATGATGTGAGTGTTTGTTGCGTAAGTAGGCATCATTCTACTGTGCTGCATGGCTTTCTATTTCATAATGTCCATCATTAGGTGTACATAGAGGGCCTCATTCCATGCCATTAGGGGTGTCTGTTAATCATGCTGCATGGTCATTGACTTTGCCACCGTTCTCACCACACAATCACAGCTGCAACATCGTCTTTACTCAATTCAAAATTCCTGGCCAGTTGCTGTTTTCAGTGGTAACTGTGCTATGCATTGCTGGGTGCTATTGCCTTTTAAATGCCTTTCGTGTTTTTAGTTTTTACAGTGCAGTAGTTATTGTCAGGAATAGTTCTACATGCTCTTTGCATTCTGTGTACTCTACGATTATGGCCACTCGTGCCACAATGTGCCAGGGAGAGGTGGGGATGTTGGCGATGGACTATTCACTACGGAGTTCAGAGTGCTTGGCCCCATGCAGGCTTGCATTCTTTAACACAACTGCATCATGTACTGACAAGTGTTTGGCAATGCATGACATGTGTATGGCAGTACTCCTGTGCTCCCCTGCCTGTCTGGCTTTTTCCCTTTTCATGCTTTGGTGCACATGCGCATTGCATTGGCAGTGTTGCTACTTACCCAACATCCGTGTACGATGTTCCCTATGGGAGTCTGTGTAGTCTGGCAGGGGGCTGTTCCTCCGGACTATGGCATCATGGGTGGAAATGGGCACAGCAGGGGCTCACCATCAGATCGGCATCACGTGTCATTTGGATGTTCATGGAATGGTTCTGCTTCCTAATGTGGTACATTTGCTCCTGTGCCTGGGGTGGGACCAAAGCCACATATGTACAGTCCAGAGCAGCAGCAATCACATTAGGCAAGTTGGCTGTTGCACAAACACGTGGCTTGGTGGCATGAACCGGGTTTCTGGGTGGCAGGCTTTGTAATGTGTTTCGGTGCATGCCACATTAGTGCATCATGCACCTGTATCAGCACTTTCATAAATGGTTGTTTTGGACATTCCATGCAGCATTTCAATGGAGTGCTAGAATGTGCCCGTTGCTAAGTGCAGGACATCCACCAGCTTCAGCAGGGGTGGGATGACAGCCCTGATGCGGATCCCACTCTGGAGGCCTACGATGCTGAGAACCTCGATTATGGTGCCTCTGTTTAGCTGATAGGGGAGTGGTTATTGGCACATTGGTCATTGCCTAGGGGGAGGGACTGACACGCCTCATTACACAGTAGGCGGTAACCATGGGGCTATTAGCGCCATGGTTGCCGCTGGTATTTTACCGTGTCCGCCTTGGTGGATGGCAGAATTACCGCCCTACTCCAAGGTGAGCGGGGGCGGTAATTCCCCATTCACCAAAGCACTTCCCCATTCCCATTTTTGCCCCCATAGGGCTCGATGGGAATGGGGAAGGCGCTAATTACGGTTCCCCAAATTGCAGTACCGTAATTAGCACCAAGGTCCCTTAGCAGGCCCGTTCCTTAACGGCTGGTAAAACCAGCCGTTAAGGTCAGGTCCCGCAAAGGGACCTCGTAGTAAGGCAGTAAGGGTTTACCGGTACCCGTGCCCTTACCAGTACCGGTAAACCATTACCGCCTACCGTGTAATGAGGCCTAATGTATTGGTGGCCTCCTCATCACACATCTCCACTGTCTTTGCTGAGCCGGTCTCCTCAGCAGCTGCTGCACTGCCCATATCTTTAGCTCAATGTACAACAGCAAATTGTGGAGTCCATAATCCATGTCTGCTAGCGGCGGGATGTTCCTAGAAAGTGGGTTTGGTGAAAAGTGTTGGCTTTAAATAAAGTTAATATAGTAGTCAAAAGCTTACGATAAATCTCTTCAAAATAACACATGTTTAACAAATGGCCTCACTATGTTTTTAAATTCTAAATTCTCTGTTTCATAATAAAATTCGGGTGTCTGGTAACATTCGCTCGGCGTTCATCTCAGCATTAAGGATGAAACAAAAGTTTTCAGAGAAGTATGTGAACAAATACAAGACAGAAGTGTAGCCTTTCGTAGTTTTTAATGCTCTTTGCAGGTGCACGTTTTACTTCAATCATCATCACATGCGATTGAAATGGGTTCAATAATGGATTTGTGCATGGTACTTGTGTTTGCAAGTAATTCATGTCAAAGCCCAGAGGTTTGAAATAACATATGTGAACATGCAACCTTCTGTGCGTTTGCTGAAACTTTTCAAAGTTAACAGGCACTATTGCACATAGGCAGGCATCGGTAGCTTGCCTTGGATTGCAAGGCGTTCACTTACAGGAAAGCCCATATCTTCGAAGTTATCACCTTCAGGGCTTCTGACAAGGGTTCAAATACCAAATTGAACTGGAGCGGAGATAGCAGACAACCCTGTTTGGCAACCCCTTCTATTCTGAAGCAGTCTGAAATCCATTCATGACAATTTTTACCGTTGAGCCAGAGAACAAAATACTTATATCATTGGTGAAATTATTTCCAAAGCCCATTTCCACTTTGTCAGAAAATGCAGAATCCCTGCTACACTTTGGCAAGATCCCTTTCTGTGTTGATACAGGTTTTACTCTTTGATTGATACATGAAGTTGTTGAAACTACATCTACCTTTTCCAGAGCCAGTCTAATAATGAACAGTGATGGAATTATCGCTTGTTCCATTCAGAAAGCGCAGATTTTTGTGAGGACTTTTGAGGCAATTTTAATTAAGAGATGGTCCCATTAACTTACTGAAGATCTCTTTCTTTCTTTAGCATCCCCGTGATGTTTGGTGATTTGGCATAGTAAGGTCTTTTACAGAATATAAGGAATGAGCTGCTTATTGCTTGGCCTGGAGTGTGTAGTTGACCCAGGTCATGTTCAATTCCACATATTACATTTGCTTTTCTCGCTTTTTGATTCTGTAGGCCAGAAGCTTCTCGCATATATCTCCATTTTCTAGAATAAGAATGGTTTATCTTAACAGGGAATTTTCAGCTCTGGCTGAGTAGAATATATTATTTCGGTAGCAGACCAATTTAAAGGGCTTCGGTACCGTAGCTTATTGTCACGTGATATTGACATTACTCAACTGCACCGGTTTTCTTTGGTGAATAGATCTTCTTTGTAAGTATTGGTGTAAAAGCCCTGTAGGGTATTTGTGTGTGTTTATTTCATTGCTGAATGTGTAAATGATGTATCTGGTCTCAGTAATCACAGAGCTTGACCACTCCCAGATAGTATCGAGGTCTGGTGGATGACTCTTCTGTTCCCCCCCATAATCTCTTGTGTGTGCAGCCACAGCCATCCCTCATACCCTCACTAAGTGGCGGTGCTGTGTGCAGAAATGCTCAGGCACTGCTAGTGCAGGCTTCAGTCTAGTCAGAGGGACCAATTGGCTTAGGTAGAGTCGTGATACAGCTGCTGACTAGAGCACAAAGTAGTTCTAGCTGTCCATATGCACAGGGTGCCCATCAGCGAGGTACTGAAGTACAGTATGCCACCAAGTCACATGTGGTAGACTTGAGATGTCAAGTTTCATCTCAGAGAGTGCTGAGGATCAGGGCAAGGGTTGAGTGGTTGTAATTGGCGGAAGTGAACAAATGAAGGGGAACAGGGGCAGGGGATTAACCCCTTAACTGCTGAGATTTAATCACGTCTATGCAAAAAGGACGAGCATAGGGCTGGTTTGTGGCTTGAACCACCATTGCTACTGTTCTGTCAATCACGTATACTCTGACAGTAGAGTGCATTGGAGGCATGCCTATGCTGCTAGAAGGATCAGAAGGTATTGTTAAAGTGTTATGTAAATGGTTTCATGATCATGGATATATATATATACCAATGTTTTAAAACTCACTGGTGGGTCGGGGCTCGCAGTTGTGAACAAGCGGAGAGATTTGCTGCGAAATGCGTCAATGCCCTGAACGCACATTTTTTTGCACTATGGGAGTGCCATATTTTGATGGCCCGCAATTTTAATTTGTAAATTTTGCTTGCTGAGTTGTAAGGACCTAAATAAAGAAAACTTTTTTTCTACAAATTGACATTTTGGTATCCGGATGTTTCATTGACCAAAATGACTGTGAAGAGTGCCACTCATTTTGCCTGATGTTAATCAGTGCCCCAAAGATATATATATATATATATATATATATATATATATATATATATATATATATATATATATATATATATATATATATATGTTACATGGCCACGGTAGGGGCCATGTAGTTATGGTTAAGTTGCTGTTTCCATAGGAAGAGCACTTTTTGGGCGGCTTATAACTTCGCTCTCCCCGGACGGATCCTCACAAAACTTTGCAAAAAAAGTAGTTGGGTCATTCTGAATTATTTTCCAAAGTTTGGTGAGGATTTGTCCAGGGGGGGAAAAGTTACAGGGGGGGTCCCAAAACTTTTTTTTTTTCCCAGACTGAATGGGAAAAAACTTTGCGCACGGCTACAGCCCGAACCGCTGGACGGATTTACACCAAATTTGCGGCAGGAGCGGCGGCCTGGTCCCAAAAGCGTGCTTTTGTAAATTTGGTGTAAATCTGTCCAGTAGTTTTTTAAAAATTACCAAAATGTAAGGCAAAAATATTAGTGATATCTGCGTTCGCTTCGCGGACGGACTTCCCTATTCGACCGCGTACAGCGCAGTGAAACGTGGATAAAAAATTGTATTTAGTGCCATGTGTTGGTGTGTAAGAGTGTTTGGGGAGGGTGGGGGAGTATGAGATAGGTTCAATGTTTTGTTTTTTTATGCGCTAGACCTTTTTGTTGCGTTCGATTTGTCCGCGGAGAACACGGCTGTTCTGACATTTTGTAAATAAACTAAATGGTGGGGTGTTAAGAGGACGGAGTATGTGTCATGTTTGTTCGCAAGGAAGGTAAAAATGAGCTATGAACACTCGCAGTGTACTTAATTGTTTGTAAATACACAAACTGGGGGTGTCCTCAGGACGCTGTCCGTATTGTAATCTGTCTAGTTGAATGTGTTCTAAGAACACTCGCAGTGTCCCGAAATGGTTGCAATTACACAAAATGGGGGTGTTCTGAGAACGTTGTTTGTATTGTTTGTTGTCAGGGTGAAAGTGTTTTAAGAGCACTCCTTTTGTTCGCTAATAGTACAATTTCCTAGGGGCGTCAACCGACTTTTTGTCCACTAAAGAAACAATAAATCCGGCTGGTGTGCGCCGACATTATGTGATAATCCTATGACTGGCGCTATTGACCTGGCTGACTTGCTTTTGCGACACCAAATCATATCTCCCGCCCCTAAGCCTGATATTATCAAAGCATTCATATTCCCCGCCTTTCTCCGTGACGTTACAGGGTGCGTAGTACTACGCGACTTTACACAGAACCCGGAAGACAACACACATTATGTCACAACACAGCGCGCCACAATTCGGAATATGAAACTGTGATTTAAAAGCAAAGAGCAAGATTGTAAATGTTGTAAAGTACATTTATTTGACATCAAATGTTTAGAGAATATTCAGCAATTTGCATTTGTCTTTGTTGTTGATCCGCAAAAGTTCATGTTGAGACACGCAATGTTCCTTTGCGGTACAGAGAGTGTTAGATCAGCTTACAACTCAGTGCGCCACAATTCGGAATATGAAACTGTGGTTTAAAAGTAAACAGCAGGATTGTACATTTGGTAAAGTACATTTATTTCACATGAAATGTTTAGTGAATATTCAGCGATTTGCTATTGTCTTTGCTGTCAATCAGCAAAAGTTTATTTGGAGCCACACGTTGTTCCTTTGCGGTAGATAGGCTGTTGGTTTATGATAAAAGCAGTAAATGGTCGCTCTGATAATCGGAAGGTTGCTCCAACAACGAGCCATTAGACCACCCTATTGGTTGGTATGTTGTTTGTAGCCGCTAGTACTGCGTAAGGGCATATTGGTCCTTGGCGATTGTCCCATAAAATGGTGAGGGTCATGAAGTTGCATATTTGGACTTGCACCTGGCAGTTGAAGACCCCATTCGCTGGAGTCTGTAAATCGTGACATAGACAAAATGGGGCCACGTACCTGTTTTAAAAAACATAAATTAGTCTCACCAGCCGATCTTCATTAAAAATCATCATTTTATTTATTAGGGCGTGAAACTATTTGCTATCGAAGATAGTGCAACAGAGTATGTTAATAATAAAATAATAATATTTTCCCATTCATATAGCGCTAAGAACCGTGAGGTATGTAAGCGGTGCTTATTATTAACCACGGTGTGTGGTGCTCATTTATCGACCACGGAAGGATGAAAGGCTGAGTTTGGCCTTTCCGGAATTCAAACTTGCGTTAGCAAGCTGTGCACGGATGTCAAAGCGAGCGCTGTACTTGCTGTGCCACTTGACAGGCTACAGTGAAGTGGCACAGCGAGTAGAGCGCTTGACCGCCTATAGACCGTTTAAATTATTTCTATTAACCCACCCTGTGTCGTCTGCCTTTTTCAGAGCCCTCTAAACGACAGGGGATCAATTCGGCGGTGATAGTGCGCGGTAGAAAACATTATGCCACTTTCAACGAACAAGTTCAACTTGAGCGGTCTTTAATGCTACGCTATTGTAATTATATTTGGTATAAAGTAATCTAAAGGGTTACTTACAGTACAATTGCAATTTCCATTGTCTGGTGCAGTCCCAAAATACGACTCCACGTGTGCCAATGATCTTTCGTATAGTGATATAATATATAAAAGTGGTTTTGTTTCAGAAATTTCATCTTTATCTTCTCTTACGTTTTAGCAACGCTACTTCAAGTGAAGTCTTTCATCACAATCTCGGTCTGTCAAGGTCAAAACACAATACAACCCTAGAGTCCCCTTCGTGAGCCTCTCCGGGGCCCGAGAAAAAAATGGAAGCAGCTGACCTTCACTGTGAACGAGCATAAATTCTTACTTTGCAACATTCTGTGTAAAGCCATCTGTAGAAGTTGGTTCTTGCACGCCATGTTTGTATATTGTTTGCGTGATATTAAAAAAACTTTGTTAAAGGGACGTTATGGTTAAGTTGCGCTATTAAAAACCTATGAAATTCAGTGAAAAAACTTTGTTAAAGGGATGTTATGGCTCAAAAGTAAAACCGAAAAACTCCTGAAATTCGCCAGTTATGGTAACATAAGCAACCATAACTCGCGCCACCGTGCACTGCTAACACTAACACCCAGGACATCAAAGATGACATCACAAATGTCATTGATGACATCACTGATGACATCACATGGCTGGCTCTCCCTTTTTATCCTTTACTGACATATCGAAGCCACATAGTTTTCTTCAGTAACAGTCAGGAAGTAAAAATTGAAAAGGTACTATATTTGTAGACTTAGGGTCCTGTCACATCATATGAAACATGTACATAGCGGAAGATACAGGCTTGAAAGAGAGCAATCCTTTCTGTGCATGAAGATAATCATTATGGTTATCAGCACTTTCTCATAGTTTTATTTTTATTACTCTACCTTCCCTCTATATGCTCATATTTGTATACATTATACTCACTCTCCATAGAGTGAATGGGTAAAAAAATGTGCTCGCGCATACAGCCCAAACCGCTGGACGGATTTCCACCAAATTTGGACCAGGAGCAGTGGCTTGGTCCCGAAAGCGTGCTTTTGCAAATTTGGTGTAAATCCGTCCAGTAGTTTTTTTTTAAATGACCAAAAAGTAGGTAAAAAAAAATTAGTGATATCTGTGTTCGGTTTGCGGATACACTTCCCTGTTCGCTCCGCGGAAAGTGTCCTGATTGGCCAATCGTCTTGCGTGATGTTCGCGGACATGCAAAGTGTTCGCTGATTGGACGGCGTGGAGCGTGAAGCGTGTCTAATTTTTCGGTAGCGCCCGCCATCTTGGATTCGCGGACGTCCCCGGACAGCGGGGTGAAACTTTGTTCAAAATGTGTATTTTGTAGAGTGTGTTGGTGTGTAGGAGTGTTTGGGGAGGGTGGGAGTGTATGAGATAGGATGAAAGTTGTGTTTTTTATGTGTTAGACGTTCTTTTTGTGTTCGATTTGTTTGCAGCCATCATGGGTGTTCTGAAATGTTCTAAATAAACTGACTAGGGGGTGTTCTAAGGAGTCAATATGTGTCCGTTTTGTTCACAAGCAAAGTGAAACTGTTCTAAGAACACTCACGGTGTCCGGGGAGTGTTCGTAGGTGGTGTCCTGAGGACGCTGTCCGTATTGTTCTCTGTCAAGTTGAATGTGTTCTAAGAACACGCGCGGTGTCCTGAAATGTTCGCAAATAAACAAAATGGGGGTGTTCTGAAGACGTTTTTGAGAACATTCCCGGTGTCCTGAAATGTTTGTAGGGGTTGTTCTGAGGACGCTGTCCGTATTGTTCTCTGTCAAGTTGAATGTGTTCTAAGAACACTTGCGGTGTCCTGAAATGTTCGCAAATAAACAAAATGGGGGTGTTCTGAAGACGCTTCTAAGAACACTCGTGGTGTCCGGGGAGTGTTCGTAGGGGGTGTCCTGAGGACGCTGTCCGTATTGTTCTCTGTCAAGTTGAATGTGTCCTAAAAACACTCGCGGTGTCCTGAAATGTTCGCAAATAAACAAAATGGGGGTGTTCTGAAGACGCTTCTAAGAACACTCGCGGTGTCCGGGGAGTGTTCGTAGGGGGTGTCCTGAGGACGCTGTCCATATTGTTCTCTGTCAAGTTGAATGTGTCCTTAGAACACTCGCGGTGTCCTGAAATGTTCGCAAATAAACAAGATGGTGGTGTTCTGAAGACGCTTCTAAGAACACTCCCGGTGTCCTGGAATGTTCGTAGGGGGTGTCCTTAGGACGCTGTCCGTATTGTTCGTTGTTAAGTTGAAAGTGTTGTAAGAACTATCGCGTTGTTCTGAAATGTTCGTAGGGGGTGTCCTGAAAACGGTGTCCGTATTGTTCGCTGGCAAGTTCAAAGTGTTCTAAGAACACTCACATTGTTCGCGGACATTAAAAGTTTCCCATAGATCATAGTTGAAATGTTTGACTCTATGGATGTGATATGCTGCGGTGGTTGTTGCCAGGGCATAGAGTCTTGGGTGCATGTCTGCCCTGGCAACAACCACCGCAGCATATCACATTCATATTTGCTTATAACTTTGGGTGAAAAACAAATGTATAAGGAACAAAGGTATTAAATACCATGGATGTGAATATGCTGCTATGGTTGTCCTTATTATTGTATACTTACTGTTTGGTCTAGTAATGGGAGTCCATGTTTTTCTTCTTCATTTCTGTGATAAAAGAAAATAGCATGTTAGTATTAGTATTTTGTAATGACATATTACATTGTATAAGCAATATACTTTTATTTTTTTTCGACCCTCATATTTAGTAGAGTACAAATCAGAGTACTGTGCAATTTGCTCAGTTTCTGTATTTGTTGCTAAAATCATTGGGTCTGTGGGAGAAAAAAAAATCCATGTTGGATTAAAAAAAAAACCTTTTTCTGTTATGCTACAGTTTATTTGTTTGTTTGTTTTCAGTGTTCACTTGTTGTTTCTGGCTAATGCTTTATACTTTGCTTTGTTGTATTTTTTTTGGAGCAGTAACAGATTCTTCATTTGTTTTGATATTATAAAATTTTGGAGCAGTTAGATACCAATTGGCGTATTCTAACTGTCTATTTTTTTAATATATTTTAGTGGTTTTGATTTATCTATTTGGATATTGTTAAATTTTGGGACAGTTAGATACCAATTGGCGTATTCTAACTGTGTATTTTTTGGCCTAATTTAGTGGTATTCATTTATCTGATTAGTTGTTGTAGAATCTTTGAGCTGTTAGATAGCTTTTGGAGTATTCTAACAGTTTATATTATTTTAACACAAATTTATAATTTTGGGACAGTTAGATACCAATTGGCGTATTCTCACTGTGTATTCTTTGTTCTAATTTAGTGGTATTCATTTATCTGATTAGTTCTTGTAGAATCTTTGAGCAGTTAGATAGCTTTTGGAGTATTCTAACAGTTTATATTTTTGTAACACAAATTTACTTAAAGGTTTAAATACAGTTTATTTATCAAATTTTGGTTTTAAGAACATCAAATAAGCGTTTGTAAGATTTGCTGGTAATCTCTGCTTTAGAGTAATGGTACTATCATTACATTCAAACCATCCACATTTCTTTTTTATATATGCAGTGTAGTGCCCTGAAATGGTTTTGGCTCCTGCGTGGTAGATTATACCTATTGTTGTGAAGGTTTTCTTAACAAGTGATATTTGACCATGTGTGAATCCAGTCAGCTTGCAGTTGATTTGGTACCATCTGCATTGTAACGTAGAAGCATTAGTATTACGTATTTACTATGTGTTTGTATTACTAACGTGGAGCGATTATCTTAATTGCAGTTAGAGCATAATCTACCATGGTTTGCATTTTGTACAAGTTGCTGAAATGGAATGGATTCACAATTTGGTATTGATATATAAATGAAGCGTTCATTGGGGATTTCGTCTTGTGTCACATTGTTGCAGAGATTGCATGTATGTTTCCACATGTATGAAATCTGAAAGATTTCATTTATAGGTATGTTTTTGTTTTCCAGTACTTGTAGTAAGTACATTAGAAATTCTTGTGGATCTTCCTGTGAGTTTATAGTGAATTTCACCATTCCAGCACAGTAGTCCAATTGTCGTCTTATTCCAAAAACACTATATGTGTTGTCAGGATTGTTTGCTGCATTTCTGTGAAGTACTAACATTTGCAAACACAATGGGTCTGTACTGTGTGAATAAATGTTGTCAACAATTGGTGGTAATTGAAATAGAATATTCATTGCTACATTTGCATAGCAACTTACACCAACTATATTTGAGAATTTAAATGGTCCAGGTAGTTCTGTATCTAACTGCTTTTTTTGGAGTTTGTCTTCCTTCTTTAAAGAAGTACCTGGTTTACTTTCTCTAATTGATTCTTTTTTGTTTGTGGTACTTGATGAAGTATTAGTTTCTTTTACTCTCTTTGGAGGATTTGCAGTGACGTCCTGTTGTATTTCTGTTTGATTTAGTTTTCTTTTACAACGTTTTAGTTTTTGTGGAACAGAATATGTGTTTAGATGGGGAGTGTATAGTGAGCGAAGTCTATTATATTCTAAAATGCAAGAAATATCAGCGTTTACTTTACTTGCATCAAAGTTGATTAGAAATAGACCTTCAAGTGTACGTAAGGGTGATAGTGCTACGTAGCTCATGCCTTCTTTAAAGACTGTGTTACCAATATCTATCATTGTTTTGTCTAGGGTAAGACCTTGTGACTTATGAATCGTGACTGCGTATGCAAGAGTTAGAGAACATTGTTCTCTGCGTACATACATATCTTTGAAGAGAAGGAATCTAGCTGTTGAGCGTCCTATCCGTTTTACTTCTGAAAGTTTGTCAAAGAGTATATTGACAAACTGAATTTTGTTGTCACGTGGGTATGTTTGAAAGCCAACAACTGTACCCAGTGCTCCATTAACTAGTCCTTGGTCCACGTCAAGGTTACGTTTAAGCATTACTCTGCAATTTAAGGATAATTTTAACATCTTTTCTAAGCCTGCTGTGTTTGATATTGATTTTTCTAAATTATTTAGTCTTGTTGTGGCTTGGTCACACATGGGTAGTGTCATACCATGTACATCTAGTTTGTCTGTGGCGCTAATTTCCATTATTGGTTGCATTTCTTTACTTAGCATGATTTCATTGAATTTGAAACAGCTTGCAAGAGTTGGCATTAAGGCCATACAATTGACATTTTTGTGGGCTAATTGTTCCATAACATCTGTAGCACATGCATTATCGCCATAAAGTGCATTAATGTGCTGGGTTTTCAATGTTGCTTCTGCTTCTTTAGAAAGTATACCAACTCTCAAACTTTTTAAAATGTTGGCATAAGTTAGATCTGCAGATTGGCGCATGTTTTCTGTTAATTCTCTGTATTGGAAATGTTGCCAAAGGTTGACATTTCCAATGCTGCCAACAGTTTTACGGCAGAGTTTGTGCCCTAATGTTTTAAAAATAGGTTCACCTTTTACTGGTGTTAATTGAAGCAGATCTCCAAAAACAATAATGTGTTTTCCTGCAAAGAGCTCTTCATAGTCTGTTTTGAGTACTTCTTGTAATCTGAGGTGAATCAAAGCTAACATCAGTTTGGAGACCATGCTCACTTCATCTATTAGTAGCATTTTCATTTGTTTCAATACTCTGCGTAATTCCATTGCAGCTTCTGCAGAAAGTTTGTAATAGTCTAATTTGTTCTGGTGTTCTACTGGTAATAGTAGTAATCGGTGTAATGTAACACCACCTATGTTGTAGGCAGCTAAACCTGTGGGGGCAGTGACAACAGCTGACAGTTTGTTGTTTGTCAATTGTTGAAGGAACTTACTAATGATTTTGATTAGGAATGTTTTGCCAGAACCAGCTTCACCACTGACGTACAGTAGTATAGGTTTATAATTATGGCAGGAACATTCTTTATTTTCATGTTTTACACCATGTGCAATTTGTTTTGTTACTTCTTGAAAAAAGCTACTTTGCTCATTGTTTAGTTTTGATTGTAGTATAGTTAAGTCTTCCTTATCTTCATACTGACACATGCTGTTTTCTACTTCTATCATAGCTAATTCTGCCTCATTTGTTGTTAGTGGTTCTCCCAGTGGTTCTTGGCTTCCTGTTACAGAAAGTTGACTACTGTCAGGAGCATCCTTATCTAGTTGGGCTTGGAGTTCTTCTTCATGTTGCTGTTCATTGTGCAACATTGTTTTGTACTGTGTAAAGTTTACATCAGTTATAGTGCTTTCATTTGCTTTGAAAGCATCCTCATATGAGTCATAGGGCCTCATTACACGGATGGCGGTAGGGATTTACCGGTACCGGTAAAATACCGGTACCGGTAAATCCTTACCGCCTTACTACGAGGTCCCTTTGCGGGTTGGGGGATTTAACGCCTGCTTTTTGCAGCCGTTAAAATCCAACCTGCTATGGGACCTCGGAGCTAATTACGGCACCGCAAAATTGCGGTGCCGTAATTAGCGCCTTCCCCATTCCCATAGAGCCCTATGGGGCAGAAATGGGAATGGGGAAGGGCAATGGTGGGAGGGGGATTTACCGCCCCTCCAACCTTGGAATGGGGCGGTAAATCCCCTTTCCGCCAAGGCGGTGCCGGTATTTTACCGGCATGAGCCATGGCGCTAATAGCGCCATGGCTCACCGCCTACCGTGTAATGAGGCCCATAGTTATCTAGTAATTGCTCTTCTTTTCTCCATGGTTTGAAGAGTTGTAGCAGGGACATGTAATATACTTCTTTATGTTGAGGAGTCTTCAATGACAATTTGATTTGATTAATTAAATTTGGTTTAGTGAGTTTAACTAAGCTCCCTTCACAGTCTGTCACTCTATATTTACCTTTTTTTTCATCGGGTTTCATATTATTTTTGTATGTGTAGTTTTGGGCTATTTGGTATAGACACATGTTTTCCAAAGTATTACTTCTGTTTGGGTAGTATGTGTCCAATGAATTGTTTTTTAAAATGTCTTGGCTGTTGGGATCATGTTTGGCTATTGTTTCTATATCTTCATATGATTTTAGAACTCTTTTCCTAGATTTAGCTGGACCAAGACTTAGCCATACTATATTTTCAGATTTACCATACAATGAAGTACCAGTTAAACGATCAGCTGCTTCATAAGATCCACATTCTCTATGGGTGAGCATTTTTATGCACAAGCTGTATAATTTCTAAGATACTGTTTTATCTGATGACAGGTCATTCCTGAGTTCTTGGAGCTCTGTCTTTTCTGCTTTAGTTAAGTATGCTGTGACATATCGTGCAACTGCAGTAGAATTGTCTGCAATGTACTGCACATCTATGTTTGCATTCCATAAGTGGGCAATGATTGCATTATAATCATTGATATATCTTTCTTCTTCTTTTCTTTTTATGTAATATGTATTTTAAGGTGACTTTCCTTTAACAGTATGTCTAACTGAAGACATGAGGTTGTTTACTTGACCTGTATTTGTAACTGGTCTAGGGAAACCAAATCGGCATTTGGTGTAGTATTTGCCTTTGTTTTTGTGTTTGCGACGACAATATTTTCCACATTTGTGTCTTTGAAATTGTAAAATTTGTGCACGAAGATCACTATTTGTGGCTTCTGATGGAATTTCACAAGTGACATATTTTTCAATAAACTGTAAAACAGTGGCATCACTGTCTTGACCAAATTTAGGAGCATCTTTAATCCATAAAAGCATGTGGATATGTGGTGCTCCTCTGGCTTGGTATTCTTTTCTCCAAAAGAAGTGTTGCACTTCTCCAAGGGGAGGAACAGTTTTATTACAAATAAAATGTAGCATAGCAATGAAGCGATGGTGAAAATATCTTGAAACATTAACAGGATCCAAAGAACAAAGTTCTCCAGGTGTTAGAATGTCTATGTTTGTTTTGTTTTTATTTGATACGCGTAGGAAATCATGTACATCTTCCCATTCATATTCTGCACAACTTAATGTAACAAACCAAGTGGGTGGGCCAAGGTTTCTGATCATACAATGTACATCTCCATGACGTCGAAACCAGTACTCTTCAGTACCACACATATTTGCTAATAGATTTGTAATATTTGATTGTAAAACCTCATCCTTTTGTTGCACTTTCTCTAATAATTGTGTAGCTGTCATATTTTGAAAGTGTGATCCTGATTTTAATATGTGTGCAACTCCGTAACATAAAGTTGCTAGTTCACTTTCAAAGAGTAGGTGGAATATGTATTCCACATTTTGTCTAAATCTGGGATCTTCAGAATACATCCATAATGAGCGGTATTCTGAAGCTGATATTTGAATAGGTCTATCATCATAACGTCCTCCTTTGCCAGTAGGAAAGAGTAGAGGAAAAGCACGTGCTTCTATACTTTTTTCCCATATACTGATTGGCGATCCTTTTTGTTTGACGCATTTGGTAAGTTTCTAGTACATCTTGTACGGTGTCATTACAGTGCAAAGGATGAATTGTATAATGGTCTAAAGTATTTGATATTGTAGCAGGATCTAGTAGCTCAAATTGACCAGCTTCTTGTGTTTCTTGAATTATTTCAGTTGTATCTTTCAAGTTTTCTTCAATATTAATTTCTTTGTAATATTCATTATTCTCTTTAAGATATTGGAAGGCTTGTCTAACTTTATATAAATCTACCAGCTGTTGCCATATTTGTTTGTCTTTTGTAGGTACTCCATTTACTAATATAATTAAAGATTGCTGCATTGGACGTTGCACTCCTAGAGTATGCACATTTTCTTTTAGATTTAATGGTAAATAAACTACTTTTCCACGAATGCCTTTTACCAATTCAGAGGGAGGTAATTTTGCTGTTTTTGGTTGAAGGCATATTATTGCTTGAAATGGGTGTACTGTTTGAATTATGATGCTCTCATATAAATTAAGTTGTTGTAGAGGTTTTGGTACTGGGTATAATTCCAAATTATTTGTGATAGAACGTGAAGGAGTTTGGTTGTTGTCAAGCTTTGTAGTGCAATAACTGCAAAGTATTAAGGGCTCAGTTATTTCATATTTGTTTTCTGCTAGAAGGTAGAGAGCTAATTCAAACCATTTAGAATCTTCATTGTCTTCTATTTTGTATGATAGGTCCACAGTTTTTGTGTTACTTTTATAAAAAAATTCTACGGCAACATACACATACATGGTTTGGTACTTCAGCTGATGTACTTTTAAATTTTAGTATTTCTTTTTTGTATGTGTTTAGCAAAAGGTTGCCATATGTAGAATTGTTTCTTAATTGGTTTAAAGCTATTTCATTCTGTAAATGGCTTTCACTTCCAAAATATTTTTTCTGGATATAGTGAATTTCTTCAAGTAGGTCTTTTGCTGTACCATGTAGAAGGATGTTATTTAACTTTGCTAGTGCTAAAGCAGGACTTTTAGCATACTACAGTTTATAGACTAGATTTCTTATAGTTGAATGAGGTGTTGATATCCTTTTGATATCATGGAAAGTGGTTTTACAAGTAGGTCCTGTAATGCAGGCCAATGAATGTCCTTGTAGTCCTGTGTACTTGCCCACTGGACAGGTATCTATATTTTGCAGTAATTTAATTTTGATTTTGTCTTTGCTTTTTACATATTTATTGAGGAATTGGTGTAAAGATTTGAAACATTGTTTGGGAATGTTACACATTGACGTGCATGGCCATTTGTACACTAGACGTTCTGATTCAGTTGAATGGAGGGGTAATTCTAAGTTATCAGGGCATATTTTTGTAAGGAGTACTTCTTGTTTCATTATGGTATTATTCACTTTTTCATAACCTCGACCACTGCTATTTATGGCAATTTTATTCGTTTGCTTTTGTTTGTATGCTTCTTCATTAAAATATGGCTCTGTGCTCGTGATGTGATTCCATTCACCTCCGCAGAAGTTCTTTCTGTTGACATTTCGCTTATTGAGAAGTCTTTTTTGTAATTTAGTTATTAGTTTTGTTAGTGGTTTCATTTTGTTTAACAGTAAAATAAATACATTTCTTTTGAGAAGAATTTCACTGTCCATCAATGCTTCTAAGATTAATTTCCTACGATAGGTTTTAAGCTTTGAACCTGATTTCTCTCCTGTTTTTATAAGATTTTGAAGGACTTTGTGACGGTATATTTTGGCTAAAATACTTTTCTTGGTATGCTTACTTTGCACTATATTAAAATTTGAAGAAGTAGTTTTATCTGTACTGATAGCTGATTTTCTGTTAATTGTTTTTTGGTTTGTTTTACATTTTGATAGAGGAAGCGAAGTTGTTGTACTTGAAACTTCTTGTGTTTCACTAAATTATTGTATTAGCTGTTTTGTTTCAACTTTTTTTACAAATTCTGCTAGAGATGGATGCTTATGTTGGACACCTTTATTTTCATTTGCTCTAATTTTGCGTTGCTTTCTACGGAGTTGTCTTTTGGTAGGCATTCTTTAGGGTCTGTTGAAAAAAATAAAGAAGATATGGGTTGGGGTGTTCTGGAATGTATGTGTGCTGTGTGCATGAGTGTTTGAGTAAGATGATAAAGATGTATGTAATGGTGTGTGATTGTGCATTGGGAACTAAAACTAGTAGGGATAGGTATTCTTGAATTTATGTGCCACTAAACTGGGGTTCAGATGACAAAAAAAAAGTAAGCTAGTGGTGTGGAAAAGTACAAATAGTAAATGTAATGTATACAATTAAAACAGTTGTTTGTTCTATAATATGAAAATTGTAGTGGTTCAGTTGGCTAATTTGTGTGTCCAAAAATAGAAATTTGTGGGCCATTCTGGTTGTAAATCGCTGTTTACGACATGGAAATTTTTGGACAAAATGGTACAAAATCTCTATTTTAAGAAACCAAAATAGCTGGTATTAATGTTATAGTATATTTGATTAATAATATAAATATTATGGTGATATTTTACTTACTTTTTTTTTAAATTAACAGGTAACTTCTTAGTTTTTCTTTCTTCTTTGAATTCGGCTGCTTCTTTTCAGGAAACTGGTCTTCACTGCAACTGTAAAAGCTTCAAATTAGTAACTTTGTTTGTATGTAGCACTGTTTTTAATTTAGATATTGATTGTTTTTATTGAAATCCTCAGTGCCTTCTGTAAAACCATTAAACTAATTTATTTACATAAGATACATTGCATCAGTTCAGTACATATGATATGTTCTTAATGAACAAATTGTATTGAATGACTAACTGTAGCAAAAATAAAATATCTTTACTCTGTCTTGTGAAATTTATAATATATTAGTGAATACCACTATTTCTGTAAGTAAACTGTTCTAGGTAATAGCGCCTCAATGTCATGTCTAATTTAAAGTAATTAAGCAAATAAATAAATAAAAACAAAAAATATGAAATTGTATAAGTATTTTTATAAAGGTTTAAACATAGATTGTGTTTGCATGCAATTTTGTTTGAATATATGTAGTCTATATATTTCATTTAAAAAATGTTAGTTTAACATGATTTGAGTGTGTGTGTATAAAGAAAGTATAAAGATGTATAAGTGATAGTTGATTTTAGGAAATTGAAAAAAGTACAGTAAATTCATTCTACAGATTTTACAAGGTAAAAGTCTGTTTGAAAATGTGTTCATCTACCATAGCTCTCAACTCACACGCTTTTGGCGGGTGTCACACGCCTTGTAAAGGGCAGACTCGCCCGCCAAGCCTCCTGCACACCCATTCATTCCAATGGGCGTCTCAGTCGCCAAAAATGAAATCGGGTGATTTCACCTGCCTGTAAAACAAAAATGGTTGAGAGCTATGTCATCTACTATACAGAAAATATGCATACCTGAAGTTTGTGTTCATGCATATGGATATGCATGAAGCTGCAAGTAGAAATCTTGAAGACTTGTACAGAATTTCTGGTAGATGCTGCTTGCCAATGATATGACACTTGTACTCAGAGAGATTCAGAGTACATTTGCAGTGCTGGTCTATGATGATGCAGTTAGATGTAGAGGTCTTGAATGTGATTGGTGCATGGTCATGTGATTTTTGAGGTACATCCAATGAGGGAATGGCAGAGAGAGTGTAGTGGAAATGGGAGAAGGGCTGTTCATGTTACAAAATGTCCGCGGATATTGGCGGTAGTTCCCGGACATCGGGAGTTACATCCGGGGATTTTTGGGTTCAGAAGTCATGCAAATGAGAATAAGCACTGAAAGGGATTGGTCAGGAATGTTTGGTGGGTGTGTTGTGCCAGGAGAGATTTTCTGAGATACTCTTTTTGCTGAGAGAACAAAAGATAGCTATGGCTGTGTGCTTCCGAAAACAGATTGTTTGGATTTTAGGAGATTCGTGGATACATTGGTTGAAGGTGCACGCAGAAAGCTGTGGAGTAGCTGTAGATCTTGGATTCCCACATGTGGAAGTACACTGGCATGGAGTACGTGGAATGAAGTGGTTGGACTTGCTACCTCTCTGTGCTACTTTGGAGACAGAGCAACATCCAGACATAATTGTAATTCATTGTGGAGGGAACAGTTTAGGGCATGTGACTGGATTTATTTTGCAATTTGCTATGAAAGAAGGACTGAGGAAGGTTATGGACATGTTTCCTAATTCTCAAGTGATATTTTCACGGATTGCACAGAGACAAATGTGGCTTCGTTCTTCTTCATTTGGTCCACAAATGGAAAAAGCAAGGCGCAATGTTAATAAGGCTGTTTGTGGCTTTCTAAGAGATTTTGTCATGTCTTCTTTTCACAATGAAAATATTATGTTTTGTAGTACATACATTTTTCGCAGAGATGGAGTCCATCTTACTTATGCTGGCAATCAGATTTTTCTGAGAAATTTACAAAATGCATTGCGACCTTTTTTGGAATTACAACAACGATTTTGAAGTAGATGTTAAGCATTTACAATTTTTGACTTACAAACACCACACAAAGGCTCTTTTCAGAGCCACCACTTCTTTCCAGAGAAAATTACAATGTTTGTGATGGAGTAGTAACCCAATTTTTTTAATGTTCGCGAACTGTCCGCGGACTTCTAAAAAATACAAAGAGCCCTGCTTCATTTATTTTCACTTCTATTTTTTAACTGGGAAAGGCGGCTCTGAAAAGAACCTTATTTTTTTTTGATTTTTGTAATTTTGTATTTTTTTTGGTTTTTCAGACACGACACACTAGGAGAGGAGGGTAAAGGAGGGTAAAGGGGGGGACACCAACCACAGGGATAAGAAAGGGCGAGCTGAGAGAGGAAGATGTAGAGTGGGTTTTATTTGGGTAGTGAGCAGGTCTTCTCGTGCTCTGAGACGATAGTCTCAAAAGCACTCCGAAGTCGCTCCCCCCTGCAGAGTACTGTGTCACAGTTCATACATACAACTGTGACCCTCGAAAGGTAAGGGTCATCAGCATTCTGTATGGCCTGTGAGGCAGCTTGAGAAAGACGGTGTCCCCCAGAGGTGGTCCTTGTGGTGACAAGATCAAAAACAGAGGATGAAGTAGAGGAAATCAACCTGCTACGTTCTTCGCAAGGTACAACCCTGAGAATAGCCCCAGAGTGAAATGACCTCAGGTGTCGTTTCATAGTAGTGGTCCCAAAGCTGTAGTTACTGTGCTTACCGCGACTGAGTATCATTTTGCACTCATTGCAGGTAACATGGTTCGCACGAGCCTTAGGACCATTCCCATGAATGGTAAATAACCGCCACACCCAAGACTCACGCCTAGTGCGGGTAGTAGGGATTTCCTCTACCTCATTCTCATCATCCTCTTCTTCCTCCTCCGCATCCTCAGTCCTGTTCCCCTCTTCATGCCCTTGGGGAGGTGGTGGTGGTGGAGGGGGTGGTGGTGGTGCTGAAGCAGGTGCAGCACCAAGTGGCAGTTCAGCAGCCAAGGATGCCATGTCGATGATGGTGTAGTCTGCAGGTGGCAGCAAAAATCACTGTGTTCTGAAGAATAGCCAGAAACACAATGGGAATAAGCTCTTGGGCGTGGTCTTTTATAGGGGTGCTTGTGCGCGGTCCGCGGACATGCGCACTGTGCGCGGACAGATCGAACACAAAAAAAGGATCGGAAAGTTTCAAAAGGTATATAGAAACTCAAGATTGCTATGTCGGACTTGTGGCATGGTGAGATTTTATTGAAAAATATTATGGATTAACTGAAAATGTACTTTTAAATTGTTCGGGGACACGAACAGTGTCCGCATTTCAGGACACACGATGAGCGTGGGCGCGGTCATATGATCTGTTTGCGAACTAGTCTGCGAAGGAAGCGCCTGTCCGCAGGACACCAAGTGCACAGAGATTGGTGAGCGCATGCGCATTGATGTCCTACGGACACTGTTCGGGTTCTGAAGTAATTAAAAGTGCGTCACACGTGAAAAGAACATTTCAGGACACCGCGTGTGTTCTTAGAACAGTTTAAACTTGGTAGCGAACTTTAAGGACAGATATAGTGTTCTTCAGGACACGTGTAATTTAGTTTATGTACGAACATTTCAGGACACCAATTGTGTTCTTAGAACACTTTCAATTGGGTAGCGAACACTACGAACAGTTGTACTGTTGTTCAGGACACATCATTTTTGTTTATTTACGAACATTTCAGGACACCAATTGTGTTCTTAGGACAGTTTTAAGTTGATAGCGAACATTACGGAGAGATATAGTGTTCTTCAGAACACTTTAATTTTTGTTTCTTTACGAACATTTCAGGACACTACGAGTGTTCTTAGAACATTTTGAACTTGCAAGAGAACATTACGGACAGATGTAGTGTCCTCAGGACAGTTACATTTTCGTTTCTTTACGAACATTTCCGAACAACCGCGGTGTCCGTGGACACCTAAATTGGTTTTATTACAAGGAACTGAAAGTAATTACAACACAATATAAGAAAAGTTACTTTATTTCATATATATATATATATACACAATTATGACTGGGAAGGTGGGGCAGAAACGGAAACAAAAACAGGAGAATTAGGGATTTCTAGATAACTGGGATCAGGTGAAGAAGGGAAGGAAATCTCATCGAAACGCTTTGGTCCATAGACAGGGTTTGGGGTTAGGGATAGGGTGAGGGGGGACAAGTGCAGGTTGGACAATGGTGTGCTGTTGGGGGTTTCACATAATTTTCCACAAAGTTTTCAAATCCATAAAATTTTGCATAAGTTCGTCCATTTTTTGATGAATCTGCTGTAGAGTGATATCCTCTGATTGTTGTTGTGAGATGCTTGGAATTTTTGTATGGTCTGTAATAAAAAAAATGTATATGTTAAATGTATACAAAATAATATTTATTAATTGGTTTATATAGTAAAGTGTGTGCCATTAGGTGGACTATTTTCTAACATTTCCTCTCGTGGGAAATGCACCTCTAGCCAGTCGAGAGTACTACACATTTCTGTGAGAAAACAAAAAAGTAATATGTTTTTTTTTTCTAATATAGAAAGTTTATAAATATATGAGTAAAAAGAAGTGCACTTACTATGTCTGGTGAGATATGTAATCAGTAGTGTATACGTCTGGTCTTGCTGTTGGTTGTGGAGCATCTGTGAGGTAATTATGGTGGAAGCCACTTTATCTTCTTTTGGTATATTCCATTTTAAAACATATTGTATTTACATGAATGGTTAGTGTGTTACATATGTGGGTAACATTTTTAAGTATTACTACATATACTTTGTATGTATGCTGCTTAGTGAATTTGTTAAATGTTAGAGTTTTTAGGTGGTGGTACTGTTCTCCGAACATGTCCGCGAACATTAAATACGTTTGCGGACATCAAGTTCATAAGAAGAAATCTACAGGGTAATTCATAGAATTTCCCAGAAAAGTGTCGCAAGCGGCTGGCGCAGAGTGTCCGCGTGCGATTGTCTGCGCCAGGCACGTGCGCTAAAACCGATTTCCGCGCACAGCGTATTCATGGATTTTAGGCTCCCAAACCAGCCGTGGCGCAGAGAATCGCAGCGACCCTGCAGCAGCGCCAGTAACGCCCCGAAGAACGCCCTCGCGCAAGGAAAAGCCATCAAAATCGCGAAATCATCGCAAAGGGCTGCGCTAACCCTGGACCAGTTCACCGGGCTGGCAAACAGCAAACGCCAAGCGGGGAACGTGTATTTCAGGGGTGCGCGGGAAGTTCCACACGCGATTGGCCCAGTGCGAGCAAGGTATGTGTATTTCAGGGGTGCGCGTGAAGTTCCACACGCGATCGGGCCTGGGGGAGCGAGCTACGTGTATAACAGGGGTTCGCGTGAAGTTCCTCACGCGATCGGGCCTGGGGGAGCGGGCTACGTGTATTTCAGGGGTTCGCGTGAAGTTCCTCACGCGATCGGGCCTGGGGGAGCGGGCTACGTGTATTTCAGGGGTTCACGTGAAGTTTCTCCCGCGATCGGGCCTTGGGGAGCGTTCTACGTGTATTACAGGGGTTCGCGTGAACTTACTCACGCGATCGGGCCTGGGGGAGCGCCCTACGTGTATTTCAGGGGTTCGCGTGAAGTCTCTCACGCGATTGGCCCCGTGCAAGCAGGGTACGTGTATTCCAGGGGTGCGCGGGAAGTTCCACACGCGATTGGCCCCGTGCAAGCAGGGTACGTGTATTCCAGGGGTGCGCGGGAAGTTCCACACGCGATTTCAGCAGGGTACGTGTATTCCAGGGGTGTGCGGGAAGTTCCACACGCGATTTCAGCAGGGTATGTGTATCCCAGGGGTGCGCGGGAAGTTCCACACGCGATTCCAGCAGGGTACGTGTATTTCAGGGGTGCGCGGGAAGTTCCACACGCGATTGGCCCCGTGCAAGCAGGGTACGTGTATTCCAGGGGTGCACGGGAAGTTCCACACGCGATTTCAGCAGGGTACGTGTATTCCAGGGGTGCACGGGAAGTTCCACACGCGATTTCTGCAGGGTATGTGTATCCCAGGGGTGCGCGGGAAGTCCCACACGCGAATGGCCCAGTGCGAGCAGGGTACGTGTATTCCGCGGGAAGTTCCACACGCGATTTCAGCAGGGTATGTGTATTTCAGGGGCTCTGGGGAGTACTACACGTGAATTGGCCGTGTGGGTCCTCCCAGGTGTACGCTCCACAACCTCCACGGACCCTGCTGGCAGCCCACACCACGGGGGACTACCCTGCACCCCTGCACATGTCCCGCAGGCAGCCCATCCACCATGGGCATGCCCCCAGCCAACCCACATGTCACCTTGCACTACTGATCAACAATGCATGTCTCCCACCACCCCCACCCCCCAGCAGTGCAGGGGCACCCTCCACCAGGCCCCCACTCATGTCTCCCACCACCCCCACCCCCAAGCAGTGCAGGGGCACCCTCCACCAGGCCCCCACTCATGTCCCCCTGCACCCCCACCCCCCAGCAGTGCAGGGGCACCCTCCACCAGGCCCCCACTCATGTCTCCCACCACCCCCACCCCCCAGCCACCAGGGGCAGCCTCCATCAGGCCCCCACTAATGTCTCCCACCACCCCCACCCCCCTGCCACCATGGGCACCCTCCACCAGGCCCCCACTCATGTCCCCCTGCACCCCCACCCCCCAGCAGTGCATGGGCACGCTCCACCAGGCCCCCACTCATGTCTCCCACCACCCCCACCCCCCAGCCACCAGGGGCAGCCTCCACCAGGCCCCCACTCATGTCCCCCTGCACCCCCACCCCCCAGCAGTGCATGGGCACCCTCCACCAGGCCCCCACTCATGTCTCCCACCACCCCCACCCCCAAGCAGTGCAGGTGCACCCTCCACCAGGCCCCCACTCATGTCTCCCACCACCCCCACCCCCCCAGCCACCATGGGCACCCTCCACCAGGCCCCCACTCATGTCTCCCTGCACCCCCACCCCCCAGCAGTGCATGGGCACCCTCCACCAGGCCCCCACCCATGTCTCCCACCACCTCCACCCCCAGCCACCATGGGCAGCCTCCACCAGGTCCTCACAATCCCCAATCATGTGCGTCATGGTCAGCCTCCACAGCCAAAAAGCCCAACCAAGTAACCAATTCACCCACATGGAAAAGGAAATTACATGTTACACCCCCAATGTTCATAAAGCTAATGAACCCATGTCCGTCACACACAATGGTTGCAATTGAATGGGAAAACACCCAACATGACATGCATGAAAGCAATGAGATGATACCACACAGTGAAGTATGAAAACAAAATTGTATTAAAAAAATAAGAATGCAAATGAAATGAAACAAACTACAATGGGAATGAAAAAAAGATAAGCTGCATGTCTGTTAAAAAAAATTAAAAAAAACCAAATCCCAATCCAAAAAAATGTAGTCCAAAGTCAAATGAAAAATAAAATCAATCCAATGAAGAACTATGTACAAAACATCCAAGGGTCCATGAGCCCAACTGAACAAAGGAAACCTACAAAAAACCCTAACTAAAATGCAACTATATACAAAAAGTGGAGCACTGTCCGTCGACTCCAAATCATAAGAACAAACAAAGGAAACCTAAAACTAAAGAACTATATACAAAGGCGGCGGGCAAGTCCAGCGGCTCACTCCGTGGTGTTCCGGGCCAGGGCATCATCGAACTCCTGTTCGATGTCCCGGAGGCGGTCCAGTTCCATGGCCCCGAGGGTCCGCAGGGACGACGCCGTGTCCTCCTACAACCCCCTGCGGATTGCCTCGAGGCACTCGGCCCGCCTCAGGGCCCTCCACATGGAGTTCTCCGCCCTGACCATTGTGAGCCGCGCCTCTTCCGCCCGCCGCCGCTCCGCACCTATGGCGTGGCCCAACCGCTGCCACACGGAAGACACTCTCTGTCCTGGGTCCTCCTGCCCTCCGGCCGATGCCTGCCCCTCCGATGTCGAAGGCCCCGAGCCTTCATGTCGCCCACCATGTTGCTGCTGCTGCTCTGCCTCTGCCCGTGCACTGCCTCCTGCTGCCTGCACATCCTCCGCCGGCTGGGGTGCAGTTGTTGATGTGGCCACCCCTGCTGGACCTCCGACTCCCGACTGTGGCAGGGATGCCTCCTCCACCAGCCTGGCCGCACCGTCAGAGGCAGCTCCACAGGGCACCCAGGTGACTGATGGGTGGGAAGATGGCACAGAGGACGACTGGTGCGTAGGGGGTCCAGTTGAGGAGGGGGTCGGAGCAAGCCCCATCAGACGGAGGAATCCGGCCTGGGTGACCTGTCCCAGCAGGCTGACGTGGTCAACGAGCCATTCGAGATGACGTGCAGTCTCTCCATGAAAAGACTGCAGGTCACCTCGCATGGCCCGTTGACGCAACGCCACACCAGCCAGGACAGGCTCAACCCGGACCTGGATGGCCACGTCCGCAGGCAGAGGAAGGCCAGTTGACATCAGCTCATCCCCTGCCTGAAAACGGGTCTGGACGTAGGCATCCCTGCTGGTGCAAGATGGTGCAGCGACAGGATCGGGGACAGGATTGCACACAGGCACCTCGGCGGCGGCCTGTGCTGCCTCCTGTCCCTGGTCCTGCACTGCACCACTAGCACCAGTGGGATCCCCACCTCCAGACCCCGTCTCTGGTGCTTGCACGGCCTCCTCCTCCACCAAACCTCCCACCAACCTGGATGACTCCGTGCCATCTTCCCCTGTTGGGCCCTGTGGGGTCCCAGCTGCCCCTTCTGCTGCCGAGGAGTCCAACTGCAACCTCCGCCTCTTGGACCTCCCCCCGGCAGCTGCGGCCTGGGACGCGGCACCGGACTCCTCACTCCCCGACGAGATGACAACACGGGAGGGGAGCCGGGCCTTGCGATCCCCGCCGCTGTGCTCCACAGCACCTTCTCCGCCCTCTTCATCAGTTGACGCTGCAGACAGGGAGAAACAAAACACAGGCATCAGGGCACTGTACAATGGACACATACATGCATGACAGTTGCACAGGAGTGGCATTGGCAAACCTCAGACATGTCATCACAATCCCCAACACACATGTCATTGCAACTGGCACACATGAGCCATACCACAGCCATATCGCAACTGCCACCACCATCCCTACACATACAACAGCATCAGCAGCCAAAGAGGAGCCAGACATCACATGCAACACAGGAAGTGCACCACACATGTACACACACCACCACACTTGCATGCATGTCCACACCTCTGCCAAGTGTCGCACTGTTCAGACGGGCATCCATGTCACATCTGCCAATCAGGCTTCCACATACCGCTGTCACATGCATCCATGTTGCATCACTTTTGCACCCTTGTCAAATACACACACATGCACATGTACACAGTGCTCATACATGCAGCCGAAAACAACATACATGCCTGACATCACGGACATGTCTACTTACATACACATTTATCCAAACATGTGTGCACGCACAACTGCATTTGCCATGCAAGCCCACACACACAAGCACCATCCATGTCTCACACATTACAGCCCTCGCATGTGTCAGCCCCACGGCCCTGTACACCCCCACCCATACTCGACCCCATACAAACAGATGTGCAACCTGCACAATACCGAATAATCACCACACGCACTGCTCACAATCAGGATGCATGTACACTCACCGCTCGACTCCAGACGGGTCTGCTTCTCTAGGACCTGGACGTGGAGCGCTGGGGATATGCGTTCCAGGACCCCCATCTGTTCTTCCGACAAGTGGCCCCGGCGCCCCTTGGCATCCGCTGCCTTCAAGAGGCGCCGGGCCTTGTTCAGGGTCCTGGACCTGAAGTCCTCCCAGCGCTTCCTGACATGTTGTAAGTCCCGGACTGCCACCCCCTCCGCGTTGATGGCAGTCACGATGTCAGTCCAGATCCGAGTCCGTCCTTCCTTGTCGGCGCGGGAACTTCCGAAGAGGGCATCATACTGCCCCAGGACTTGCTCCACCAGGACACCAACTTCGGTGGCACTGAAGCTGGTGCCCCTCTGCCTCTCTGGCCGGGGGTTGTCAGTGGTCACAGATGGTGTTTGCCCCGACATGACAACCCCAGAGGCAGGAGTGGGTGTGCAACTGGGTCCTGGGGCTGGGCTGTGGAGCGATGGAATTCCAGTTGGGAGTCTTCCGTTCCAGCAGGGGTGGTCACAGCAACAGCACCCCTGGCTGATGTGCAGGCAGCAAATGGCAGTGCACGTGGGCAGCAGGCAGTCAGGCAGCAACAGATGGCAGGTGGGAGCGTGCTCGGGGCTCTGGGGGGCAGTAGTTCGGCCTTCTGGGCAGGAGCGTGGTCTTCCGTGTGCTTACGCGTGGCCAGCTTGGTACGGAGTGATTTGGCACGTGAAAATCCTGCACGTCAGCGTGAAAACCAAGGAAAGACCCTTAGCGCGTAAGCGCGTCAGCACGCATACGCGATTCTATTGGACCAAAGGCCCTCAGCGCGTAAGCGCGTCTGTGACGTGAGCCGCACGGGTGTTTCCCACACAGCACATGATGACAGAGCACACGTGGAAAGACTGCACGTCAGAGTCTCATCGCGTGTGATTGGTTGAAATGGCCGCACACGGGCCGTACACGCAGAAGTGACAAAGCGTGTAATTGGTGGAAATGGCCGTACACCCATAAGTCACAAAGCGTGTAATTGGTGGAAATGGCCCTAGCGCGTAGACGCCGCGTAAGTGACGCTGGACGTGTGGGCCTGTATAAAAGGTACGCGTAGAACACCATTTCCTTGTACGTGCTTTTCGTGGAGAGTGAGTGGGTGAATTCTGTACTTCTTGTAGGTTCACACGCGATTTACTTCACGGCGTTTCAAGTTCGTATTCCCTGTTACCTCTGACAGATTTTTCTCCTTTTGCTCTTTTACTGGTTTACCTGGGCCTGTTCCCTCAAACAGTGTTCCCTTCTACTGTTGTCCTGTCTCCTCAGACAGCGTACAAATCTTCTTTTGGCGGGGGTGTTGCCAACCAAACGCGCTCCTTTTACACGCTCGTTTACCAGGCAGACGGTGAGTCACGCACGTATCTAACATCTGTGCTTGCCCTGTGTGTAGCCTACCCCTTCAGAGGTCATTCTAGGCTGCGTGTGACACTCATACGTTCATTCTTGTGTTACTGGGTGCCACAGCGTAGTGCAGGTTTTTCTTTCTGCACACATGGTCTAGGAGGGGTTGCGTGCACGTCATCTCCCTTTTTTGGGGCTCCTGTGCGTAGCGTGACTCGTCATCTTTCCCCAGGGGTTACAATCAGCCTTGCAAGAGCACTTGGGTACAATTACCATCTGGTACCCAACCCCTTTGACCCCCAATTGCCCAGGACTATATTTTACTGCCACTCCCATACGCACATTAACATCAGTGCCATGGCTGGGAGACGAGGATTCCGTAAGGGTGGCAAAGGTGGAAGAGCCACAAGTGGTGGCCGTGGTGGATCTGGTAGGGGACGTGGTCATTACTTGCAGGGTGAGCCTGTCCCCCCATGTGTGGAGGACCAGTCAAGGGCACCCATAATCCCCCCGCCTCTCTCGTTGAGGCTGATGTGGCTGACACCATCCATGCTCAGCCCTTGTTGGACCAGCCCATTGTGGCACCAGACCTGGCTGACTCCATGGCTGACTTCCAGGTCAGCAGGCCTATGACACGTGCGCTGGTTCACGTTGATGTCACCAGCCACGTGCATCTGGGGCAGCAAGGTCATCTGCTGCACCAAGTAGGCAGGGCGGAGAGGCTGCAGGGGCAGCTGCGGCTCCATCCACCCCAGCCCTCACACACCCAGCCCGGACAGTGTCGGTCCTAGTCCATGCTGCTGATATACCCCCTGACACCATCACCAATGCCTGCACCAACTCCCATGCTGAGTGTGCAATCCCACACTCCTGATACAGAGTCCACCAGAGCTCCTGCCCCTAGTGTCCAGAGCGGCGCAGGACACACAGGATCACCACCACCTTCCAAGCGGAAGAGGAAGAGTGCTCGTCCGGCACAGGCTGATGCCCCAGACACGGCTACACAGTCCGGCCCGTCCAGGAAGCCCAGCTTCACGGATGACGAACTGAATGCACTTGTCGAGTATGTGTCCGCACATGACAACGAGATGGTCATTGTTGCAGGATCCAAGACCACACCTGCACAACGCCAGGCACACTGGCAGACCGTTGCGGACATTGTAAGTGCCCTTGGAATCGTGAGGCGCACAGCAATGATTGCTATAAGCGCTGGAATGACCTAAAGCGCAGGGCAAAGAGTAAGCTGGCCTCAAGTCATGCCGCAACTCTAGTGACTGGAGGTGGGTCTCCAGTAGCAGACATGGAACTCACTCCACATGAGTCAGTCGCTGGGATCTACGTCACGGAGGAACAGATCCAAGGCGTGGGAGATTTGGCTGATTACGAGGCATTGTCCGGTGAGTGCACATGCATGTGTGTGTCATCCATGTGCATGGTGTGTGTGAGGGCTTCTGTTTGTGTGCCAGGTGAGAGTGTGTGCGCCTGAGTCGTATGGGTCAGCCATGTGCTTCATGCAATACATCCAGCGCATCTGCATTTGCCCATAGCTGTATCCCTTCTGCCAACAGTAGACATCTAGCCCAACTGCACGCCAGTTGCCCTTGAAGTGTCACCTTGCCACAACATAGTTGCTAAATTTTCCACTGTTCATTTAGTCAGATTTCTTACATTCCACCACTTTTACTAGGCATGTTGCAGTCCTCTAGTCACATGTCTGACATGGCTATGGTAAAGTGGAGTGACTTTGTTACCTGGATATCATTTGTTCAAACATGTCCCTGTGCAATTGGACCATTTCGGACTGGCAGCTCCAGGTGAGGAATCTGACCTGTTTGAATTAGAAAAGCTATTACATGTGGGAACTGGACAGAATGAATAGGTGCTGGCCTCCTCTCCATCTTCACTCAATAGCAATGGTACATGCCATCTGTGTGTGTTTCACCTGCCAATCACAGGCCAATGTGTGATGCCACTGCCAGGCAGCATGCAGAAAATTTGTTCATCTTCAATCTTGGTGCCATCAGTGTGTGCCATTTGCATGCCCTTCATACGCAGTGAGGGTGCATGCATGGGAGGGTTTTAGTCATGTGGGACATGTGTCAAACAAGTCCTGGTTCTCTTGCTTCTCAGCCCTCATTGTGTGCCATGGTGCTAATGCCTGTTTCCATTTCTTTGTTTTTATGTCTTTGCAGGGGAAGACGCACCTGATACTGCTGGGGTTGTGGAGATGGTGCAGACTCAGGAGGGGTCCGAGGGCCGACCAACCACCAGTGAGGGATGTGGTGTGGTGGTGGGTGAGAACCCACAAGTGCTGCAGGTCGTGCTCTCAAGGGGTGCCTCTGGCTGCACCTCCCCCGAGCTGTACTCAGGTGTTGATTCGGATGAGACCTACGTGCCGTCGCAGGTGAGTGTTCCAGGGAGGGATTCTGTTCTGTCTCACCCACCTGCACCAGGGTCAGAACCCTCAATGGGGATGTCAGTGTTGGCAGCTACGCCTTTGGTGGTTACGGATGCAGGGTCACACTCCGCGACATCTGATCCTGTTCCTGGGCCAGCAGATCAGAGGGGGAATGCAGTCCTGCAGCCTCAGGCAGTGCCGGCACAGCAAGGCACAGTTCGCCTTGCCCCAGACAGGTGTGGTGCCCGCCGATGTGGTGGCCGTACGCCACCTGGCAATACCGCATGGGAGCAATCCATTTACGGTATGGCAACCCAACAGGCAGCATCATCCGAGATGATGGCTCAGGCCATGGATAGGGTGGCCACTTCCATTGTCCCCCCTGAAAGGCTGATGGAGCGACTAGAGCAGGCAACCGACTCCATCTGCCAGTCACACAGGGAGGACATGTTGGGGTCCAACAGGGACAGGCGGGCGGCACTGGCGACTCTGCAGGAGGCCATCTCCATTGAGTCCCAGGGCCACAGGGAAGCCCTGAGGCAGGAGCTCCTTCACCTCAGGACGACTCTTGTTGAGCTTGAGGCTTCTACAAACCAAAGGACAGAACAGCAGCTGGAGCGTCTCACCCGTACGCTCTCAGCTGAGATGCAGGCAACGAGGGCGGAGGTCCGGGCATCCCGTGAGTTGTTGCATGGGGACCTCCGCAGACTCATCCTCCAGAACCAGACCTACCACACCCGCATGCTTGCAGCCATGGAGGAGCAGACTAGGGCCTTGCGTGGACTGCCTCCCATAGTGCAACCACCTCCCGATGCAGCTGCACAGGGTGATAATAGCGACAGCAGTGATACTCCCACAATAGGGTAGCCGTGTGGGCCATGAGCCCATGGAGGTGTTTTTTTTTTCCCAGGATCCACGCAGGTGGGTTCTGGTGTGCATCCTGTCCTCGGACCTCCTGGGTGGCCTCCCCAACCCCCCCGGGCCCTTCAATGGCCATTTTTATTTTTTTTTTATTTTTGTTTTTATTTTTATTTTTATTTCTTTTATTCCCAATTTTTTTGGGACGATTTGTTGGCTTCTGTGGTTCCTGTGGGCATACGCTGCATTGTGGCTGGGCACATGCAGGCTTGTAATGTATTTGGTTCAGATGCTTGGGTTTGAGTCACACACACCCCTCCTGCTTCCCGTTTCCATAGGCTTGCAAAGGGTGTGCCCAAGTGACAGTGAATTACACAGTGACGTTGGACTCCCATGAGCTGTGTGGGCAGTCTGTAGTCAATACTGTGTATACATTCCTAGTGCATATTGCTGTTGTGTTGTACACTGCATGTTGCATTGATGTGTAACTCATCTTCTGTGTCTACCTCCCAATTTGCAGGTACCTTCCTCATGTCTACACAAGGACCTCTAGTCTGGCGATGTGGTCCATGTTGGCAGCAGTGCACCTACAACTCTACAGGCGCCAACACTGCACAGTTGGTAGTGGTGGGAGTGCAGCCATTTCCAGGTGGTGAGACTACTAATATTAAACATTAGTGATGTCAAGTCAATGGTAGTATGTGCTCAAGTTTGTTGTTGGTCCGCCATTACTGTGAGCATTTCACGTGTTGCAAGTTTCTAATAGGGACACTGTACATTGTGACAGTAGTGTCATGTTGTGGGGATTACTTTGTTTAGCTGCAAATAGCATGACATGGCACGGTGTCTCGTGTGGCGGTGCTGAGGTTGGGTTGGCTGACATGGCACTGTCCTCTTGTTGCATTTTGCAAGTGGGTATTAATTTGAGCTGCTTGAATGTGTAACTTCACAAAACTGCATTGGTGTTGTCAGTGTGTGTAGGGATGCACACATTGTGACACTTCCAGGTGAACAATCTCAGGCTGATATGGTTTTCACGGTTCTTTCTCCAGACATTCAGGATCAGTGTCAGGTTGAGTCATCATTGATTGTCAGATGGAATGTGCCAGGGCAGTGTGCACTCCACAGGGGTGTGATTTCTATGTGAAGTAATTAGCCACTAGCTGTGTACGGGCTGCCTCCCCCCGTGCCCTTTCACCTCCCATGCGCAGCGGCTGTGCATGTGGTTGGGGATGGGAGGGGGCACCACAATGTCCACGGCCAGGCCCCGGCGTGTTGCAACATTGTGCAGGACACATGCTGCCACTATGATCCTGCACACTACTGGGGGAGCGTACAACAGCTGCCCGCCAGAACGGTCAAGGGAGCGAAAGCGTGACTTCAGCACTCCGAATGTGCGCTCCACTATGCCCCGGGTTGTAATGTGGGCAGCGTTATATCTTACCTGGGGTGGCGTGGTGGGGTTCCGAACTGGCGTCATCATGTGGGGGCTGAGAGGGTAGGCACTGTCCCCTGTGGAAGTGGTGATTGGTATCATTGGTGGGGTTGGGACCTAGCTCAGTATCCGACATGCATGCATGTGCAGTGGCATTCATACTCACCAAGCAGCCATGTGTCGCCATGCCGGCCAGCTTCTAGGTACCGGCTTAGGGTGGACATTCGGTAAATGAAGCTGTCGTGGGTTGACCCGGATAGTTGGCATATACTGAGGTGATGATTCCCTTGGCATTACAGACTACCTGCACGTTGATGGAATGCCAGTGCTTGCGGTTCCTATAGATGTGCTCAGATGCCCTGGGGGGATTAGAGCCACATGGGTGCAGTCGATGGCACCTAGCACTTTGGGGAATCGTGCCACAGCGTAAAAATCCAGGGCGGCAGCATGCCTTTCTGCAGGGGTTCTGGGCAGGTATATGTGCCTGCGGACTGATGGGCGTGCAGTGATGATGTTCAAGACCTGGTGTAGGCAGCGTGACTGGGTGGCCTGTGATACACCACCCACAATGGCACTTGTCCGCTGAAATGATCCAGTGGCTAAGAAGTGCAGTACATTGAAGACCTTTTCCAGGGGGCTGAGTGCTTGGGAGCACAGGGTGGGTGATGTGAGGTCGTCCTCCCACTCACTCACCAGGTCCAGTATGATGTGTGGTGGAAACCTGTACCTCCCATGTACCTGGTCATCAGGCATCCCGAAAAGGCTGGTTCTGGGTGTGAATATTTTGGTCCTGACTATCCTCCTCCTCCTCCTCCTCCTTTGGTAGGCCACGGCCACTGCTGCTAGGAACGGTATGTTCATCCTGGGTCTGAGCTAGTTATTTTGTTAGCGCGCAAATTGATGCGTTGCGCGTGTTGTAGGCGAGCGCGTGACCCGCACACCCCAGAAATCCAGTGCAGAGTCCAATAGCGTGTGGAAATTGCCCGCACACTGGGATAGAGGTGCGCTGACGTACTTGCGTGTGTAAGTGTCCGTGCACACCTGATATACACGTACATAGGCCAATCGCGTGTACGCGCACTTTTGTTCAATTACACGCGATGAGACTCTGACGTGCAGTCTTTCCACGTGTGCTCTGTCATCACGTGCTGTGTGGGAAACACCCGTGCGGCTCACGTCACAGACACGCTTACGCGCTGAGGGCCTTTGGTCCAATAGAATCGTGTATGCGTGCTGACGCGCTTACGCGCTAAGGGCCTTTCCTCGGTTTTCACGCTGACGTGCAGGATTTTCACGTGCCAAATCACTCTGTACCAAGCTGGCCACGCGTAAGCACACAGAAGACCACGCTCCTGCCCAGAAGGCCGAACTACTGCCCCTCAGAGCCCCGAGCACGCTCCCACCTGCCATCTGCTGCTGCCTGACTGCCTGCTGCCCACGTGCACTGCCATTTGCTGCCTGCACATCAGCCAGGGGTGCTGTTGCTGTGACCACCCCTGCTGGAACGGAAGACTCCCGACTGGAATTCCATCGCTCCACAGCCCAGCCCCAGGACCCAGTTGCACACCCACTCCTGCCTCTGGGGTTGTCATGTCAGGGCAAACACCATATGTGACCACTGACAACCCCCGGCCAGAGAGGCAGAGGGGCACCAGCTTCAGTGCCACCGAAGTTGGTGTCCTGGTGGAGCAAGTCCTGGGGCAGTATGATGCCCTCTTCGGAAGTTCCCGCGCCGACAAGGAAGGACGGACTCGGATCTGGACTGACATCGTGACTGCCATCAATGCGGAGGGGGTGGCAGTTCGGGACTTACAACATGTCAGGAAGCGCTGGGAGGACTTCAGGTCCAGGACCCTGAACAAGGCCCGGCGCCTCTTGAAGGCAGCGGATGCCAAGGGGCGCCGGGGCCACTTGTCGGAAGAACAGATGGGGGTCCTGGAACGCATATCCCCAGCGCTCCACGTCCAGGTCCTAGAGAAGCAGACCCGTCTGGAGTCGAGCGGTGAGTGTACATGCATGCTGATTGTGAGCAGTGCGTGTGGTGATTATTCGGTATTGTGCAGGTTGCATATCTGTTTGTATGGGGTCGAGTATGGGTGGGGGTGTACAGGGCCGTGGGGCTGACACATGCGAGGGCTGTAATGTGTGAGACATGGATGGTGCTTGTGTGTGTGGGCTTGCATGGCAAATGCAGTTGTGCGTGCACACATGTTTGGATGAATGTGTATGTAAGTAGACATGTCCGTGATGTCAGGCATGTATGTTGTTTTCGGCTGCATGTATGAGCACTGTGTACATGTGCATGTGTGTGTATTTGACAAGGGGGCAAAAGTGATGCAACATGGATGCATGTGACAGCGGTATGTGGAAGCCTGATTGGCAGATGTGACATGGATGCCCGTCTGAACAGTGCGACACTTGGCAGAGGTGTGGACATGCATGCAAGTGTGGTGGTGTGTGTACATGTGTGGTGCACTTCCTGTGTTGCATGTGATGTCTGGCTCCCCTTTGGCTGCTGATGCTGTTGTATGTGTAGGGATGGTGGTGGCAGTTGCGATATGGCTGTGGTATGGCTCATGTGTGCCAGTTGCAATGACATGTGTGTTGGGGATTGTGATGACATGTCTGAGGTTTGCCAATGCCACTCCTGTGCAACTGTCATGCGTTTATGTGTCCATTGTACAGTGCCCTGATGCCTGTGTTTTGTTTCTCCCTGTCTGCAGCGTCAACTGATGAAGAGGGCGGAGAAGGTGCTGTGGAGCACAGCGGCGGGGATCCGACCGCCAGCCGGAGACGCAAGGCCCGGCTCCCCTTCCGTGTTGTCATCTCGTCGGGGAGTGAGGAGTCCGGTGCCGCGTCCCAGGACGCGGCTGCCGGGGGGAGGTCCAAGAGGCGGAGGTTGCAGTTGGACTCCTCGGCAGCAGAAGGGGCAGCTGGGACCCCACAGGGCCCAACGGGGGAAGATGGCGCGGAGACATCCAGGTTGGTGGGGGGTTTGGTGGAGGAGGGGGCCGCGCAAGCACCAGAGACGGGGTCTGGAGGTGGGGATCCCACTGGTGCTAGTGGTGCAGTGCAGGACCAGGGACAGGAGGCAGCACAGGCGGCCGCGGAGGTGCCTGTGTGCAATCCTGTCCCCGATCCTGTCCCTGCATCACCTTGCACCAGCAGGGATGCCTACGTCCAGACCCGTTTTCAGGCAGGGGATGAGCTGACGTCAACTGGCCTTCCTCTGCCTGCGGACGTGGCCATCCAGGTCCGGGTTGAGCCTGTCCTGGCTGGTGTGGCGTTGCGTCAACGGGCCATGCGAGGTGACCTGCAGTCTTTTCATGGGGAGACTGCACGTCATCTCGAATGGCTCGTTGACCACGTCAGCCTGCTGGGACAGGTCACCGGATTCCTCCGTCTGATGGGGCTTGCTCCGACCCCCTCCTCAACTGGACCCCCTATGCGCCAGTCGTCCTCTGTGCCATCTTCCCACCCATCAGTCACCTGGGTGCCCTGTGGAGCTGCCTCTGACGGTGCGGCCAGGCTGGTGGAGGAGGCATCCCTGCCACAGTCGGGAGTCGGTGGTCCAGCAGAGGTGGCCACATCAACAAGTGCACCCCAGCCGGTGGAGGATGTGCAGGCAGCAGGAGGCAGTGCACGGGCAGAGGCAGAGCAGCAGCAGCAGCAACATGGTGGGAGCCATGAAGGCTCGGGGCTTTCGACATCGGAGGGGCAGGCATCGGCCGGAGGGCAGGGGGACCCAGGACAGAGAGTGTCTTCCGTGTGGCAGCGGTTGGGCCACGCCATAGGTGTGGAGCGGCGGCGGGCGGAAGAGGCGCGGCTCACAATGGTCAGGGCGGAGAACTCCATGCGGAGGGCCCTGAGGCGGGCCGAGTGCCTCGAGGCAATCCGCAGGGGGTTGGAGGAGGACACAGCGTCGTCCCTGCGGGCCCTCGGGGCCATGGAACTGGACCGCCTCCGGGACATCGAACAGGAGTTTGATGATGCCCTGGCCCGAGACACCACAGAGTGAGCCGCTGGACTTGCCCGCCGCCTTTGTATATAGTTCTTCAGTTTTAGGTTTCCTTTCTTTCGTATTATGATTTGGAGTCGACGGACACTGCTCCACTTTTTGTATATAATTGATTTTTAGGTAGGTTTTTTAGTAGGTTTCCTTTGTTCAGTTGGGCTCATGGACCCTTGTTATTTTTTTACATAGTTCTTTATTGCATGGAGATTTTTTTCCATTTGACTTTGGACTAAATTTTTTTCCATTTGGATTTCAAGTTTTATTTTTTAATACGGACATGCAGCTTATTTTTTTTCATTCACATTGTAGTTTGTTTTCTTTCTTTAGCATTCTTATTTTTTTTCAATACAATTTTGTTTGCATACTTCACTGTGTGGTATCATCTCATTGGTTTCATGCATGTCATGTTGTGTGTTTTCACATTCAATTGCAACCATTGTGTGTGACGGATATGGCTTCATTAGCTTCATGAACATTGGGGGTGTAACATGTGATTTCCATTTCCATGTGGGTGAATGGGTTACTTGGTAGGGCTTTTTGGCTGTGGAGGCTGACCATTACGCACATGTTTGGGGATTGTGAGGACCTGGTGGGGGCTGCCCATGGTGGCTGGGCGGTGGTGGTGGTGGGAGACATGAGTAGGGGCCTGGTGGAGGCTGACCCTGCACCGCTTGGGGGTGGGGGTGGTGGGAGACATGAGTGGGGGCCTGGTGGAGGGTGCCCCTGGTGGCTGGGGGGTGGGGGTCCTGGGAGACATGAGTGGGGGCCTGGTGGAGGGTGCCCATGCACTGCTGGGGGGTGGGGGTGCAGGGGGACATGGGTGGGGGCCTGGTGGAGGGTGCCCCTGCACTGCTTGGGGGTGGGGGTGGTGGGAGACATGAGTGGGGGCCTGGTGGAGGCTGCCCCTGGTGGCTAGGGGGTGGGGGTGGTGGGAGACATGAGTGGGGGCCTGGTGGAGGGTGCCCCTGCACTGCTTGGGGGTGGGGGTGGTGGGAGACATGAGTGGGGGCCTGGTGGAGGCTGCCCCTGGTGGCTGGGTGGTGGGGGTGGTGGGAGACATGAGTGGGGGCCTGGTGGAGGCTGCCCCTGGTGGCTGGGGGGTGGGGTGGTGGGAGTCATGAGTGGGGGCCTGGTGGAGGTTGCCCCTGCACTGCTTGGGGGTGGGGGTGGTGGGAGACATGAGTGGGGGCCTGGTGGAGGGTGCCCCTGCACTGCTTGGGGGTGGGGTGGTGGGAGACATGATTGGGGGCCTGGTGGAGGATGCCCCTGGTGGCTGGGGGGTGGGGGTGGTGGGAGACATGAGTGGGAGCCTGGTGGAGGGTGACCCTGGATGCTGGGGGGTGGGGGTGCTGGGGGACATGAGTGGGAGCCTGGTGGAGGCTGCCCCTGGTGGCTGGGGGGTGGGGGTGGTGGGAGACATGAGTGGGGGCCTGGTGGAGGGTGCCCCTGGTGGCTGGGGGGTGGGGGTGGTGGGAGACATGAGTGGGGGCCTGGTGGAGGCTGCCCCTGGTGGCTGGGGGTGGGGGTGGTGGGAGACATGAGTGGGGGCCTGGTGGGGGGTGCCCCTGCACTGCTTGGGGGTGGGGGTGGTGGGAGACATGTGTGGGGGCCTGGTGGAGGCTGCCCCTGGTGGCTGGGGGGTGGGGGTGGTGGGAGACATGAGTGGGGGCCTGGTGGAGGCTGCCCCTGGTGGCTGGGGGGTGGGGGTGGTGGGAGACATGAGTGGGGGCCTGGTGGAGGGTGCCCCTGCACTGCTTGGGGGTGGGGGTGGTGGGAGACATGTGTGGGGGCCTGGTGGAGGGTGCCCCTGCACTGCTTGGGGGTGGGGTGGTGGGAGACATGAGTGGGGGCCTGGTGGAGGGTGCCCCTGCACTGCTGGGGGGTGGGATGGTGGCAGACATGATTGGGGGCCTGGTGGAGGATGCCCCTGGTGGCTGGGGGGTGGGGGTGGTGGGAGACATGAGTGGGGGCCTGGTGGAGGGTGACCCTGGATGCTGGGGGGTGGGGGTGCTGGGGGACATGAGTGGGGGCCTGGTGGAGGCTGCCCCTGGTGGCTGGGGGGTGGGGGTGGTGGGAGACATGAGTGGGGGCCTGGTGGAGGGTGCCCCTGGTGGCTGGGAGGTGGGGGTGGTGGGAGACATGAGTGGGGGCCTGGTGGAGGGTGCCCCTGCACTGCTGGGGGGTGGGGGTGCAGGGGGACATGAGTGGGGGCCTGGTGGAGGGTGCCCCTGCACTGCTTGGGGGTGGGGGTGGTGGGAGACATGAGTGGGGGCCTGGTGGAGGCTGCCCCTGGTGGCTGGGGGGTGGGGGTGGTGGGAGACATGAGTAGGGGCCTGGTGGAGGCTGCCCCTGGTGGCTGGGGGGTGGGGGTGGTGGGAGACATGAGTGGGGGCCTGGTGGAGGCTGGCCCTGGTGGCTGGGGGGTGGGGGTGGTGGGAGACATGTGTGGGGGCCTGGTGGAGGGTGCCCCTGCACTGCTTGGGGGTGGGGGTGGTGGGAGACATGAGTAGGGGCCTGGTGGAGGCTGCCCCTGGTGGCTGGGTTGATATGAGTGGGGGCCTGGTGGAGGGTGCCCCTGCACTGCTTGGGGGTGGGGTGGTGGGAGACATGTGTGGGGGCCTGGTGGAGGGTGCCCCTGCACTGCTTGGGGGTGGGGGTGCAGGGGGACATGAGTGGGGACCTGGTGGAGGCTGCCCATGGTGGCAGGGGGGTGGGGGTGGTGGGAGACATGAGTGGGGGCCTGGTGGAGGGTGCCCCTGCACTGCTGGGGGGGTGGGGGTGCAGGGGGACATGAGTGGGGGCCTGGTGGAGGGTGCCCCTGCACTGCTGGGGGGTGGGGTGGTGGGAGACATGAGTGGGGGCCTGGTGGAGGGTGCCCATGCACTGCTGGGGGGTGGGGGTGCAGGGGGACATGAGTGGGGGCCTGGTGGAGGATGCCCCTGCACTGCTTGGGGGCGGGGTGGTGGGAGACATGTGTGGGGGCCTGGTGGAGGGTGCCCCTGCACTGCTTGGGGGTGGGGGTGCAGGGGGACATGAGTGGGGGCCTGGTGGAGGCTGCCCATGGTGGCAGAGGGGTGGGGGTGGTGGGAGACATGAGTGGGGGCCTGGTGGAGGGTGCCCCTGCACTGCTGGGGGGTGGGGGTGCAGGGGGACATGAGTGGGGGCCTGGTGGAGGGTGCCCCTGCACTGCTGGGGGGTGGCGTGGTGGGAGACATGAGTGGGGGCCTGGTGGAGGGTGCCCATGCACTGCTGGGGGGTGGTGGTGCAGGGGGACATGAGTGGGGGCCTGGTGGAGGCTGGCCCTGGTGGCTGGGGGGTGGGGGTGGTGGGAGACATGAGTAGGGGCCTGGTGGAGGCTGCCCCTGGTGGCTGGGGGGTGGGGGTGGTGGGAGACATGAGTGGGGGCCTGGTGGAGGCTGCCCCTGCACTGCTTGGGGGTGGGGGTGGTGGGAGACATGAGTGGGGGCCTGGTGGAGGGTGCCCCTGCACTGCTTGGGGGTGGGGTGGTGGGAGACATGAGTGGGGGCCTGGTGGAGGGTGCCCCTGCACTGCTGGGGGGTGGGGTGGTGGGAGACATGATTGGGGGCCTGGTGGAGGATGCCCCTGGTGGCTGGGGGGTGGGGGTGGTGGGAGACATGAGTGGGGGCCTGGTGGAGGGTGACCCTGGATGCTGGGGGGTGGGGGTGCTGGGGGACATGAGTGGGGGCCTGGTGGAGGCTGCCCCTGGTGGCTGGGGGGTGGGGGTGGTGGGAGACATGAGTGGGGGCCAGGTGGAGGGTGCCCCTGGTGGCTGGGGGGTGGGGGTGGTGGGAGACATGAGTGGGGGCCTGGTGGAGGGTTCCCATGCACTGCTGGGGGTGGGGGTGCAGTGGGACATGAGTGGGGGCCTGGTGGAGTGTGCCCCTGCACTGCTTGGGGGTGGGGTGGTGGGAGACATGCATTGTTGATCAGTAGTGCAAGGTGACATGTGGGTTGGCTGGGGGGCATGCCCATGGTGAATGGGCTGCCTGCGGGACATGGGCAGGGGTGCAGGGGTGCAGGGTAGTCCCCCGTGGTGTGGGCTGGCTGCCGGGTCCGTGGAGGTTGTGGAGCGTACACCTGGGAGGGCCCACACGGCCAATTCACGTGTGGTACTCCCCAGAACCCCTGAAATACACGTACCCTGCTCGCACTGGGCCAATCGTGTGTGGAACTGCCCGCGCACCCCTGAAATACACGTACCCTGCTGAAATCGCGTGTGTGACTTCCCGCGCACCCCTGAAATACACATACCTTGCTGGAATTGCGTGTGTAACTTCCCGCGCACCCCTGAAATACACGTACCCTGCTCGCACTGGGCCAATCGTGTGTGGAACTGCGCGCGCACCCCTGAAATACACGTACCCTGCTGAAATCGCGTGTGTGACTTCCCGCGCACCCCTGAAATACACATACCTTGCTGGAATCGCGTGTGTAACTTCCCGCGCACCCCTGAAATACACGTACCCTGCTCGCACTGGGCCAATCGTGTGTGGAACTGCGCGCGCACACCTGAAATACACGTACCCTGCTGAAATCGCATGTGTGACTTCCCGCGCACCCCTGCAATACACATACCTTGCTGGAATCGCGTGTGTAACTTCCCGCGCACCCCTGAAATACACGTACCCTGCTAGCACTGGGCCAATCGTGTGTGTGACTTCCCGCGCACCCCTGAAATACACGTACCCTGCTGAAATCGCGTGTGAGACTTCCCGCGCACCCAGGTATACACGCACACGTATTTTTTGTCAGCGGGTGTCCGTGTTTGTGGGTACCCCTTTGCACGTCAGTTGTCCTGGAGGGCCACAGTATAGGACATTCATCATGGCAGTATATAGGTGCTATTTGTTGGCGCACCTTTTGGCGCACATTTCTTACAGCCGCAGAGACGCTACAGCCTGCTTTCTTGTGGTGGTCGTGTTTGTGCCTGTGCGCTGGTTTGAGCGTGCGCTTTTTTCCCCTATTCTATTCCATGAATACGTGTTGTAGGCGAGCGTGTGGGCGTTCCGCGCACTTGTGCCCTGTACTTCCCCCGTGACGCCCACGTTTTGGCAAGTTGTTCCCCATTCCGAGTGTTACGCCCGTGTTCCGCCTACTTTTGTTGCGTGCGCCACGCTATGTGCGAATTTCGCTGTGGCCTGTGCGATTTTCGCTGTGACCTGGCGCACGCTGTTAGATGGCCTGTGCGCCAACGTGCGCCGCGCACTGTTTTATCGCACATCCGCTGGTTTTCTCGCGCACGGCCTTCCATGAATCGATGTGCGCTGCTTTTGGTGCGATTTTCGCACTTGCACTGCGATTTTCGCTATTCCACTGCGATTCGCACGTTTTTGCCCACTTGCGCCGCGCTAATAATTCCATGAATCGGCCTCCTAGTCAGTTCCATATGACATGCATATAAAGTCAAAGTCATTATTGTTAAGTTGTGCTACTAAAAAACTATGAAATTCAGTGAAAAAACTTTGTTAAAGGGACGTTATGGTTAAGTTGCGCTACTAAAAACCTATGAAATTCAGTGAAAAAAACTTTGTTAAAGGGACGTTATGGTTAAGTTGCGCTACTAAAAACCTATGAAATTCAGTGAAAAAACTTTGTTAAAGGGACGTTATGGTTCCAAGTAAAACCGAAAAACCCTTGAAATTCGGCAGTTATGGTAAGCTAAGCAACCATAACTCGTGCCCCCACCGTGCACTGCTAAGACTAACACCCAGGACATCAATGATGACATCACAAATGTCATTGATGACATCACTGATGACATCACATGTCTGGCTCACTATTTTATCTTTTGCTGACATATCTAGGCCACATGGTTTTCTTCAGTAACAGTCAGAAACTAAGATTTTTTTTTTATTTGTAGACATATCCTTCTAGTAGGTTCTTACAGTAATTCCCTTAGAGTACCGTCGCATCATATGAAACATATACATATGGGAAAACACAAGCTTGAAAGATAGCAATCCTTTTTGTGCATAAAGATAATCACTACTTATGAGCACTTTCTGATAGTTCTGTTTTTTTTATGGCTGTACTTTCCCTGTATATGGTATTATTTGTATACATTGTACTCACACTACTTTCATTAGGGTCCAATCACATCAAGTGATACATATACATAGGGTAAATAGCAGCTTTGAAACAGAGCAATCATTTATTTGCATGAAACTAATCAGTTAAGTTATGAATTGTTTCTGCTACTACTTGTGCTTTTTTGCTAACTTCACTTTCCCTGTATATACCCAAATTGGTATGTGTTCTTGTGTCTTTGTGTTTTGTCTATAGTAATGCAATTATGTAATACATGGGTTTTATTAGCTACTTATTACATATTTCACAGTACACAAAAATCTGTTAAGAAAACAATTATCATTTCATTATTCAACATATTAACATTACGAATAACATACCTTCATCTTGTACGCTGCACACAATGTTATGTTTCTGTATGAGTAGCTTAGTATACTAGATAGAACCCCATAATAGAATGCTATTTATATCAATGCATCGTTTAATGCACTTATTAGGGTTATTTCTTGCAATGATTCTTGACACTTTTTTCGCAACATAATAAGAATCCCTTCTACACATATTTCATGAGAAGTACATACACATGTGATGTCATCAGTGATGTCATCAATGACATTTGTGATGTCATCTTTGATGTCCTGGGTGTTAGTCTTAGCAGTGCACGGTGGCGGCGCGAGTTATGGTTGCTTAGCTTACCATAACTGCCGAATTTCAAGGGTTTTTCGGTTTTACTTGGAACCATAACGTCCCTTTAACAAAGTTTTTTCACTGAATTTCATAGGTTTTTAGTAGCGCAACTTAACCATAACGTCCCTTTAACAAAGTTTTTTTCACTGAATATATATATATATATATATTGATAGGTAAGTGTAATAGACAGGGCAATGGCATTTTATTTATTTATGGGATAAGTATAATGCACCTGTAGAGCAAATGGTGCTTCAAGGCGCAACAAGACAAAAGAAGGGGCAGGGGGACAGGGATACAGGGATGAAGAATAACCAAAAAAGGTCCTACTAGGCCTTGTTTCATTTGGATCGTGCAATTGCAGTAACAAGAAGTGCCGGGGAGTGGGGAGGTGGGGGAAGTGCCGGTCAGAGCAGAATGCGCTCATGCTGAGGAAGGAAAACAATTGCAGGTCAGAGTGGAGAGTGCAGAATTTCTGGGGGGGGAGCAGGGGAGGGAAGAGGGCTAGGCAAGTGCTAAGGAGAGCTCAGATGGACAAGTGCCAGGGAAATGAAGAGAGTGCAGGGAATGAAGTTCCACATGCTAAGTTCGAGGACAGGTCTGGATGGGCTCAATAGGGATGCAGGCCCAGTCAGGTTAGTACAGGGGGAGGGAGCACAGTAGGAAAAGTCAGGTTTGGGGTTGGGGGCCAGGGTAGACAGAATTGCTGGGGTTGACTGGGCTAGGAGGGCCTGGTGCTCTATAGGAATCAGAAGGAACCAGGCAGCCAGTCAAAATGCATCAGAGGGGGACATAAGCAAGGGAGTGGGAGATGGTAGGAGGAAGAGAAAATTAGTGTTTTGAGAAACTTCCAGCTCAAGTCTGAAAAGGGCAGGGAGACCATTCCAGCGGGAGGCTTCTGCAGAAGAGAGAAGTCTACCCCCCACTCTGTGCTTGGGAAAGCATCTGATCTGCAGAGAGTTGGAGCTAGAAGACCGAAGGGCTCTAGCAGGGAGGTATTTAGGGAGAGAAAATGTAGTGGGGTCCCAGGCCCCAGAAAGCCTTGTGGGTGATGCAGAGGGTCTTGAACTTGATCCGCGCAGTAACCAGGAGCCAGTGGAGAGATTTTAGGGCTGGAGAGATGCAGTCCCTGGCCTTTAGGCCAAGGATAGGTCTTGCAGTCCTGTTCTGGGTTAGTTGAAGGGGGCGAAGGGAGGATTTAGACAGATTGAGGAAGAAGCTGTTCCAGTAGTCCAGCCTAGAGAGGACCATAGCTGTGGAGACATTGAGTTTCTGAGGGAAGGTGAGGAAAGGGATAATGCCTCTGACGAGGTGCAGCTGAAAGTGGGCCTTCTTGGCAAGGTCCGCGATGTGAATAGAGAAGGAGAGAGAGGATTGAAGATGACACCAAGGTTTTATGCCTCACAAGAGGGAAATGGGGGGGGCCCCATGGAGGGCGGCCAGAGAGTCGGAGGGAAGGAGGAAGATGGTGTCCCAATGAGAAGGATCTCATTCTTACTGGCATTAAGGCACGGATCGTTACAGCACACCATGCCTGAATAGCAGTCAGACAGTCAGGGATGAGAGAGGCAGAAGAGGAGGCAGTGGAGGGAAGCTTGAAGGAGAGTTGTGTGTGGTCCGCACAACACTGGAAGTGAGGAGAGAGAAGGCAGAGATCAAATGTGCTAGAGGGGCAAGGTAGATGTTGAAGGGCCACGGCGAAAGGATAGAGGCCTGAGGCCCACCGCAGGTGGAGAGTGTGATGGAGGAGAGAAAAGGGCCCCATTGAACCTTGGATGATCGGTCAGAGAGGAACGAGCTCAACCAGTCAATTGCCAGGTACATGATGCCAAGGGTATCACAGAGTCCATTTATATGGGTGGCATGATTACCTGTATCAAAGACAGTGAAAATGTCAAGAAGGATGAGAACGGAAGGAGCGTTGGAATCGAGGTTTGAGAGCAAGTCTTTATGGCAATTCAGGAGTGCAGTTTCCATGTCTTCTGCTGCTATTAAACCCGACTGGTAGTCGTGGAGACAAACAACAGATTCAGTGGGGTGGATCAGCTGGGAGATATGATATATGAAATGATATGAGATGAGCGGCTTCTCCAAGGGTTTGCCCAGGAAGGGGGTAATAGAGATAGGGTGGTAGTTAGCCGGGCAGGAGGGATCGGCAGAAGGATTTTTGAGGAGAGGGTGCACAAGGGACTGCTAGAGAAGTAGCAGGAAGTAGCCAGTGGCAAAGGATTGACTGCAGAAATCAGCCAAGGCTGGAGCGATGGAGGTAATGTTGTCATTGATAGTTCTGGAGGAGCAGGGGGAGCACCTGTTTGGAAGAAACTTTCATAGAGGGGACTTGTCTAGACACCTCATCCAGTGATATGGGCGAGAAAGAAGAGAGACAGAGGGAAGGGGAGAGTGGGGCCAAGGGAGTCCTGATAGTGGGCGAGGGAGAAGGAAGGGCTGTATTGGAAAGTGAGGACAGAGTGCCCTGAGTTTTGATTATGAACTGAGAGGCCAGTGCAGAGATGGCAGTGAGTTCCAGATTGTGGGAGCTGTCATGCAGAAGCTCACACCCACTGCTCTTGGTCTCATAGTGGGGGGTGTAACAGAGAGATACTGGAGCTAGATCTTAATGCGTGTGTTTGTGCAGTTTGGGTGCTGGATTTATTGAGGTACAGAGGGGCCTCATTGTGGACGCAGTGGTGGGTGATGGGAAGGGTTTTAAATTCCACTTGTGCCAATGTGAGGCGCGTCTAACGACTGAAATGTGGTCCGAACATTTGAGGCCGAGGATAGAGCGTAGTACTTTATTTTGGAGTAGTTCGAGTTTGGGCATGTTAGCTGATGAGGTACCCATGAGTAGTATGTTGCAATAAAAGAGGTTTGTAAGGATCAGTGCTCATGCAAGTGTGAAACAGTTGCTTGGTGAGAGGAACTGCTCAGCAAGATAAGTCTGCCATTTGCTGCCGATGGCCTTGCTAATCCTTTTGGTCATTCCCACCCACTTCTTGCCTCACCCCACCTAAAACACATGCTCCTGGGACCTCTTTGAGTCTGCTTTACCAAGCAGTAACATCAAAATGTGTGCTGGAAGTGCCTACCATTGTTATTTCAAAACAGTCTTTTAAGAGTTAATGGCATAATTGAAGTTGTAAATCAGCTACCGGTGCAAAATAAAATGTATTAACCAAGTGTGCCATCAGACACTTTTTAAGCAGTATGCATGCGCTCCACCCTATTAAAAACAAGCATTGGTAAAGCCAACATTTGTGTTTGTGCATAGGGTTTAAATAGGCATTTGCCAGGCACATCTATTGTATGACCAGGTACTCGTACCATTTTGAAGTTGCTACCATTAATGGCCAGTTAGTACTATTACAGCAGTAACTGGCAAACACCTACCCATGCCTATGCAAAAGCCAAAGCTTTTCTGTTGGAGGATATATGCAGTGCACAATAGCGTACTAGATGCTTTTTGGGAATGAAAGGTAAGCCCGATATGCATTTATCATACTCTTGGCAACATCATATATAAAGGGTTACTCACCCTTAGCAAAACCACCCCCATACACATACTTTGAAGCACTCCCCCTTGCTCCCCTCCATCACACCTACACCCCACCTTTCTGCCCCTCGTGTACCATCCCTAACACACAATCCCAACTTCCACACCGACTGGACAGACTTCACATCTAGGAACCATAGCTCCACCTGCACCAATATCTACCCTGGCAACTTCAACCATCGTAGTTCACATCCATACAACCCCACTCTAATGAGTGTCCCCTCTCCAATCGCTAGTGTCTGCACACAACTCATCACCTTTCTTTCACACACCACATAGCTGGTGTCACCAAAAAATGGAATCTGAAACTACACCTCCTACGTAACATCAGAAACATCCTTCCTCCTGACTACTTCTGCACTGCAGTGCAGGCATTAGTTATTGCCAAGCTGGACCATGGCACTACTCTCCTCACTGGACACCCCAGCAGCACCTTTGCCCCTCTGCAAGCCATACACAAAGCACAGCAGCCAGACTCATCCTTAACCTACCCAAGCATTCACACATCACCCAAGCTGCAAGTTTTGGGAGGGGGGGTGTATTGTGTGTGAGAGGGCTTGTGGCAATGGGGTTTGTGGGGAGCAGGGACAGGCCAGCAGGGAACATAGTTCCAGTACTTCTTTTCGTACACTTTTACCACTGTTGCACCCTCTGACAGAGAATTCTAATAGATGAATCTGAGAAATGGAAGGGCCAAAGGGGATAGGAAAAGACAGCACTGTGTTTGTTGCACTGACAGATGGCACTAAAATTATATTACGAAGGCATCCAGATAACCCCTTGAACAGTCTTTAAGAATTCTATGCATATCCATCGCCTAGAGGAAACCTCCCATGGCCGATCCCGTCCTTTAAATGACAATTTATGAAGCGATGCACTTTTAAGAAGGTTAATAGAAAACTGGCATGCATTAAGCGTGGGTGAAAAATGCGTCAAGAGGGATCATTGGTGCCGCGTCAGCCACTGTGTAAACCAGCGCAATGTGTTTAACTTCACTCTCCCGGGAATACATCCGATCTTGATGGATGGGAAGTGTGCAACATGGGGTGGAAATAATATCGGAGGTATGTGTCAGCTAAACACGAATGTATATTAGGAGCATAAGAGAAATGAATTCCTGTACTGGCGGGATTGAGTTCAAGAAATACTGTGAGACATTCCAGTGCGGATTTATGAAAGGGGCATTACATCTGAAATAGGGGAACTTTGATACATATTGTTGTCGGTTGGTTTGAGGAAAGGGACAAATGCTTAAATGCAGAATTAGCAAGGCATTACTCAACATTTGCTGCCACTGAATATTCGGGTAATCACTATTGCTCACCAGGAACAGGATTACAGGTAGGGGTGATGGGGTGGCTGTGATTGTTCGTAATATTTGAAATATTCATGGTGCACACATTGAAGATCCTGAAGGGTCAGAACTCTTATTGATCAAAATATTAGTCAATCTCTGTGTTTCATACAGATTTTGTATAGACCCCTGAAAATATGCCACTATTTGAAACCCAGGTGATCACTACCGTTATATGAACGCTTAGACAGTCCGATAGCACAGCGAGTAGAGCTAGCTTTGACATCAGTGCAGAGCTTGCTGACGCAGGTTCGAATCCCACAGTGCCAAACTCAGCCTTTCATCCTACCGAGGTTGATAAATGAGCACCACACACCGTGGGTAATAATAGGTTTGTAGCGCTAAATTATTATTATTACTTATACCAACTTGTAATATTGTTTAACTTGGGGATTTTAACTATTGGCTGAATGATCCACATCCTGCTGCTTATTCTCTTAATCAAACATTAGCCAATCTAGGCTTTTGCCATCATATTACAGCTCCAACACATATAGGAGGACATACAGTAGACTGGGTCTGCACTCATGGTATGACCATTAACAGTCTTGATATATCCCCATATCCCTGGTCAGACCATTTCTTCATTAGGTTTGTGGTGCCACCTTTGGCCGAAAGCACAGATGGCATCCTACCCACATACCGACTTCAAGGCACAATTTGCACAAAGCCACTAAACCTGTATTATCCCCTTTGCTGAGCTCCTTATTGGAATCGCTCGCTACTCTAGCGTAAGCGCAAGATATTGCTGAACACTATTATCAGACGTTATTGTTGACAATGGACAAGATTGCGCCACTTAAAGATCGTCAGATCTGCAGCAGGGCCAACAAACACATTTGGTTCATACCTGAGTTACATAAATTGTGATTTGTCAAAAATAAATTGCACAAAAGCTTTCTCAGAACATTATCCGATAATAAGGAGAATGATTTGTCCTCTTCTAAAGAATACAAGAGTCCCCTTATTAAAGCAAACAAGAACACTTTGGGCCTCACACGACTTTGGCGGCGACCCTTAAATCCGGCGGTAGCGCTATTACTGCCGGATTTAAGGGTCCGCCAAATCAGGACTTTGCCGGATTTCGCCCCAGCTCTTATCTGGGGGGAAATCCGCCGAAAATTCACGCTCATACCGCCGACGGGAAATCCGCCGGCGGTATTAGCGCAAAATTTCCCCATTGAGCCCAATGGGGAATGGGGCATTCCCGAATGGGCTCAATGGGGAATGGGGATTAACATTACCGCCAAACTCATGATCCAGCGCTATTAGCCCCGGGGAGTTTGGCGGTAGGGCTGATACCGCCGGCGGTAATGCCGCCGGCGTTACCGCCCAAGTCGTGATGTTATGTTGCATCTGCAGATTCTGACTCAAAAGAACTGTTTAATATCCTTGGGGAATTGGAGTCTCCAGAGGTGAAGCCATGCAACACCATCTTGAAAGCCGGAACATGGTGTACATCAATACAAGAGGCTCTCATGAACAAAATGTACACCTTGCAGCAGACAATTTAAAACAAATCCACATCTACACCGATTCCACCTGGACTTAGAGATTCCCTTTTTCCAGATTTCCCAAAATTTGAATTCACAGAGGTTTCAGAACAAGACATCATAGCCATCATCAGGTCCCTTAAACCGAGGGCATGCAAAGGGGACCCCTGTCCCGCCCTCATGTCAAGGAATGTGTCAGTGTTCTGGTTGAAGCTATTACTGGTTAATAAATGCCTCCTTTCAGTCGGCTACAATTCCACCATCAATGAAACAAGTTTAGATCACCCCACTGTTGAAATGACCGTCCCTTGATCCCAGCATGGCCACTAACTACCGGCCCATAACGAATATCCCGTTTCTATTTCGATCGTAAGGTATTAGCAGATAGATTATGCTGTCCGGCCAACTTTTCATCTAATACGGATGGTTGGATTCTTGCTTTTTCATCTGAATGCTCTGCTAGAGTCTTCGGTGGCTCAGCAGCTGCCGATCCAGTTGCACTTGGTTGCAGAGCCCCGCAAGGATCCTGTAGTCCCCTATGCTTTACATTATATTTACCAAGCCCCTTTTCGAAATCTTGGATGATTTAGATGTTTTTTTTAACATCAATTATGCAAATGATAACAAGGCACTATTTCAGTTATCTGTGCTCCAGTTATCTGGGCTCTATAGTCATGACATTGATTATATTGTTAGGATCTATAACACTATTCAGAATTGTATGGCCTGTAATAAATTGACCCTCAACGATTCAAAAACCAAACTATTTATTGTCCGTACAGAGCACAGGTTAAATAAGCTTCCACCTGAATACAAGGAGTGTACAACTGCTGGCTCCACCATTCCAGTGGCAACCAAAGTTAAGCCCTTGGGGGGTTTATCTTGTTGCCTCATTAAATACGAAAGCACAAACTAATCATATTGCCTCAACTACATCCTACTATTTGAAGCTTCTTTGTCGCATCTGCCCATTCTTGTCCAAAGAGAATTGTACCCTTCTGACACGTGCTATTTTTGGGGCAAACATAGATGATTGCGGCAGCCATCTCTTTGGTTCAGCTCAGGGCATTATGACAAAATTGCAAAGTTTCCAAAAAGGCACAGTGCAGATTAATATCAAACTTAAGGGAAGGGACCATGTGAGTGAGGCCCATTATGTACTTCATTTGCTTTGCGTAAAGGAGCGTATTTCTTTCCGGTTGTTACATCACCTATAAGTGTTTGCACAGGAGTTCCCCCATTTACCTGCAAAACAGACTAGCCTTTAAATCTAGCCTTCGTGTACTACGCTCTCATAACAACAACCTTCTGGTTAAATCACGTGTTAAACTGGCTACAGCTGGGAATTTGACTTTCAATTCCATAGCGCCTTGCCTCATGGATGTCATTTAGCAGTCGTGAGGGGTCGCAACTGCGACCCAAGGTCTCCCATGATACCCCGGTGGTCTCCCTTGCTACCCCTAAATAAAAATGTTTAATATTTATTTTTTTAATTGAGGCTCATGGGCAGTGGCCAGCAGCATGTGGCTCTTTGTTTCTGGAGTGGCTGGTTTCCTGATAGCTATAGCCGCTAACATAGCTCAGTGGGTTAAGCGATGGCTGCTGCAATGTGCGTGTGAGATCTGCAGGTAGCAGGCTCGACTCCCAGCAAGGTCAACTCAGCCTTTCATCCTGCTGAGGATGATAAAAGAGCACCAACACAGGTTGGGTGATATAGTATGTATATTTGTTTCATATGAAGCGTTTAAGTGTAAGTTCCATATACTAACACATCATTATCGTTTGGCCTTGGACGTCTGCTCGCATTCACAGTGATTTGGTAACATGGGCCTATATGCACTTACATTTTTTATGTTGCCACAAATGGCAGGACAATTGACTTTGTGGTGCCTGGAAACGTAGACGTGCTAGTAAGACTGCCATAATAGGAGCAGAAATTGCCTAATATACTCAGGTTTAACTATATGTTAGATTTGTCCACTGAATAAAGTTTTAAACTAAACAACAGATCTAGCAATATGTAGGATGTGTTTACATAGTTACATCTCTGCACATGCACAATGTTTTGTACACACTGAAGAGGAGAATCAGGTGTTTAAAAGAACGTGTTTTTCATGGATACCAGCCTTTCGGTTTAAGTCCAGGCTGAGATGGGACCCTGTAACCGTCATACAGGCACATCGGGGCCCTATAGCAGCTGCTTCCGTGTCAGAATCCATGCCGGGGTGTATATATGGAGCCACTTGTGCCTTATAATATTGGTTTCAAGGATGTTATACTGTAGGAGCCAGCACTGAATTCTTCTAGATCTCAAGTGGAGAGGCTCCTACCTGTACATGAAATAAATCGTGAAAAGAAAACGGCCTCTTCCACCCCCAACAGAGTAGAACACTTTTTGGGCTGGCATGCTTAAAATATTTGAACAGGAGGTTGCTGCACTGATGGCCTTGGAACCCTGTGATCTTTGCCCCTTCAGTGAACGGTGGTGTATATCTAAATATCCTACAGTGTATTCCTTTAAGATAGTTTTTTGGTTTGGTCTCTTGGGCCCATCAGTCACCATTACATTCAGAGCAGTTTTCTACTTCCGCCTCTGATCTGCCGAAGCCTTGACTCTTGGTTAATTTCATGGCTCGCTGGTGTATTCCGGTCTCCAGTGGAGGAACCATGGGAAAATAGTCTTTACAAAGTATTAGGTAGAGTTTCCAAAAGTAGTCTGGTGAGTGCTTAGGAAGACTAAACTATAGTCCCCCTAGAGTTATTGTTAGCTTTTTAGAGCAGTTAAGGGGTCACTGAAAAGTAGGGGGAAGAGTGATGGTAGCAAGGCACGGCCTACACACGCAAGCACATGCCCACACATGCATGGACACAGAGAATCACACAAACGCAAGCACCCCCTCTTGTGGAGGGGACTGTGAAGTCAATGAAGCTCTTCAGCAGACCTGGCATTTTTGTACTGCGTTAGGGCACAAATGTATGGACGCATGAGGTCCATCGCTGAATGAGGTAACATTCAAATCTTCTTATTGAGGTCTATGCTGCCTCAGGGTCCAGCCCAGCAAAATAGTGAATCAATGGGTCAAAAGGACAAATGAACTATGCAGACGCATGATACATATGAATGATTTTGCTGTGTGTCAGGAAGGATGATGAACAGGAAGTCTGCATGTAAGGGAGATGGCTGCCAAGACAAAAGCCCCTTCTAGACACGTGCACAGCCTTGAATGCACAGGGAACACATATAATGCAGAAGGTCAGGACAGCAAATAAGTTAATACTGGGGTAGTCCAAGAATCCGTCTCAGTACACGGATCCATGAAAGAAGGGAAAAAGAGGGACAGGTATGCTGGATAACAACCCCCAATCCTCAGACCAGGGTGATCCAGATGAAACAATATCATGGAGCTAAACTTCAAATCCAATGGTCAGGTGCAGGTAACACCAAGGCTCAATCCAGGAAGGAAAACCAGGGTCTAAAGACAAGAAAACACTGCTCACATGCCTACGGTGATGAGAAGCACTGTAATATCCAATGCCATCTGTAATATATCTTGCCGCCGCTTCCAGAGCAGACCGGCTCCATGACGTATGACGACGTTGCACTATGCCGCATTACGTTCCTGCTGCATCTAGATGGGAGTTATGGCTTCATGTCATCCACCATGGTAGCTGCCAGGTTCTTGGGTGCATGCCCCACTAAGCAGGAACCCTGGCAACCTATCATCTAAGTGCAATACGTATTTGTGTTTTAAGGCAATAACAAAAAGGGCTGTTGGGTCCCTGGAATGGCAAATAATTCTGCATACTCCTGTATAATTTCACAGGAAATAGTACATAACAATGCCTAATGGTGAAACAACACATCCAACCAAAAGGGGCGGCAAACCCCGCAAGAGCTATTAGCAATGGCAGAGCAGTCAGGGTGGCGTTCAGGATGGAAGGATGGGCTCTTAGTAAAGTTCGGTTAGTCCACACAATGCAGTTCCGAGGGGTATACATTTCAAGTTGAAAGCTACCTTTGCACATGATGCACATACCACACCATTATTAACTTGCCAGGGGCCAATTTACATCAACCAATGGCCAGTGGTGAGTCCAAATTTGAGGCCTGACATTGACCAAAGAACACACTAACAGTCGTATACTGAAAAAATATACACTTAGCCTGATAAGAGTTTATATAAGTGACTTTAATAAAATACATGCTTTAGATATGTACACATAGCACATGATGCACCCAATGTGTGTATACAAAAGTGGTCAGTTAATTCACGATCCACCCCTACTGCTAATTCGTAAATCCACTATCGAGTTATATGGACTGCACATAAAACATAAGGAGGGGGAAAGACAAGCGACCCTTGGACACAGTAAAACATTTCTTTCACATAGTCATTACTAGAACCCAAGATGTCACATAAACAATAGTCATCATATTTCTTCCCCTCTAGCCCTTACTAATATGGTTGATAAAAATGCACATTTTACAAAAAAGGATCCAACATTAATAAACAGGCCCAGAGGGTAACAGCAAGTCAAGATTATATTAAACGTACAGTACTAGCCACAAGCACTCATTAGATTCCTAGAAAAGACAATAATACAAAAGGAGTCACAAGTGTAACACAGTGACAGACAGATCCCGTATGCAATCTATTGGATCATCACAGCAGAGCAACTGACACAACCTCGACAAAGTCCAAAACAAATGGTTACACCGACCAACTATTCAGTCCCCACTCCCACCACTGCCTAAGAATCACATAGAAATATGCCACCCAAAACAATTACAATACACTGGAGCCTACTGAACATATATTCAGTGGCTATAAAAAAAGAAATCTATGACCTAAGCTAACGTGCCACAGATGCCCTCTTCTTCCCAGAAACATGGCCGCCAGAAGAATGCAAATTAGTAACCCATGAAGCCGTGCCAAATAACTATAAACTATGACACATAAACAGACAAAGCAGAAGAGGAAAAGGCATTACTGTGGCCCTCAAAAATCACATAACATCCACATCACTATCCTCATCTGAAATTGATGATTATGAATCACTCCTTGTCAACCTCAAACTCAACAACCAAGCTAATTTATTATTCCCACTCATACAAACCACCCACATACAACTCACATTTTGGTGCTAAATTCACAGATGGTACGGCCAGCTTACCAGTGAAACATGACAATATAATCGTACTGCGAGACTTCCACATCTGGACTTCAACATCTTGTTTGGGAGGGAAAATTGAAACTATGTTAATCTCTGTCAGCAACCACCTTGAAACTGTACATATGAAACAAATGGGGAATGGAGCCACCCACCGAGCAGGACACACACTTGACACAATTTTCTGCATAGATGCACTTACTACTCTCACCTGCCACGGTATCAATCCTTTGGGGCGACCACCACATGATCCTCTTCACTGTCACAATCTCAACTCACATATGAACCACAAACACAAAACAACCAAAGACAATCAAAATAAACTGGACAAAATCAAAATCTGTAAAAACCTCCCACAACTGGCAAGCACTACACCAGATGTCCGCTTGCTGAACCAAATGATGCCAGATGTCGTCGAAGATAATCTTCATAACTGGATCTCAAACTCACTTGACTGACACCCCTGAAAACCTTCAAACCAACACAAAAAAACAGCTAGATGGTTCACATAAGAATTGAAAACACTCAAGAAATTCAATCAAAAGATTGAAAAAACATGGAGGAAAGTACCAATAGCAGATTTGCCTGCACAAAGCAGCTGTGTTAAGCCCAGAAAGCAAACAATGCCTGAACAATCCAAACAACAACAAACCCACAGAAGGAAATGTACATGATCAATGAGGAAATAAAAAACCCTTTCTCAAGCAGCAACACGGACATTTCGGAAATGATTTTAATTTTTTTTTATTACTGAAGACATTGGAACAGATAATGCACCAGCCTTTGATAGGACTATAGTAATTTACAACAACTATTTTATTTATTTCTTAAATTGATAAAGTACACTTACAGCCCAAGGGCATCGAGGCGCTGAACTATGCCACCACTATGCTCACCAAACTACAACAGCTACACTACCTCAGGAGAAACACACCTTTAAGGAACAACTCAAAACACAAACATACACCTCCACCAATCAAAGGTAACACCAAAATAAGGGGAAAGACCAAACATTACTTAAGGGAACAACTCGAGATACTGTGGAAGAGATGACCACCGATTCCCCTCAAGCCCCGCATCTGTAAAAAGCAGTCTGTCCAGGGAAACAGCTCAAACCACCAAGAGAACTCATTCAGACGGGTGCCAGCTCCTGAGCACAAAAATATCCTTACTCTACAGGCACCAATAGCTAAAAACAACACCTTTTTTAGCTCTCCTGCTACTCCATCTACACGCCATATGGCGGGCAACATACCTGGAATTGCTTATCAACCCCAAAATAAGACGCCTCTTCACTCTCGCCAAGGCAGATGCTTTACCATCAGAAAGAAACAGGAAAAGAAGTAATATAGTGTCAAATGACAAATGCAAATCTGTGGGTCAGAGGAATAAAATCTATAGTGAAGAGGAAGTGTCAAGTATCGCCCCCAATCCAGTTGCCCCCCTCGTAGTGCCCAGTGTTTTCACACCAAAGTATGTGACGTATGATGAACAGATAAACCATCAGAGAGCACCGATTGGGCTCTGCGCAGTGCCTATCAGAATAACAGCACCTATTGAAGTAAGGCCACCTAAGAAAACTTGGACAGTAAGGTATCCATTGAGAAATCCATATTTACAGTCGAGACAAAATGATGGTTGTCAGATGGGAATACCTGAAGAAGCAAAGAAAATAATGAAGGAACACGAATGGTGACATCATTAGAAATCGGACTGACTCACATATAGAAGAAATAATGACCTGAGAATGCTGACAAGAGACGAGAGACTATGGATGAATGACATTTTGAGCCTGCGATGAAGAAGTTGATGTTAAAATAAAGAAACTTATGCTACATACATGATGAATATATTCAGTCAGTTTAAACGTGTACAGATGCAAGTAACCGCAAGAAGCAAAGAAATCATGAAGCTTGCTTATGCTCAATAGTAAATAGATTGCGGCAAGCGCCAACATGTACAAATATATACCTCAAAAGTACTTTATATATATAAGTATAATTCTACTACGCACATGAGCAGAATTGAACAAAGGTTACTAAAGGCTTCAAGAGGAGTGTGTCGCAGCAAGAAAATTGAGAATCAAGGCTGAACGAAATCTAGCTGAAGATGATCATGACAAGAAGCTGACCTCTTATCTGGCTGGAAAAGGCAGCCATTTGATACAATTAAGGAGAAACGAACAGAAGATCCTGTTCTGAAAGGTCAAGGTAAGCCACAGATAGCGCAGGACTGGTAGAATTAAATCAAATATACAAAAAGACACAGAGGAAAAGCGATTTCACGGTGTCCAGTTACGTGACAAGTCAGGCTGGAAGAGTGAGACTTTCACACCTACGCAGGGATCTCTGCCATGCCCATACTCCTTAAAAGTTCTAAAGACCACAGAGCAGACTCAAGGCCAAAATACAAAGCAGTAATTGACACATAGCTACTGAAGTGATGATTGATTGTAACATAATTGGTGGGGAGCTGGGGTGAAGGTGAGAACCTCTGCACCTGGATGTTCCTTCTGCGTGCTGCTAGATGTAGATGGAAAAGTATGAGTGGGGTTGATGTCAACCCAATCATAGTGGACCATGTAATCTAAGGGTCCTATAGTGAGTAGAGCCAATGGGACGTCGTACTTTTAGTGACGTTCATAGTGGCAATTTTGAAGGGCGGGTTAGTTGCCCCAGCTGACATTGATTATCCAATCCCCTCTCCCCGTTACCACATACAGATATCGCACCTATGTCAAAGTTACCTTCCTATAACCAATCACGTTGCATGTTAGGTTTTTACGAATTGCCACGTAGAATGATGTCAGCAATGACAAATTATTGCTATAACTACTGTGTTTTTTCTAAAAGTAAAGAGAGCGAGAAGATCGATCAGTTGCTGATGTTCGTTGTACTTCCCATTTTATGAACTTGTTATTAAATGGATTTCCTTTGGCAAACTATTGAGTTGTCATTGTCATTTGATGTATGAGTATTAATCTGCAACCCCATCTATCTCGAGGGTACTGCTACTCATCTTAAAAGGCTGTTTGGAAATCTCCCAGTCAGTGGACTGGCTGGAGATCATCCAGTTCAATACCCTTTTCTCCTCATCTGCCCAGCCAATGAACCCTTGAGGTCAAGATCCATTTCTCCCCTAACTAGGAAGGAAGGGTTATTGGTGAACCAGGAAGCAGTACTCCAAATGCTCTTAGGGGACTTTGCAGAGACCATTACAAAGTCAACTGCTGGGTTTATTTACTGGGCATGGAAACAGAGATCCAGCAAGGTAAATGAGCGCAATCTCTAGAACAGGGGCTGTGAGTGACAAATTCATTATTTTCACATTACTACTTGTATCCAGGAGTGGGCTGGCATATAGGGAACTCTGGAGATTTCCCGGTAGGCCTCTGCACCCTGGGCCTCTTTTGTGTGATATTTCTAGATTTCCCCACAGGAAAACTGTTGGGCTTGCTGAACATTTGTAATATGGGCCACTTTGAAATTTCCAGGGCCTCTTTTGGCTCCCAGTCCATCCCTGCTTCTATCTCTCCCCTGGAGTTGTATTTTCCATGACGCCAGTCTTCTTGCTATTGTTACAGGTTGAGAAGGTCTGGTTACACCTAACATGTTTTAAATATTTATAATGAAATTTGTATTTTTGGTTTCTGTTTTTAAAGCTGTTGATATTTCATAATTGTCAAGCTGTTTGTACTTCTTAAATCAGTGTACTTTTTTTTTAATCCTTCATGACATCAAGCCGAAAGTGCAATACAAAAAAAATAAAAATCTCTTGCTACTCCCCTAACCACCCCCTAATGACAGTAATGCGTGGTACAAACCCCAACGACATAACGTAACATAACCCCTAGTCCTACAGAAGAACGCATCTCCATGCTTTATACTCTTGACTGTCATCTGGGATCACATCAAAAGCACACTGCATTTATCGTTTTATGGCGTGCTGTTCTTGCTGTTTCCCAGGTAGCTATCCCCAGAGAACTGCAATGCCTTGTCCCTGTACTGCACACTAGTTACATATCACACCTGGCTATACCTGTGAGCGCATTGCATTGTCCAGTACTGTGTACCATCAGGTTCCTGAGGTATCTGGAACCCGGGTGTCATTGCTGACGCATTGAGATGTTAAACAATGTACTCTGTTGTGTTTTCGCACCTGGGTGTACGGCCTCCCCCATGTGTTGCCCGAGAAGGCTACCCTCTTCTCCAGTGGGGACTGGGGGGTATAGAACATCAACACAAGAAGGCGTAACCGATGGGAATTATTCCATTCGCATCTTTGAATTGATGGATTATTTGTACCTCTAAAATGTTACGTGGTTGCAACCCTGTATGCTATATCAGTATGTGTCGGCTTTACAACTGCACGTTTCCAAAAGGAGGCCTTGCATCATTGCATTTTGCACGCTATTTCACATCCGCATCCTTGCCAACTCTACAGATTTAGGCAGTAGGCTACTGCTTTTTAAGCTGTCCTACCGCCTACAGAATTCAGTGACAGATCCTACTGCTTTTTACAGTGGCAAGTAATTTATGTGACTCTAAGGCAGGCTGCAGGATAAAGCATGCAACACATTAATTAGTCTGGCTGTACAGTGGGTTGGTAAGGGATTACTTTGCTTGAGTTCAGACCAATCGACTGACCTGATAGCTGGGTGACTCTGTACTGCACTCTTGCCAGTACAACCCTTTGGTGAACCCCCAATGAAGGCAAGTGGCACCATCACACAGCAAATGCCTATCAGACTGAGGGGGGTATCAGTCTCCATGTCATTCAGTGTTCAACTTGCACTGCAGGAATACCTACATATTGCCCAGGCTGCTGCTACAGAGCAGTGGCAAACGTTGCCTACCAGCTCTGTGTGATTACCTTCTGTGAAGTTAGGTAATTGAATATGGTGTTAACTTACCATACAGAATTATACATTTTTAACATTTGAACATATTTCCATGTTGTGCTGTTGGATGGGTTGTGCATTTTAGAATGCTTCAATGGTGCCAACAAGGTTTTGTTTTTTCCTGTGATGTCATTGTTATGCGAATTATTATTTTTGAAACTTGAAAAATCCTACATCTTTTTCATCACAGAATGTTGGCAAGTATGCATCCGGGTATATCGGGATCCCTGCATTGTCTCTGAAATGTTTACTATTGTATTCACATGAAGTTATCACAGCAAAGGGAAATCATACCATTTGTACTTGGCCCTGCAGTGTCTCTTACAAGTAAGTAGCCCAACAAACCCACTCTCAAGCTTCTACTCAACCACCTTCAGTACCCACATGCTGACCAACCACATCAACATACATGGCTCGATTAAAAACATTGCCCCAAATACTCCAAAGCCACACATCTGTCTAATCATCATGCACACTTCACCAACTGACTGAAACACCCTGACAAATCAAATACTGGACGAATCCACACATCAAACCCCACCCAGAATGCACACCCGCACAGACGCCAGTTACAGTTAAGCCCAACACCTTGTCTTTTCCCTCTTTTCCCCTAACCAACCCATTCCCAATTTTCCTTTCAGATCCATGAGTGCGCCTGGAGCCAATGCAGGTGGCAGTGGTGCATGGTATAAATCAACATCACATAGCATAACATATTAATCATCTTGTCTTCATGAAAGATTTGTACAACCTCTCTCACGACCACAATAAGTGTATGCTTTGGAGATGGCTATTTTCCCTAGTGGATAAATCTATTTCCCTGTTTTTTTGTTTATTTATTTATAAACCGCTCCTCGCCCGAGGGTATCAACAAGATTATGCAGTTACTTTATATACAGTACATGGAAGCTACAGGTAGGCAAGGTATTTATATACAGTACATGGAAGCTACAGGTAGGCAAGGTATTTATATACGGTACATGGAAGCTACAGGTAGGCAAGGTATTTATATACAGTACATGGAAGCTACAGGTAGGAAAGGTATTTACAATACATGAAGATTACAGGTAGAGCACAATATAGTACAAAATGATAAAAGAGAAGTTTGCTGGGCGATAAGGTGGCATTCAGATGTCATTTGAGAGCAGCCAGGTTTTCGTATTTTTCCTGAAGCTTGGGAAGGTTTGGTCTTTTTGCAGCTGCAAAGGGAGTGCCTTCCAGTATAAGGCGGCTTAGACCGGGAAGCTATTCCCCCCTGCTCTTCATCGCTGAACAGGAGTTCTTCAATCTCCTGATTTCTGCCAGGAATTCAGATTATTCCACTGGACTCCTGACAATACTCCATCTTCAATGAACTCCCACCCATGGCAGGCAGAGTCAGGAAGGACTCAACAGCCATGTGTCTACGCAGAGTGTCACTACCTATCCCCTACAGTGCTGACCATGGGCGGCCCATGCCCGCTGTCTAGCTGCAAGTGGGCACTGCTGTAGTACCACAAGATTCAGAACATGCTGCAGATTATGATGGACAGGATGGTACACTGAAGCTGCAGCAGGAGCCACCCTGACAGGCATTCTGTGGCACTGCCCCTTCTCCGTGCCCACCACCATATTGATGTTACACCAGCAAGATCACATGTGGTGTCATCACTGGTGCAGGAAGTAGAGTTGCAGGATGTCAGTGGGGCGCAAAGCATTTTCTGTGGAACCTTAACTACCAAGGCTGAGAAGGGAACACTGGCAGATGGAACCGGATATGGAGTGAGTACACAAGATTCTTCCTCACATCCCTTGGCAACATGTCCCTCAGCCTGGTGAGCAAGGTGGATGAAGTGAAAGCCTGAGAGTTAAAAACTTTGGGAGGATTCATTTGATCCCCAACACATTGGTTCTGAATGCCTACTCCATTTAGCCTATATTCCTGCGAGGGCTCTCCCTGCATCATTCCCTGATGGCTATCTTAAACTAGTTACAGTTTATACCAACTATTGTGGGCCAAAAGAAGAAACACCACCACGAGGTCAAACCAACTAGGAAAATGTGAAAATGTGAAAATGTGAAAATGTGAAAATGTGAAAAGCAAATCTTCAGAGGACTCTCTGGATGAAGCAGAGATGTCAAAAGGAGAGGGGGAATGCTGCTTCTTTTGCTTAATGCTCTGCATCTGGAATTAAAGGAGGTAACTGGGAGTATTGGGAACCGTGGGCCATACAGAACACAGTGAATCTGCAGGCCAGGTTGACATTTTTGAGACTGTTGGGAGAGCAGCCAACCTGCAAATATTGATGATTCCCCACAAGGTTCCGGCGGACAATGTGAGACATGAACTGGAGACTTTTATGCGTGAGTTGCTGGGAAACCTGACGGATGGCGCCATCCAGCAAAAGAAAGAGTTTATAAACTCCCAGAAATGGGTGCATTTGAGTACAAAAACTATAACACTAAAAAAAAAAATAATATATATAGTAAATACAGATGCAAAGAGAAAGAAGTATATGCAAATAGAAGATAAATGAGAAAAAAACATAATTGATGTATATATGCTGATACGCAAGGTAGATAAATTCATTTTAGAGGCTTGCTAGAGTTAGTAAATAGCATGCAGGCGGAGCCGCCATTATAAGGAAAATGGGCGTCGGTATCATGAAAATAGTAAGCACGAAATCCTGAAGAGAAAAGCTGAGGCTACAACGGTGGAATAACAGATTTATGAAGAAGACCAGCGGAGGTTGTTTGTCCTGAAGTCAAAGACTGGCACACCTAGGCCAGCTAAATATGCTTCAAAGAAGACCTGTGCATATGACACATACTCTTAGATTAGGTACAAGAAAGAACACTGTTGATGCCAAGCTCTGAACAATTAAAGACATGGAAAAAGGCTTGCAAAATTGACATATTCATGGTTCCTTACCACGTGACTCGAAGGCTGAAAATAGAGTCTATTCTTGAACTTCAGACAAGATTGCGAGTACCTTCACTCCAATTGAAGGTAGAAGAAGAGAACATTTTACAAGGTCAAACTACAAAGAGAAATTCTTGCTTAGGGCACAGGAAATAAGAGAGGTTGGGTTAATTGGGTGGCAAGATAGCTATCTGACGTGTTCTGCCTGCACCTGGTTCCTTAGTGTACGTGCTTCTAACAAACCGAATGTCCTAGCTTGGGTACAAGCGTGCCAAAAAAATCATAAAGGTCTGTATAACGATGGACTCTACACATTGAGGGGCCAATCAGCTACTGCTTAACTGATATTTATTGTGCTTTGCATGTTAGGAGGTAGTCTTAGACTGCCCAACTGATAGAAGACAGCCACTTGTAGGACTAATATTGATATGTTCGTATATCTAGATGTATCCCTTAAGCAATATCAACCCCTGATAGGTTTTGGTATTTGCAACATAGGATAATGTCACACTAATGCACATCAAGAATATAAAGGCTGTTCCAGAAACAAAGATCATTTACAATGAGCGAGCGTCCGTCGATGTCCGTTATATCTCCCTGTTTTAGATAATTGCTAATAAAACAGTATTTTGACATTTTATGGAGTCTGTCCAATTATTTGGACTCACAGTTATTCTATGGTATCCCATCCACCCCAGAAGTACACTTCCAAGGGCTACTGATCAGAGGCCTGGTGTCGGACAACCCTGCTCTAGCAGGTCAGCTTCCACCTTCCCTCTTCTCCCTCTGTATTTTCACCACCCCAACCTCAACTCCTCCACTATCTGTGAGTAATCCCACACCACCCTAGCTGAACTGGTAACCATCCGTCAGTCAACCAACTGTCCTGCACTCCTGCAGACCCTTTTGCAGCAAAGACCAAGAAAGAACTGGCAGACTTTCTTGCAATTACCACTCCCCTCCTTATTTAACTGTTCTCTCTTAGATCCTTTTAGCCTCATACACGGCTGCCACCATCTTATCCATCTAAATACCTGTCCCCTTCTGCATTACTAATCTGCCATACTATATTGGTTGCTATTTAACCACATAACAAATTGTCTGAAAATGTAAGGACTCAGAAAACCTCTCAAGTCTTGGTCCTACATTCATCACTGAAGGAAGCAGCACTCACCTACGTCTCTTACTACATCTCTTCTGCCGACTACCCCTAATCATCATCTCCTTGATCCCTATGCAGCCCTCATCACTGTCAACTACCCCTTTTGGTTTCTGAGTTCCTCTTGCATCAGATGGTAGAGCACTGCTCTTGCATGGATTGCCTCCTACTCAGCTGGTTAATCCTTTTCCATTTGGCGTAATGCTGGATAGTTCTCTGCAATCTACCAGTTGGGATTGTGCATTATGCCCAAACGTTGTGTGGTAAGTCAGTGGTAAATCTGCTGAATTACTGGCAAACCTCTTTACCACTACCGCCACTTGATCCCATGGGTTAACCCATTTTTGGAGTCCATAGAATTACTGAGATTTTTTACCTTGAAGTGGAGGTTGAACATACCTTTGCGATTTAAATCTGTCAAATGTCCTTTTTACTTGGTTGAACTAACCCCATGATAAAAAATAATAATGGTAATACAAACTCTGGGGAATATAAATAGATGATAAGAAATCAAATAAAATAAAATATAGCCCTTTTAAAAACTCTATAGGATACAGGACAGGTGAAAAACAAAACCGGCCTCAAAGAGAAATAGGCCTTTGAATGGTAGGTGAGAGGAACTAGGATAATGTTTTGGTGGTGCCATCCGCACTGCTAGAGGCATAATATTCTGTAAAACTTCGACGCAGGGTACCCACTGCCAGCCCTGCTGGGAAAACTACTAAGCTCTTGTAAGTACCTTTGGACCTGATCACAGATCCATAGATTGTGTGGGACTTACTGTTGGGTAGACATCGGTCAAACAATAACCCCAAATTGGGTATATATCGGAGTCTAAAGCAAAGCGTTTAGCAGCTAAAAAAGTGTTAATAAGCACTCCAAACCCTGAGACTGTGAGCGTCTGAACTCTATCGTTTGAAATTAACTATTTTCCTGAACAGATGCCTAGAAACATTTGTTTAGACTAGGGATGCCCTTTGCCTCCGGACTTGCAATATTTACTGGCACCTGGCTTGCCGGAATCACCAGGGGATTACGACCCCGAGGTTCTGGGAAGTTAGGCGCCGGTAAATGTAATTCCCCATTCCCATGGGGAACACAGAGGCACCAGCACCGTGAATAATGGTGCCGGTGCCTCTGTTACGGTCTCCTTACTGTGGTCGCTGTGCCTGGCAGTGTGTCACCGTTGTTACCGGACCGGCACACTCGTAATGAGGCCCATTGTATTTCTCTTGATGTCTTTCACTGTGTTGTTCTGTTTAGAAAAATCTTCTCTTAAGCTGCATCCCTACCTTATAGACCAACCATCATCCTTACATGAGAACAAGGCAACATCCCGATCCTGGCCAGATGCCTAGGAGCTTTTGTTCCACAGCACACCAAAACCTGTACTTGAGGCACCACAGTCCTCTTTTGTTGAGTCCCCGTTCTTGTGCTTTTTCTGAGAGAATCATTTAGTTCTCATTGGTTAATCTAGGGGAACTCATGGGTTGGACAACTGATTCTTCTGAGGGATACTTTGGGAAAGCCTAAGGTACCAGCCAACTAGGTCAAGGCGCGCTTGGGTTGACCTCTACTGTCGCCTTTTTCGTGTCATTAACCTCTGAAATAAATCTTTTACATCCACAGTCAAATTGCTCTGAGTGTTCCTTTCCTCCCTGCTGACATTGGTAATTGTGTCTGTTCATACATCTCCTCTAACAATGTAAGGCACCCATCCAAGGGGATGCCCTGTCGACAATGCATGCTCTTGTACAGAGTTTCTCATGCAAGTTCTCATCCCCATCCAAAATATTTCAGGTGTAACTAGAAAAGTGGGTCAAGGCCCTAGGAAAGCAAGGGGTAGTATCAGAGAAAGATTGCCTGGATGGAACGCAATATTGCGAAGTCAGTTCTGCTAAATTTCCTCAGCATTATGTAGGAGCAACATGCTGTTTTTTCCTACTACTGCCGGCTCCCGGTAAAGTTTGTGAGGATCTGGCAGATTTGCTGTGAGTACACCAGTACATGGAAGCTTCAGTGCTGAAAGTATGCACTAGCATCAGTTGCCAACAATGCAGAGTCCACGCCCTTCTTCATTTAGATAGTGCTGCTCCCTGCCTCCTAGGAGGATTCTGGTGTGCCATGTGCCCTTAGCAACAATGAACAGCGACGTCCTCTCATTGAAAAGGTTTGTCACACAGTTTCACGCATTCACTGTATGAGGAATCAGCTTCTGCCTAGAAATATTCAGTCTTTTGAGGGAACCAGCGGCATCAGTGTTCAAAGAAGAATCTTCTGTTGCTAGAGGACTGCCCTCGCCTCTCAGTGGTGAAAGCCTGGGCCTCAGCACCCTGTCTTACACTCAACAGCCCTGGCATCATGAGCGCACCCCAGATTTAGATGCCAATACTACTGCAGTTGCAAAGCATAGTAGCTGCTGGAATTCAATGAGAATCCAGAAGAAGATTTAGTGAGGAGTCCACTACCCCACCAAAAAGACAGAACCCTAAAGTTAGTTCAGATGATAGACACTTTCCTCGCTTTATTTTTAAAGGATTTTTAGGCGGGTGGTGGTCTGGGTGGCAATTTGAGTTTTCTTTAGTGATACCAATCCACTCTAGCATGAGGCTATGTGTCTAAAGTGTGGAAGAGTAAGCACAAGAAGAATATAGTAAGGGTGCGAGGTGTGCCAGGAATGCCAATAGTTCACAACAGCGTGCCAGTGGAGCTCAGTACAAATCCTAACAACGTAATACAACAACATGGTTCATTATGTTTGGCAACCACTCCCTAGGGCACATGTTTCTGACCTGAGATTGCCTGATGCGCCTGGACACTCCTTGCTCCCAGATGGCAACAAATCTGCAAAGCGTTTTTTGTGGTCCTTTGAAAATGTTGCTTCCAAACTGTTCCTCCTAAAACCAGACCCTCCCTTATGTTCCATACAATGCAACATTGTGTGAGGGGTTTTAAAATTACACTTAAGACCATACCTTTTATCATTGAAATTGAGTAGATGAAGGCTTTTGACTTCCAGAAAGCACCCATGGCTTGCACAATGCTGAAGCGCAGAACAGCTGCCAGAACCTTGATGGGAGAACAAAGCGAATGGGAGGCAGCTTAATGATTGGTATCTGCCTGGATCAGAGCAGAAACTGCAATGAAGGTGCTATTCTCAGCTCTGTATAGGAATAGATCAATAGCATTGATTGCAGCAGACATCTGTAGGACTAGGGGAGACATGATGAGAGCAATTCTGAATTATTTTTAACATTAAAAGCTGCAACAGAATCAGGAAAGACCAACACCTGAGACTAAGAAGCAATGATGAAATCCATCTTCTGTTCACATGCCAGCCATTGGTAACTGCAGACATCTCTAAAGGTAGGACTGAGACTTGCAAATCCTGGATCTTTGCTGTGTTTATACTCTGAGTCACTAGTCATGAATTCAGTGACCTAAATTAGTCCCAGGGAGATGTAGACATTAAGGAAACATGTGCGTGCTTTTAAATTGTACACCTTGGCGTGGCAAAGCGTTATCTTGATGGTCATAAGAAAATATCCTGAATGTATAACATTACTCAACTAGTTCGTATGTATTTATATAATTGACAATCATTTTGGCTTGGAGCCACTTGTGTGATTGTTACGTTAGTATGAAACTAATTAATGGGCTATTCAGTGGAAGGTGACTTCAGATTTAAAAACATTTTAGAATACTTGTTTAATGGGAACGCTGGGAATCTCTAACTGCAGAGGCTCGGGGTAGACTGGGATTACAAGGATATAATAATGCATGGCAGCCCACAATACCTGTATACAAGCCTGCACATAATGTTCTTATTTAAAGCTAATTGTGACATCCGACTGGCCTGTAATAAGAAGATCACATCACTACCACTCTGCAATCAGTTATTACAATTGGGTTGTGACATCACAATGCCTGTTGTTTGAGCCAGCACAAAGCAGAATTCCAGCTGCCACTGCAACACTTAATTAAAGCCATTACAAGCTCTTCAAATACATTTTTTGCAAAATACCTAACTGTGACATTTTACAGCAATTAAATGATAAGGGACTGTTTATTACAGTATTTTTATGTTGTGCACTGCTGGAGTTAAACACACATAGGGCCTCATTACGAGTTTGCTGTTCCGGTAACTACGGTACCGGTAAGCTTGCCGGTACCGTAGTTACCGGACCGGCAAACTACGAGTTCTGCTCGTGGGTGCCTTTGCGCCCACCAGGTCTGACCTGGCGGCCGTACAGGCACCCGTGAGCAGAGCATGCCGCATGCTCCGGCGCCGGTGCATTCGGCCTCCCCATTCCCATTGAGCCCTATGGGCTCAATGGGATTTGGGAAGAACATTTTCCGGCGCGCAGGAATGGCCAATTCCCATTCCTCAGCCAGTTTTACCGGCAAGGCTACAGCCAAACTTATAATGAGGCCCATAATCTATCTGCACGTTGTTGTTTAATTTAAAGCACAACACGTTGTTAGATGCATTTATTTAACTGCTTAAACCTTATTTTCAGCATTACTACACATCAAATGTATCTTTAATCCCAAAACATACTGCATTAATTGTATGTAAGAGCCACTGGAAGATCTCTTTTATTTGATTAAGTGAGAGGCCAGGCATTAAAGTAGATGTCAGTGTGTGGCCATGAATAAGGAATCAAATATCCCCTATCATATGTAAAAAGGGTATTGCAAGTCACCTTTGAGCCGTGTGACCTTATACAGGAACTCCACCTTCTGCCTTGTTCCTCTATTTTCCGACAACACTCCTCTGTGGATTGTAATATCATTATAACCTGTGGTGGGGGTACTTTGTCCAATACATTACATTCCTTGAAATTACATGGCCTGCGGTAGCGGCCATGTTGTTATGGTTAAGTTGCTAAACGCATAGGAAGAGCACTTTTTGGGCGGCTTATAACTTTGCTCCTCCTAGATGAATCCTCACCAAACGTTGCACTGAAAGTATATGGTCCACTCTGAATCAGTTTGCAAAGTGTGGTGAGGTTTGGTCAAGGGGGGCAAAGTTATAGGGGGGTCCCAACATTTATTTTTTCCTATAGACTGAATGGAGAAAAAACTTTGCTCATGCCTACAGCCCAAACCGCTGGACAAATTTTCACCAAATTTGCGGCAGGAGCGCTGGCTTGGTCCCGAAAATGTGCTTTTGTAAATTTGGTGGAAATCCGTCCAGTAGATTTTTTTACAAAACGACCAAAAAGTAGGTCCCAAAAAATGTGTGACATCTATGTCCGTTCCGCGGACACACTTCCCTGTTCTCTCTGCAGACAGGACACCGATTGGCTTAGAGGGCAACGTGGTGTCCGCGGACATCGGACGCGCCCGCTGATTGGATGGTGAAAAGCATGAAGTGCATCAGATTTTTGGAAACCCCCGCCATCTTGGATTCGCAGACAGCGACCGGTGTCCACGGACATTGCAGTAAAAATATATTAAAAACACAACATTGCACTTGTCAAACTTATCAAATAATCTCTGGGGAGGTGAAGGGTGATGAGGATGGGATGGGATATGGTTGCAAGAAGCAAAAAAATGGGTGTTGTTTGCGAACAGTCCTGAGAAGTTCGCGGACACCTCAGCATTACAGGGTTGGTGAAAAGCAGTTCTTGGATGACTTATAACTTTGACGCCACTTAATGAAACTGCATGAAATTTTCAAATTTTATTTCTGACCTGATTCTGAGTGAGTTTGCAAAGTTTGGTGGGATTCTATCAAGAGAGGGCAACATTATAGGGGGGGTCCCAAAATAATGTAATGGTTTATACATGAAGTGCAATTTGACGAATCTACACTTATTTTGGCAAACTGATAATAGATTTAGATATAAATGTTTTTATGAAGTTTGGTGGGATTTTGTCAAGAGAGGGCAAAATTAGAGGGGGTCCCAAAATATTGGCAAGGCTTATAAATGTGGTGCCATCTGACAAATCTACACAAAGGTCTGCCAAAAGATTATAGATCTAAATATAAATGTTTTCGTAAAGTCTGAATGGATTTTGTTTTTTAAGTGTCATAATGTAGGAACAAAAAATAGTGACATACCTTTGGTGACTGAGGTGTAGCCTCTGGTCATGGGCAGTGGCCAGATTGTCTGGGTCATGGAATAAGGTCATGATCCAGACAATCAGGCTACTGGCCATGACTATGAGGGAAAACACATGGGGTTAAAGTGGCCATGTCCACCTGGGACTGGCTTTGTGGTAAAGTTATTCGAAATTTGGATAGGTTTGAAAGAGAAGAAAAATGTGCTTGTGGTAATATGGTCATAGGCTTCTCTTTTTGCCTTCTGCAGGCTGCCATGGGAAGCAAAGAGGGGCCCTGTACGGAACCCCGCCTTCCCTTTCCATGGTGGCCATCTTGGAAAAGGATTTTCCTTCCTACACCGGGACGCCGCAAGGGCTGGAATGGGGGGATAATGGTCCGGAGACCTTGTTATCCACCCTCGCTTCGCTTGGGCTGATAACTTGGGCTGCCAGGCTGGTATCCACGGTTCCATCCTGGAACGGAAATAAAAACCACAATATTGCCATTAGCATAACACAAAATGCAAATGGAAATATTGGAAAATCTTATTGAGTCTATGTACTTTACTGAGAAATATAAAGTAGATGGAGTATATACTTTTTTTTCTATTTTCTAACTGTGAAAGGTGGTTCCTAATGGAACATTTATTTCATTGTTTTTGGATGCATTTTTTTTTTGTTGCCAAGAGAGCTTAGAACGAAAGGTGGGGTGGGAAATGAGGGAAGAGGCAACAAACACTAATATGGAGGGGCAGGTGGACAGGGGAAAATGTTGCGCGTGTGTAATTTCTAAGGCAGGGGCAGTGTTTCTCATGCTCCTTGATTAGAGCAGTGGTGGTGTCTCTTGGGGAGGAGGGATGGCATTAGCTGATTCAATTTTAAGATAAATAGCAGTTTTGCTAAAAGTATGTACTATGTACTAGATTGTTAATGGAGGAGTAGGAATAGGTGTTGGAGATGTGCAAGGAAAATTTTGAAGTTGAAAGTTCCTAGATCAGAAAATAAAGTTCCGAACTGTCCGCGAAGCACAGATCTTATTGTGAAGTGTGGACGGGTTCTCGGACACATCATCATGCCGCGCTCCAGCGTATGGTCATGTGGCACTGTCTGGAAGGTCCGCAATGAAATCAAATGTCCGTAGATGTTATGGTTAAGTTGCACTGATAAAAACCTATGTAATTCAATGAAAAACGTTGTTAAGGGGACGTTACAGTTAAGTTGCACTCATAAAAACCTATGCAATTCAATGAAAAAACTTGGTTAATGGCACATTAAGGTTAGTTTGCACTAATAAAAACCTGTGAAATTCAATGAAAAAACATTGTTAAAGGGTCGTTATGGTTAAGTTGTGCTACTAAAAACCTATCAAATTCAGTGAAAAAACTTTGTTAAAGGGACGTTATGTTTAAAAGTAAAACTGAAAAAAACCTGATATTCGCCAGTTATGGTAAGCTAGGCAACCACAACTCGCGCCACCACCGTGCACTGCTAAGAATAACACCCATGACATCACAAACATGATGAATGCAGTTTCAGTATCAGCCATGAAATCAGCAGGAGAGAGGAGGAGAAAAAGCAGAAGCAAAGAGAAAGGTTTTGAGGTGCTTCCGGAACCGGAGATGGTCCTCCTCAAGTTTCAGGGGGGCAGGGAGGCTGTTCCGGAGGAAGGCCCCAGCCGAAGAAAGTGATCTACCACCAACTCGTTGCTTGGAGAAGCGACTGACCCTGAGGGAATTGGAGGCGGATGAGCGAAGAGCTCGAGAAGGAAGATATTTAGGAAGAGAGAGTTGAAGGTATTGAGGCCCCAATCCCCAGAAGGCCTTGTGGACAATGCAGAGAGTTTTGAACTTAATCCTCGCAGCCACTAGGAGCCAGTGCAGAGATTTCAGTCCTGGAGAGATACGATCCCTGGGCTTGAGGCCAAGGACTAGTCTCGCAGTCCTGTTCTGGAAGAGCTGCAGAGGGCAGATAGTAGAAGCAGGCAGATTTAGAAAGAGGCTGTTGCAATAGTCCAGTCTAGAGAGAACTAGAGCTCTGGAGACAGTGAGCTTCTGGGAGAAAGAGAGGGAAGGAAGAATATCTCTGCTGCTAACAAACCGAATGTCCTAGCTTGGGTACAAGCGTGCCAAAAAAATCATAAAGGTCTGTATAACGATGGACTCTACACATTGAGGGGCCAATCAGCTACTGCTTAACTGATATTTATTGTGCTTTGCATGTTAGGAGGTAGTCTTAGACTGCCCAACTGATAGAAGACAGCCACTTGTAGGACTAATATTGATATGTTCGTATATCTAGATGTATCCCTTAAGCAATTAAACTGATAGGTTTTGGTATTTGCAACATAGGATAATGTCACACTAATGCACATCAAGAATATAAAGGCTGTTCCAGAAACAAAGATCATTTACAATGAGCGAGCGTCCGTCGATGTCCGTTATATCTCCCTGTTTTAGATAATTGCTAATAAAACAGTATTTTGCCATTTTATGGAGTCTGTCCGATTATTTGGACTCACTTTTATTCTATGGTATCCCATCCACCGCAGAAGTACACTTCCAAGGGCTACTGATCAGAGGCCTGGTGTCGGACAACCCTGCTCTAGCAGGTCAGCTTCCACCTTCCCTCTTCTCCCTCTGTATTTTCACCACCCCAACCTCAACTCCTCCACTATCTGTGAGTAATCCCACACCACCCTAGCTGAACTGGTAACCATCCGTCAGTCAACCAACTGTCCTGCACTCCTGCAGACCCTTTTGCAGCAAAGACCAAGATAGAACTGGCAGACTTTCTTGCAATTACCACTCCCCTCCTTATTTAACTGTTCTCTCTTAGATCCTTTTAGCCTCATACACGGCTGCCACCATCTTATCCATCTAAATACCTGTCCCCTTCTGCATTACTAATCTGCCATACTATATTGGTTGCTGTTTAACCACATAACAAATTGTCTGAAAATGTAAGGACTCAGAAAACCTCTCAAGTCTTAGTCCTACATTCATCACTGAAGGAAGCAGCACTCACCTACGTCTCTTACTACATCTCTTCTGCCGACTACCCCTAATCATCATCTCCTTGATCCCTATGCAGCCCTCATCACTGTCAACTACTCCTTTTGGGTCCTGAGTTCCTCTTGCATCAGATGGTAGAGCACTGCTCTTGCATGGATTGCCTCCTACTCAGCTGGTTAATCCTTTTCCATTTGGCAGAATGCTGGATAGTTCTCTGCAATCTACCAGTTGGGATTGTGCATTATGCCCAAACGTTGTGTGGTAAGTCAGTGGTAAATCTGCTGAATTACTGGCAAACCTCTTTACCACTACCGCCACTCGATCCCATGGGTTAACCCATTTTTGGAGTCCATAGAATTACTGAGAATTTTTACCTTGAAGTGGAGGTTGAACATACCTTTGCGATTTAAATCTGTCAAATGTCCTTTTTACTTGGTTGAACTAACCCCATGATAAAAAATCATAATGGTAATACAAACTCTGGGGAATATAAATAGATGATAAGATATCAAATAAAATAAAATATAGCCCTTTTAAAAACTCTAAAGGATACAGGACAGGTGAAAAACAAAACCGGCCTCAAAGAGAAATAGGCCTTTGAATGGTAGGTGAGAGGAACTAGGATAATGTTTTGGTGGTGCCATCCGCACTGCTAGAGGCATAATATTCTGTAAAACTTCGACGCAGGGTACCCACTGCCAGGCCTTCTGGGAAAACACTAAGCTCTTGTAAGTACCTTTGGACCTGATCACAGATCCATAGATTGTGTGGGACTTACTTTTGGGTAGACATTGGTCAAACAAAAACCCCAAATTGGGTATATATCGGAGTCTAAAGCAAAGCGTTTAGCAGCTAGAAAAGTGTTAATAAGCACTCCAAACCCTGAGACTGTGAGCGTCTGAACTCTATCGTTTGAAATTAACTATTTTCCTGAACAGATGCCTAGAAACATTTGTTTAGACTAGGGATGCCCTTTGCCTCCGGACTTGCAATATTTACTGGCACCTGGCTTGCCGGAATCACCAGGGGATTACGACCCCGAGGTTCTGGGAAGTTAGGCGCCGGTAAATGTAATTCCCCATTCCTATGGGGAACACAGAGGCACCAGCACCGTGAATAATGGTGCCGGTGCCTCCGTTACGGTCTCCTTACTGTGGTCGCTGTGCCTGGCAGTGTGTCACCGTTGTTACCGGACCGGCACACTCGTAATGAGGCCCATTGTATTTCTCTTGATGTCTTTCACTGTGTTGTTCTGTTAAGAAAAATCTTCTCTTAAGCTGCATCCCTACCCTATAGACCAACCATCATCCTTACATGAGAGCAAGGCAACATCCCGATCCTGGCCAGATGCCTAGGAGCTTTTGTTGCACAGCACACCAAAACCTGTACTTGAGGCACCACAGTCCTCTTTTGTTGAGTCCCCGTTCTTGTGCTTTTTCTGAGAGAATCATTTAGTTCTCATTGGTTAATCTAGGGGAACTCATGGGTTGGACAACTGATTCTTCTGAGGGATACTTTGGGAAATCCTAAGGTACCAGCCAACTAGGTCAAGGCGCGCTTGGGTTGACCTCTACTGTCGCCTTTTTCATGTCATTAACCTCTGAAATAAATCTTTTACATCCACAGTCAAATTGCTCTGAGTGTTCCTTTCCTCCCTGCTGACATTGGTAATTGTGTCTGTTCATACATCTCCTCTAACAATGTAAGGCACCCATCCAAGGGGATGCCCTGTCGACAATGCATGCTCTTGTACAGAGTTTCTCATGCAAGTTCTCATCCCCATCCAAAATATTTCAGGTGTAACTAGAAAAGTGGGTCAAGGCCCTAGGAAAGCAAGGGGTAGTATCAGAGAAAGATTGCCTGGATGGAACGCAATATTGCGAAGTCAGTTCTGCTAAATTTCCTCAGCATTATGTAGGAGCAACATGCTGTTTTTTCCTACTACTGCCGGCTCCCGGTAAAGTTTGTGAGGATCTGGCAGATGTGCTGTGAGTACACCAGTACATGGAAGCTTCAGTGCTGAAAGTATGCACTAGCATCAGTTGCCAACAATGCAGAGTCCACGCCCTTCTTCATTTAGATAGTGCTGCTCCCTGCCTCCTAGGAGGATTCTGGTGTGCCATGTGCCCTTAGCAACAATGAACAGCGACGTCCTCTCATTGAAAAGGTTTGTCACACAGTTTCACGCATTCACCGTATGAGGAATCAGCTTCTGCCTAGAAATATTCAGTCTTTTGAGGGAACCAGCGGCATCAGTGTTCAAAGAAGAATCTTCTGTTGCTAGAGGACTGCCCTCGCCTCTCAGTGGTGTAAGTCTGGGCCTCAGCACCCTGTCTTACACTCAACAGCCCTGGCATCATGAGCGCACCCCAGATTTAGATGCCATTACTACTGCAGTTGCAAAGCATAGTAGCTGCTGGAATTCAATGAGAATCCAGAAGAAGATTTAGTGAGGAGTCCACTACCCCACCAAAAAGACAGAACCCTAAAGTTAGTTCAGATGATAGACACTTTCCTCGCTTTATTTTTAAAGGATTTTTAGGCGGGTGGTGGTCTGGGTGGCAATTTGAGTTTTCTTTAGTGATACCAATCCACTCTAGCATGAGGCTATGTGTCTAAAGTGTGGAAGAGTAAGCACAAGAAGAATATAGTAAGGGTGCGAGGTGTGCCAGGAATGCCAATAGTTCACAACAGCGTGCCAGTGGAGCTCAGTACAAATCCTAACAACGTAATACAACAACATGGTTCATTATGTTTGGCAACCACTCCCTAGGGCACATGTTTCTGACCTGAGATTGCCTGATGCGCCTGGACACTCCTTGCTCCCAGATGGCAACAAATCTGCAAAGCGTTTTTTGTGGTCCTTTGAAAATGTTGCTTCCAAACTGTTCCTCCTAAAACCAGACCCTCCCTTATGTTCCATACAATGCAACATTGTGTGAGGGGTTTTAAAATTACACTTAAGACCATACCTTTTATCATTGAAATTGATTGGATGAAGGCTTTTGACTTCCAGAAAGCACCCATGGCTTGCACAATGCTGAAGCGCAGAACAGCTGCCAGAACCTTGATGGGAGAACAAAGCGAATGGGAGGCAGCTTAATGATTGGTATCTGCCTGGATCAGAGCAGAAACTGCAATGAAGGTGCTATTCTCAGCTCTGTATAGGAATAGATCAATAGCATTGATTGCAGCAGACATCTGTAGGACTAGGGGAGAAATGATGAGAGCAATTCTGAATTATTTTTAACATTAAAAGCTGCAACAGAATCAGGAAAGACCAACACCTGAGACTAAGAAGCAATGATGAAATCCATCTTCTGTTCACATGCCAGCCATTGGTAACTGCAGACATCTCTAAAGGTAGGACTGAAACTTGCAAATCCTGGATCTTTGCTGTGTTTATACTCTGAGTCACTAGTCATGAATTCTGTGACCTAAATTAGTTCCAGAGAGATGTAGACATTAAGGAAACATGTGCGTGCTTTTAAATTGTACACCTTGGCGTGGCAAAGCGTTATCTTGATGGTCATAAGTAAATATCCTGAATGTATAACATTACTCAACTAGTTCGTATGTATTTATATAATTGACAATCATTTTGGCTTGGAGCCACTTGTGTGATTGTTACATTAGTATGAAACTAATTAATGGGCTATTCAGTGGAAGGTGACTTCAGATTTAGAAACATTTTAGAATACATGTTTAATGGGAACGCTGGGAATCTCTAACTGCAGAGGCTCGGGGTAAACTGGGATTACAAGTATATAATAATGCATGGCAGCCCACAATACCTGTATACAAGCCTGCACATAATGTTCTTATTTAAAGCTAATTGTGACATCCGACTGGCTTGTAATAAGAAGATCACATCACTACCACTCTGCAATCAGTTATTACAATTGGGTTGTGACATCACAATGCCTGTTGTTTGAGCCAGCACAAAGCAGAATTCCAGCTGCCACTGCAACACTTAATTAAAGCCATTACAGGCTCTTCAAATACATTTTTTGCAAAATACCTGTGACATTTTACAGCAATTAAATGATAAGGGACTGTTTATTACAGTATTTTTATGTTGTGCACTGCTGGAGTTAAACACACATAGGGCCTCATTACGAGTTTGCTGTTCCGGTAACTACGGTACCGGTAAGCTTGCCGGTACCGTAGTTACCGGACCGGCAAACTACGAGTTCTGCTCGTGGGTGCCTTTGCGCCCACCAGGTCTGACCTGGCGGCCGTACAGGCACCCGCGAGCAGAGCATGCCGCATGCTCCGGCGCCGGTGCATTCGGCCTCCCCATTCCCATTGAGCCCTATGGGCTCAATGGGATTGGGGAAGAACATTTTCCGGCGCGCAGGAATGGCCAATTCCCATTCCTCAGCCAGTTTTACCGGCAAGGCTACAGCCAAACTTATAATGAGGCCCATAATCTATCTGCACGTTGTTGTTTAATTTAAAGCACAACACGTTGTTAGATGCATTTATTTAACTGCTTAAACCTTATTTTCAGCATTACTACACATCAAATGTATCTTTAATCCCAAAACATACTGCATTAATTGTATGTAAGAGCCACTGGAAGATCTCTTTTATTTGATTAAGTGAGAGGCCAGGCATTAAAGTAGATGTCAGTGTGTGGCCATGAATAAGGAATCAAATATCCCCTATCATATGTAAAAAGGGTATTGCAAGTCACCTTTGAGCCGTGTGACCTTATACAGGAACTCCACCTTCTGCCTTGTTCCTCTATTTGCCGACAACACTCCTCTGTGGATTGTAATATCATTATAACCTGTGGTGGGGGTACTTTGTCCAATACATTACATTCCTTGAAATTACATGGCCTGCGGTAGCGGCCATGTTGTTATGGTTAAGTTGCTAAACGCATAGGAAGAGCACTTTTTGGGCGGCTTATAACTTTGCTCCTCCTAGATGAATCCTCACCAAACGTTGCACTGAAAGTATATGGTCCACCCTGAATCAGTTTGCAAAGTGTGGTGAGGTTTGGTCAAGGGGGGGCAAAGTTATAGGGGGGTCCCAACATTTATTTTGTCCCATAGACTGAATGGAGAAAAAACTTTGCTCATGCCTACAGCCCAAACCGCTGGACAGATTTTCACCAAATTTGCGGCAGGAGCGCTGGCTTGGTCCCGAAAGTGTGCTTTTGTAAATTTGGTGGAAATCCGTCCAGTAGATTTTTTACAAAACGACCAAAAAGTAGGTCCCAAAAAATGTGTGACATCTATGTCCGCTCCGCGGACACACTTCCCTGTTCTCTCTGCAGACAGGACACCGATTGGCTTAGAGGGCAACGTGGTGTCCGCGGACATCAGACGCGCCCGCTGATTGGATGGTGAAAAGCATGAAGTGCATCAGATTTTTGGAAACCCCCGCCATCTTGGATTCGCGGACAGCGACCGGTGTCCACGGACATCGCAGTAAAAATATATTAAAAAACACAACATTGCACTTGTCAAACTTATCAAATAATCTCTGGGGAGGTGAGGGGTGATGAGGATGGGATGGGATATGGTTGCAAGAAGCAAAAAAATGGGTGTTGTTTGCGAACAGTCCTGAGAAGTTCGCGGACACCTCAGCATTACAGGGTTGGTGAAAAGCAGTTCTTGGATGACTTATAACTTTGACGCCACTTAATGAAACTGCATGCAATTTTCAAATTTTATTTCTGACCTGATTCTGAGTGAGTTTGCAAAGTTTGGTGGGATTCTATCAAGAGAGGGCAACATTAGAGGGGGGGTCCCAAAATAATGTAATGGTTTATACATGAAGTGCAATTTGACGAATCTACACTTATTTTGGCAAACTGATAATAGATTTAGATATAAATGTTTTTATGAAGTTTGGTGGGATTTTGTCAAGAGGGGGCAAAATTAGAGGGGGTCCCAAAATATTGGCAAGGCTTATAAATGTGGTGCCATCTGACAAATCTACACAAAGGTCTGCCAAAAGATTATAGATCTAAATATAAATGTTTTCGTAAAGTCTGAATGGATTTTGTTTTTTAAGTGTCATAATGTAGGAACAAAAAATAGTGACATACCTTTGGTGACTGAGGTGTAGCCTCTGGTCATGGGCAGTGGCCAGATTGTCTGGGTCATGGAATAAGGTCATGATCCAGACAATCGGGCTACTGGCCATGACTATGAGGGAAAACACATGGGGTTAAAGTGGCCATGTCCACCTGGGACTGGCTTTGTGGTAAAGTTATTCGAAATTTGGATAGGTTTGAAAGAGAAGAAAAATTTGCTTGTGGTAATATGGTCATAGGCTTCTCTTTTTGCCTTCTGCAGGCTGCCATGGGAAGCAAAGAGGGGCCCGTACGGAACCCCGCCTTCCCTTTCCATGGTGGCCATCTTGGAAAAGGATTTTCCTTCCTACACCGGGACGCCGCAAGGGCTGGAATGGGTGGATAATGGTCCGGAGACCTTGTTATCCACCCTCGCTTCGCTTGGGCTGATAACTTGGGCTGCCAGGCTGGTATCCACGGTTCCATCCTGGAACGGAAATAAAAACCACAATATTGCCATTAGCATAACACAAAATGCAAATGGAAATATTGGAAAATCTTATTGAGTCTATGTACTTTACTGAGAAATATAAAGTAGATGGAGTATATACTTTTTTTTCTATTTTTTAACTGTGAAAGGTGGTTCCTAATGGAACATTTATTTCATTGTTTTTGGATGCATTTTTTTTTTGTTGCCAGGAGAGCTTAGAACGAAAGGTGGGGTGGGAAATGAAGGAAGAGGCACCAAACACTAATATGGAGGGGCAGGTGGACAGGGGAAAATGTTGCGCGTGTGTAATTTCTAAGGCAGGGGCAGTGTTTCTCATGCTCCTTGATTAGAGCAGTGGTGGTGTCTCTTGGGGAGGAGGGATGGCATTAGCTGATTCCATTTTAAGATAAATAGCAGTTTTGCTAAAAGTATGTACTATGTACTAGATTGTTAATGGAGGAGTAGGAATAGGTGTTGGAGATGTGCAAGGGAAATTTTGAAGTTGAAAGTTCCTAGATCAGAAAATAATGTTCCGAACTGTATGCGAAGCACAGATCTTATTGTGAAGTGTGGACGGGTTCTCGGACACATCATCATGCCGCGCTCCAGCGTATGGTCATGTGGCACTGTCCGGAAGGTCCGCAATGAAGTCAGATGTCCGTAGATGTTATGGTTAAGTTGCACTGATAAAAACCTATGTAATTCAATGAAAAACGTTGTTAAGGGGACGTTATGGTTAAGTTGCATAATAAAAACCTATGAAATTCAGTGAAAAGACTTTGTTAAAGGGATGTTATGGTTAAGTTGGACTCATAAAAACCTATAAAATTCAATGAAAAAAACTTTGTTAAGGGGACGTTACGGTTAAGTTGCACTCATAAAAACCTATGCAATTCAATGAAAAAAATGCAACCACAACTCGCGCCACCACCGTGCACTGCTAAGAATAACACCCATGACATCAAAGATGACATCACAAACATGATGAATGCAGTTTCAGTATCAGCCATGAAATCAGCAGGAGAGAGGAGGAGAAAAAGCAGAAGCAAAGAGAAAGGTTTTGAGGTGCTTCCGGAACCGGAGATGGTCCTCCTCAAGTTTCAGGGGGGCAGGGAGGCTGTTCCGGAGGAAGGCCCGGCCGAAGAAAGTGATCTACCACCAACTCGTTGCTTGGAGAAGCGACTGACCCTGAGGGAATTGGAGGCGGATGAGCGAAGAGCTCGAGAAGGAAGATATTTAGGAAGAGAGAGTTGAAGGTATTGAGGCCCCAATCCCCAGAAGGCCTTGTGGACAATGCAGAGAGTTTTGAACTTAATCCTCGCAGCCACTAGGAGCCAGTGCAGAGATTTCAGTCCTGGAGAGATACGATCCCTGGGCTTGAGGCCAAGGACTAGTCTCGCAGTCCTGTTCTGGAAGAGCTGCAGAGGGCAGATAGTAGAAGCAGGCAGATTTAGAAAGAGGCTGTTGCACTAGTCCAGTCTAGAGAGAACCAGAGCTCTGGAGACAGTGAGCTTCTGGGAGAAAGAGAGGGAAGGAAGAATATCTCTGAGGAGGTGCAGCTGGTAGTGTGACTTCTTAGAGACATCAGAGACATGAGGAGAGAAGGAGAGTGTGGAGTCAAGATGACCCCGAGGTATTTAGCCTCACAGGTGGGGGCAGGGAGAGGGTCAAGAGAGGCCGGCCAGAGAGTCACAGCAAAGGAGGATGTAGGTGTGCCAATGAGGAGAATCTCAGTCTTGCTGGCATTAAGGCAGAGAGCATTGGTGGCACACCACTCCTGGATGGCAGACAGCCAGTCAGAGATGAGAGAGGGAGAAGGGGCGGCTGAGGGTAACCTGAAATTAGCTGAGTGTCATCCGCATAGCACTGGAAGTTGGGGCAGAGTGTGGCAATGCGGTGGGTAAGAAGTGCCAGCTATTGGTTGTACAGCCAGGCAGAGAGGTTAGACCCCTGGGGAACACCACAGGTAGAGATTGAGATGGAGGAGAAAAAGGACCCGAGTTGAACCTGGGAGGGTCGATCGGAGAGAAAGTAGTCAGCCACACCATGGCCCGACCAGTGATCCCCAGGTTATCACGCAGACAGTTGAGCAGATGGCATGGTTGACCGTGTCGAAGGTAGAAGAGAGATCAAGTAAGATGAGGACACAGGGGGTGTTGGAATCAAGGTTAGAGAGCAGGTCTTCACGGATGTTCAGGAGAGCAGTTTCTGTGCTTCTGGAAGCTCTGAAGCCAGACTGATGGTCATAGAGACAACCAACAGATTCAGTGTGAAGATTAAGCTGGGAGATGGCCAGCTTTTCCAGGAGATTGCCCAGGAAATAGTGATGGAGATTGGGCGATAGTTAGCCAGGCAGGAAGGGTCAGCAGAGTGTTTCTTAAGAAGTGGGTGCACAAGGGAGTACTTCAGGGGGGGGGGTAAGACTCCAGTGGTGAAGGAGTGGTTGCAGAAATCAGCAAGGGCAGGAGCCATGGAGTCAATGTGGTCCTTGATGGTTTTGGAGGAACATGGGTGAACCTGTTTTGATGAGTCTTTCATAGATCAGACTTGTCTAGAAACCTCATCTGGGGAGAACAGGGGAAAGGCAGAGAAGGAGAGAGGAGAGGTGGCCTCAGAAGGGCTAGAGGAAGAGCAGAGAGTAGAGGAAGAAGGGGAGAGGTAGAGAGAGGACAGGATGTCCTGAGTTTTAGAGATGAAGGGAGACGCCAGTGCTGTGCATAGGGCCTGGGAAGGGACAGGAGAGGTAGAGACTGTGGCAGGATTGGCCAGTCCCTTGCAGATTTTAAACAGTTCAGCCGAGTTGATGGATGCCGCAGAGATGCGGGCTTGGATGTGAGCTCTCTTCTTAGTGGGAACAGAGAGCTGGTATTACCTTTGGAGCAGGCGGCAGGCCAGTTTGTCAGAGGATGTACGTGAAGCAAGCCATTTCCTCTCAGCCACCCTGCACTTGTGTTTAAGGGTGAGTCTGAGTCCTACCAGGAGTTGCACTTGGCTTTCGGCTTCAGGCGGATCCTCATGACAGAGGCAAGAACATTGAAAGTGTCTGATATAGCAGAGTGGAGCATGGAAAGGGCTGTGTCAGGGTGTGAGTTAGCCGGCGGGGAGAAAGTGGCGGCGAAAGCCTCAACTGACACGTGCTTCATGGGTCTGATGACCGAGAAGGTGGGTGGCAAAGATGGAGTTGGCTTGGCCTGAGGGGTAGAGAGGGTGAGCTGGGAGGAAAGGAGAAAGCGATCACTCTAGGAGAGAGGAGTGGTGTGAGGGATAGAAAGGGAAAGGTCTGAGGAGATCAGAACATCCAGCAGATGCCCTGCAGAGTGAGTTGGGCCAGAGGGGAGAATGGAGAGTGAGAGAGAGTCAGAAAGGTCGTGAAAGAGTCCAGAGGAAGGGCAGGAAGCATCCAGGTGGATGTTGAAGTCTCCAAGAATGAGGAGTTGATTGATTGATACCAGGAGGGAAGAGGAGAGGTCTGACCACTCATAGAGGAAGGAGGAGATCTGACCAGGTGGCCGATAGATAGTAGCCACAGTAAGGGAATGGCTAGGAGAGAGAGAGCGAGCCTGCAGACGAGGCATTCGAAGGAGGAGTAGGCCTGTGTAGGAATGACAGAGGCAGGAATCCACTCAGGGAAGATCAGGACTACACCCCCTCCAGAACGGTTGGGCCTGGAAGCAGAGAGGATCTTTTAGCCATCAGGGAGGAGAGTGTCAAAGCTTGTGACTGAGCTGGCTGTGAACCATGACTCGGTGAGACCGCGGACGTTGAGGTCAAGTTCCTCCAGTAGGTCGCAGATGTCAGAGGAGTGTTTGACAGCTGAGCGAGAGTTAAGAGTGGCAATATGGAGAAGGTTGCCATCCTTGAAAGATTTCCGGGGAGGGGTACACAACAGAGGTATGCCCTGCAGAGGTGTAGAAGAAGCCCGAGGGGGGGCAGAAAGGGAAGGAGGAGAGGGCAAGGTAGCCGAGGAGGAGACAGCAGGGGAGGCCGTGGAGGGAAGAAAACGGACAGCAGGAGAGAAGAGGAAGTTGATGAGACGCGAGAAGCGTCTATCAAAGAGGAGAAGATTGGCCTGAGGGCCTTGGACCAAGACAGTACCATTCACGTACACATTAATGATGACCTTAGAAGAGTGGAAGGATGCCAAGAGGGCCTCCCACCGGGTGCCACCATTAATGGGAGAGGAAGAGAAGGGAGAGAGCACCGAGACCATATTTAGAGTCCATAGGTCTGGTGAGGGAACGACAAAGAGGATGTTGGTGACAGTTTGCCTGGAGGAGGCACTGACATAGGTGCCAGCGATAGGGAGGCCTGGGTTGGAGACCAAGAGGTCCTTTTTAAACTTCTTCCTACCAAATTTAGTGAGGAGAGCAGGATAGTCAATAGAGAAGCAATTGGAAAAGATAGGAGAGACAGAGAGCACCATAGAGAAGGAAGGGAGAGGTGAGAAGAGAGATTGAGTGGGAAGGGGTAGGGGAGAACACTAGGGAAGGACACAGGGCAGGGTGCACGCAGAGGAGACCGAGGGATGAGCCAGGTTGACAATTAGACAGGACGACAGGCACTAAGGTAGTGAAAGAAGGTTCGCTGGATGAGTGCTCATGCAAGGAGGCAAGCCACAGGACAGCACTACTTTCACAATGCAGTTTTGAGTACAGGAGAAAAACACACCTACATTTGAGAGTCCTGGATAGTGGGAAGAAGGCCTAGGTTTCACAATACAGTTTAGAATACTTTCACAATGCAGTTTAGAATACTTTCACAATGCAGTTTAGAGTACAGGAGAAAAACACACCTAAATTTGAGAGTCCTGAATAGGAGGAAGAAGGCCTAGGTTTCACAATGCAGTTAGAATACTTTCACAATGCAATTTTGAGTACAGGAGAAAAAACACACCCAAGTTTCTTAAGAGTCTGCTATAAGGTTGCAGGATAGAGGGCCAACAAGGGCCACACCTACCTTCCTTAGCTGCTGCAGGTTGACGGCTGGCCACTGGCTTCCCCTGCGGACACCTGCAAGCACTGGTTGGAGGCGCCCACTGGTTGGAGCCGCCCTTTGCCTAGGGACCCTTAGCCCCAGGGGCTGCCCGGCAGAGGGCTGCCCTGGGAAGGAGGGTTAAGGTAGAAGAGGGACAATCCGGGGAAGGAGGGGGCAGGCAGGAAGGCGGGAGGACATGGAAGCAGGAAGTGGGAAGGAAAAAAGACCGGGGAGAGAGCAAGACGCAGGGGACAGCAGTTTAAAACACAAATAACACCAAATGTAGCCGAGTCCCAGGAGGGCCAAGTAAACTAACCATGTGAGGCTGGAATGGAGAACATGGCGAGGCAGCAGTCGGAGTCTATTCACAGCACTAGGGAAGAGGGCCAATCAGGGGACCCAAGGGGTGGGCAGGGAGGCGGGAGGACGTGGAAGCAAGAAGTAGGAAGGAAAAAAAGAGCGGGGAGCGAGTGCGAGGCAGGGGCCAGCAGTTTAAAACACAAATAACACCAAATGCAGCAGAGTCCCAGGATTATAGATGCTTGTTCTTTGGATGCTTATAACAGATTACATGTTTGTCTCTGGTGCGTGTCATTCTATTTATTGACCTGTAGGGCTTTCTGGGCCGGTGACCAAATGTTAAATATATATTTGGCCAAATGTTAAATATATATTTGGTTCAGAGATACTTACATTGTTTGTAAGGAATTTGTGCACAATCTGGCTTTAAGCAATTTTTAAAAACGAGTACACAGGGCCTCGCTTTGAAAGGTCCAGCATCCTTACAGTGCATCATAATCATTTCGTTTGCAGGTTGCCAGTGTGTCCTTCTGCTGGTAGATTACGGTTTGGAATTCAAGTATTGTGCCAATACTTCCATTCACTGTATCCTGCAACATCCGCGGTACTGTGTTCAACCTTTCGGTGAGGTGAGTCGGAAGAGGCTGCTTGTGTGTGTTTCCAACAGTGCAGTGCGGCTTGACTCTTTCAGAATTACAGCGTTCTCAATGTGATTTCGGCCCCGTTGTGGGTCCTTTCCTCTAGCACACGGCAGATGCTTCACCCAGTGTGTGCAGTACAGACGGTGCTCGACTCGAACGATTGAGCTTGCCATCCGGGACCTAATTTTGATGCGCTCGGTGCCGGGGGCGCTTGGAGTGCTGGGGGCGTTCCAAGGCGACTGCAGGTGACCGCCATAGCGGTAAGTGTAAAACACATGAGAAGCGCTATAGAAGCGCGTGGAGATTGGAGATTGGAGATTTGAGTGACTGATCAGTACTCATCTCTGCCCATCATCGCTGGGTTTTCACCCTTCACCCTGACTTCCCCTTACTGGGGATGCAGTAAGATGCACACATAATAGCAGCAAGTGGGAAGGGAGAAGCACGTAAAGAACGTTGCTGAGGCTTGATCTTGGACACAGGGTACACTGATATTGTGACCCAGTGTGTTAGGCGTGATTTTAGGAGGGATTGAATCCCAGGGGAAAATAGCCCAGACTAAATACTGAACCTGAATGTTAGGCAGGACCCATTTTCAGTAGCCTATAGCTGACAGTGTGCAGAAAAAACTAGTACACAGGGCCTCTCTTTGAAAGGCCCACCATCCTTACAGTGCATTATAATCATTTCATTTGCAGGTTGCCAATGTGACCTTCTCGTGGTACATCATATTTTGGAATTCAAGTATTGTCCCAATACTCTCATTCACTGTATCCTGCAACATCCGAGGTACTGTGTTCAACCTTTGTAATGTGTTCCTTAATCTCAGGGCTGTCAGAAGATGTGGTGAGACCTGGGGCAAAACATTTGGTGAGGCCCCCTTACAATTTTTTGCACTCAGCCAGCGGCGGCACCTCTGCAAACAGGAAACTCGAGAAATCTCCCTTTGAGTTTGTGTGCAGGATCCCAAATATGGTTTATTAATACAACTCCAAATCATCTACAGCAAAGTTAGATTTCTCTACTGAAGAAAGCTTTATGCCGGACTAACTTGTATCATATGCATAAATATACATAGGATGGCATGAGCTCTCCACTCTGCCACCTCCAACTCTCTGAGGGTCAGTCACTTTTCCAAGCAAAGAGTTGAGGGCAGATCTCTTTCTTCGGCTTGGACCTCCCTCTGAAAACAGCCTCCCTGCCTCTCTAACACTTGAGCAGAACCATCTCTGGTTCCGGAAGCAACTCAAGACCGGTCACTTTGCTTCTGCCTTCTCTCTTCCTCTCCCTTGCTGATCACCTTCTTGATCCATGCACTGTTCACCTGGTCAAGCTCTGAATTCGGTTCCAGGTCCCTGCCTGTCCAGCTGCAATCCTGCACTGCCTCTTGGCTCCCCTGCACTTGTGGTCTTTATTTGTAGATTGCCTACACGCATGCGTGGCGTTCCTTCTGAGGAAACTGACTTCGGCACGAAGAGTCTGTGTTTTCTTTGGACTCCTAATTACACGGGCCACTTCACAGAGACGGCATATGTTTGATGGAGTGATACACAGACGAGATTGGCACTTTTCAGGCTAAGCTGTGCTACTTGCCCACTTTTCTACACATGCAGCCCTGGCACTCCCTAATTCTATAGGGTGCCTTTTAGGTCAGGACTCGGCCTTGGCTTCTCCTAGCGTGACTGGTCGCACTACTCTGTCACAGCCACTACAGCAATTTGGCATTCACCAGAATGGTAACATCTACCTCCTGAGGAAGACGTGGTGTTTACTACCACTACACGTCGAAACCGGTCGAGAGATAAAACCTACAGGGATGTGATCTTTTGCACTTTCCCTTCCGATCCACCCTGTCAATCGATCATTTGTTAATTCTATTGATTGTGAACATAAAAATAATGTCTGTTTTAAGGGGAATAGTCATGAATTCCTCTTCCCCATAGGTTTTTAACATGATTCCTTTGTTTTTTAGCTTTTGGATGTATGTCACGTTATGATGAGTTGGGTTTGAATGAGCGCACTATGAATGGCAAGTATGTGTGATAATGTTTTAGCCAATTTTAGGCATACGGTTGCTGCTGTTGTATTGTATTAATATGATTAGTGCTTAATTATTAGTGATTGACTCACCATTGTTTAAATTGTTGGTATCACTTTCAATAAACTTTGATACACATTTTTTTCAAATATATTTTGCTCTGGACAATCTTTTTCCGGTTTTCTGTATTTGTAACCCTACAGTCCCTCTCATTCTCCACCCATTGGCTGCACTAATGAGTACCCACACTTGCCACCTGTTGGCTGCACTCTTGTTTCTCCTTTGTTCCTGCACTTATGCATTCTACCCCACCCTCGGCACTTCTCCCCTCCCTCCTTCCCTGCTCTTGCGCGATCTGAATGACACAATGCCTAGTAAATTCTGTGTTTTGTCCTAGTCTTTTGTTTCCCCCTCCTCGCCTAGAAACACTTGTATACAGGCACGTTATAAATGCTATATCATATCATTAAGGAGCACACTGTCCCTGTGTGCGCATTAAAACACACATCATACACAGTGACAAATGATGTATAGTGGAGGCCGGTACATTTCTGAATTTAAGAGACTTAAAAGTTTGTGCCAATTAGGCAGGATCAACAGAGCACAGCGAGGGAGCCCAAGCCAAACAAGGGTTCCTTGAGGGGGGGTTCTCACTCAGAAAATGTTTGAAACATTGGGATAAATTATGGATTTTACAGCAATTTCTTTGCATAATTGGGTAGAAATCCATACAATTTGCAATTGGTTTTGTATGGAAGCACATGGAAAATCCCAATAGTTGCAAATCACAAACTGTGCACAGGAAAAATGTTTCAATACATTTCATGCCGCCTTTCCACGCAAGATATGCTAGTATAAAAATATATTCATGCTGGTTGATCTCATGTATGTCCATGCAGGGTGCATCAATATATGCCATTGTTACCATGTATTGACTCCCAGCCAGTAAAAATACCATGCCACAGAAAGTATATCCAGGCTGACTGTGTACCATAAGTGTTATTACTGGCCTACATTCAATGTGGGCCAATTTAGTCAAGCAGTATGTCTGCTTTAACCTTGATGCATAGTCCTGTGCATCAAGGGTAAAGCAAAAAGAGCATTGCAATGCTAACAGTTTGGGCATTCGTGTAGGCATGGGAAAGGCACTTCTGTATTGGTATTAGCTGGCCATTAATAGTGCCGGTGCAAAATGGTTTGAGTACCTGAGCAGCTAATAGCAGTGCCTGGCAAATGCCTAATACTTATACACAAGCCAAAACTGTTGGCTTGCCAATGATTGTTTTTAACAGGACTTCAGCGAAAGACATGCAGGGTGTTTTTAAATCGAGTGGCCAAAGGCAGACCTGATTAAGACATTTTTATTACACCAGTTCCGTGTTTACAACTCCAATGAAGTCATGATCTCTCACAAGACTCCTTTGAGAAAACACTTGCAGGCACATTGAGGGCAAAGTTTGATGGCAAGGTGTGTTTAAAGCTAGCTGAAAGAGTTCCAGTGAGGAGGTGTTTTGGGTGGGGAAGGCAGGAACTGGGTGAGAATTTCCATAGGGATTAGCATGGCCATGAGAAGTCAATGGGTGAGCAAATAACTAAACAACATCTACAAGTCCCTCCTCATATTGCATTTCTTCCTATCTGTACTCGATGCTATCATTGAGACGGATCTTTCCAGACCCAGGATCTGGCATATATTTACTCACCAGATTGGAAACACAGCTCCACAATCTGTGAAATCTGTGCACTATATGTTTTTTTTAGAATGCTCTGGTGTGTTTGTGCTTTAAACTATGTTGGACAAGGATTTAAACCGTGGCTGCTAGGCTTCAAAGTGAGACACTTCCTCAAAAGACCACGTAAGGGTCTGAGCGGGAGCCCTGTGAAATCCCTTGTCAATGCTGCACTGTACTGAAAATATTGATGTGCATTTTGTAGGTTTAGAAAGGGTGCAGATTTTTAACTTTGCTAACGATAAATCCTGTGAGTGGAAGAGGCAAATGTTCATGGGGTGACTAAAATACCTGCCCTTCACCCTCCTAATTCTCCCGTCGCTGAGCCTGGCCTCTTTCACTGCGGTAGGAGGGATGCCCCATAAAAAAAGTCTATTTCCAGCACTGTCTGTTTGCTAAAGCAATAGTTTTGGCTTATTGGTGGCACACCTAATAACCCAAACAAAAAGAATGCCATGCAGTGGCGCAACACCATTGAGCAGATGGGGCCCTAGCTCCTTCCTGAAATGTTGGGCTTTGTTGACTCGACCTAGCTCCATGGGCAGTGCCAGCCCCTGGCCACTTTGAGGCAAAAGGCCTCTTTCGATTTGTCGCCAGCCCGTAGCACTCGTTAAGGAGCAGCATCAGCATCAAACATGCAGAGCATAAAAACCTATCCATGCAATATCAACAGACTCACTTTGATAAAGCCAGTCTTAACTTCTGGTCTCAGCTTTTAGATTGCCCACCTCTCCAGAGATTAGCATAGCACTATGAAAGTAAACAGCCTCTGAATTGGGGTGAAAGGTACGACTAGTGGCCAAAGGGAAGGTGAAATAGCGTTTCAGCTTCCTAGCTGGGCTCAGGGAATTCAGAGGGAAATGGGAGCAGGGCTGGCTAAAGATGTGTCAGGGCTGGTGGGGTCTCATTTCTTTTTGATGTTTGGGGCACCCATTACTGATTGGAACAATGGTCCAAGGCACCTGTGGAGTGCTTAAATCAATAATGAAGTCAAAATAATGCAGCAAAGATGTTCAAAGCTGCAGATTATCAGTAGGTTTCTGTGTCATAAGACTGCCAACATGGGGGCAGCTACTTGGGGGCCCATTTCAACTGTAAAAGGTGAAAGGACCAGATGCCATCCCTCAGGGGGGAGACCGAAAGTGCAATGGGTTTATTGGCCCCACTCACTATCCGCTTTCCAAATTGTCATCCAGTCCCTGCCGGGTTGACCGACAGAGCCGTGGCCAGATGGAACAAAAATATTTCTTCACAGTGTATTGAAGCATGTCATATCTATTTTGTCTCGCAGTGTCTTGTTCCCTCATTGAACATCTTTCTTAGCATCCCTCTGCGTCTTGACTTTCCCTGTGCTTGGCGAGTTTCATTTGCCACCTCTGGCCTGGATCCTCATGGCAGACTTCGAGTGCCAGGAATCCAAGACACCATGGATGATTTTAAAGCAGACTCATTCCATCATGGCAACATACATGATCAGGTTTCTAGCAACCCAAGCTCAGAATCAAGGTATCCCTACATTTTGAGATCCATGTCTGAACTCTCTGGAGACTTAGGATTTTCCCGTCAGTCAGACACAAGGAACCACCTGGATCTGGAGCTTTCAGTCCAGGAGACACGTGATCTCTCTTATTATCACTGGATGTGCTCTGTACCTCTCGACATTTTGGATCCTTGATCAGTCAGGATACTCCACATCTGTGCATGCGTAGACATCAACGTACCATGTGAGAAAGTTATTTCTTTCCTCTAACCATCCTACACTTTCCCCACATATTCTAGGACTGGAGTCTGTTTATATATGGTACCAGACCTTGAATGTGTTGGGGAAGCTGATAGTGCGATAAAAATGTTGTTTCTTCTTTAACACTGGGAGAACATGGTACTAATTTTCCTGGGGATGTGGTGCTTCACTTACAGTATCAGGCCACAATCACGGCCTTACCCAGCAGAGTCCCTCTTCTATCCTGGACATGTTGAATCAGTTTTAGGCTTCCAGAGACCACAAGAATATTTGCAGGGTACTTTACGATTGCACACATCCAAAAGATTGAACAACTATGGCATCAATCCATGCCCCTAACAATAAGTCTTAACTTTCAAAAAGCCCTCCTCGACTTTATTCTAGATACACCCAAAGCAAGATTCTCGGTGATCGCCTTTATAATTCCACACACTGTGAAATACACATCTTTATCAAAAATGGTGCCTTGTCCCGGCGTGCAAACGTTTACACACACGGATTGCGGCATGCGCATCATGGGTCCGTCAGCCATATAGTAACAAGCTGTTCCACTACACATGTGCTGTAGATGTGAATGCACTGCACGGTCAGACAGAATGGGGTGGGGGGATGTGCTGGCAGTAGTGATGTCCGCATGGCCCTTGGATAGAACAGATTAGTGCACACCACTCTCTATGTCAAAAATTATTCAACGGTTAAACATAAACATTTCAAAAATGTCAAGGTGCTGGGGAGGAACTTTGGTCCTGGCACAAGACCACCACAAAATATGAACGAGGAAGAAGATCCAAAATTAGGATCCTCCCGACCCCTGCACACTTTCTGATACTGTACAAACCAGTCAAAATTTAAATCCTGTGTGTTACAATGGTTCAATCCATATAGAAATGATCAAAAGAAACAATTTGTACAATTTTCACAAGAAAAATACGATTTAATGAAAAAAATAATGCTAAAACATCATTTAGGCCCACTATTGGCTGACGCGTTTCGAGGTAAAGACCCTTTCTTCTTGAGCCTTGTGGACTCGAAAGAAATCACTTAAAACCAGATCAATCTCGTGTGTATTACTTCAATAATTAGTATTTTAGATCAGAACATTTTTATCACACATTTTTTCAATTAGAATTATCAAGACAATTCTCGGAACACTTGCTTTAAATATTCAGTGCACATATCCAACTCATGTGATGTACGTGCCACCTGGATGTAGCCCTCTACACCTTTGCCATATTCACTTATTGCCAATTGATCAGGATCACAGGCAGTGTTTATGTGCCAGGTTTGCCATTTTAAAGGAGGGGGGGCTCCACCAGAAGGAGTTCATTCTTTGATATTAACCACCCATGGTGGGGGGTCTCCAGATTCACCCACTACTCTCCTTGCCCACTCTCAAAGGGTACCATAAGGGTGCGTACTGAATGTGTATTACCACTGTGGTGGCACACGTTCGCCACATTATCCGAGAGGCTGCTTGCACATGCGCATGCTTTGATCATACGAACAGTGCAAGGGCGAACAGCCCATTTTCAAATGGCATTTGCCGCAATAGCAGGATCGTCTTTGGCATTAGAGAAGGGCCCGTCTGAGCCTGCGTGTAATAGTAAAGTGCGCCACCTGCAATGTAAACGCCACTTTGTACCATTGGTGCAGGGCTGCCGTTTCAGTAATCCCTGACCAGAATGTTATTTTTGTGGGGTGATGACATATATTTGGTTGGAAACAAACAGGACGGATGCATGGAACGCTATGATACTTACTTTATGTCTTTTCCTGGACGGTAGTGCACTCAGCTGATGCCTGAAGATTTTGCCAGAACAAAGTCATGCGAGTGTGGCGTTGCCCCTTCAAGGGTACGCACGCGACGGAGTGACGTTCACTCCGTCGCGTGCGCTGTTAAATAAACGGGGCGGTTCCTGGTGACGGCAGATCACCGGGGAGCCCACACCGACAACATCACTGTCTCCGTGTCTTACTATCACGGGGGTGGGGGCTCACGGAGGCGGATCACCGGAGACCGCCAACAGTGGCGACGAGGCCCGGATCACTTCCTGGGACAGGCGGGGAGTTTCGTCGGGAGCGCAGATGATCGCATGTGAACGCTCCGACGAACTCCGACCGCAGAGAAGGAAGCGACGCACGCGGCCGGCGGCCATTTTGATCAGTAGGCCTCGGAGACTCACGGCTTCATAACGAAGCGTCGGTGAGCCATCCGGCCACAATTTTTGGAAATTTCAGCGGCGGATGATCGCTGAATACAGCACACGTCAGTTCCAAAAGGAAATTTTGACATTGTCAATGTTATTACCGAGCAGAGGCACGGAGACTCCATGGAAAGCCTGCTGTTGCACTAGGGGTCTCTTCCTCTACTCAACTTTTGAACACCTCATTGTCTGCATGCCGGCTGGAGTGACACCTCCACGAAGATCACGGCTGGTGGTGAGTTGCGGCCCCTTTCTTCTCAATCCTTTGGGTTGCCTGTGCGCTTTCCACCATGGATCAGGCTGCTGCTGCTGCTGCTGCTGCTGCTGTGGCTCCTGTACCTCCGCCTGCTCCTCCGCCGAAACCACCGGGGTCCCTACAGCCAATGCCTGAGTTTGATATCTCGGGTGCTCCATCAGGCCTGGGACAGAGGTGGAAGATGTGGATGGATAGGCTGGAGATGTATTTCAGGGCCACAATGGAGACAACGGACGACGGCAAGCTGGCCACTCTCCTATACTCTGCTGGTCCTGCGGTGCATGAGGTATTTATGTCCCTGCAGCCGGTGGACGGATCGTTTGCAGCGGCGAAGGAGGCACTCCACAATCATTTTCTGCCGATGGCCAATGCGGACTATGAACGTTTTCTTATGGGAACGGCTCGACAAAAAGATGATGAGACTCTGGATGTGTTCTTTGGGCGGCTGCGGCGATTGGCAGCACCTTGTGCCTGGAACGACCCTGAGGTTATGATTCGGAACCAACTCATTCAGGGGTGCAGCTCTGGGAAACTGAGACGCCAAATACTGCGAGAGCCGGGCATCACCCTCCCTCGCATCCTAGAACTGGGTAGGTGCCACGAGGTCTCGGAACTGCGGGCAACCAGGATGGAAGCGGGTGCTCGCCCAGCCAAGGTGGAAGAGGTCTGCGCGGTCGGAAGAGGCCGCGGGTTAAGGTGCCCCATGAACACTCAGAGCCAGCGCGCGCAGGGGTCGAATGCCTTGTGCCCGAAGTGTGGGTACGATCTCCCGCACCCCGCGGAATGCCCTGCAACGGGAGTCAAGTGTGGCAGATGCGGAGGCCCTGACCATTTCGCCAGAATGTGCAGGTCTGCCACCCCCAAGATTGTGCCGAGGGGACCAGTTTGAGCCGGCTTCTTCCAGCCCCAGAGGACCTCCAACGTTGCCCAGGTGGACCAGGGTGACGAAGGGGCCCCTCAGGATGAGGTGGAGGAGGAAGAGGACGAGGAGAACGTGTTTTTCGTGTCCAGTGTGAGCGTGCTCAACTCCCGCTCCAAAAGACAGCCCAGGTGCAACGTGCTGGTTAATGGAGACTCTGTGCCGATGCTAGTGGACACGGGCGCATCCGTAAATGTAATGGCCCGCCAGCATTATAAGACCATGCGGGCCTCGCCCGCGCTGGCTGCGCCGAAGGCACGCATATTCGCCTTCGGCGGGGAACGGCCTTTGCCTCTAGACGGTGTGTTCGTGGCTGATGTGCAGTATGGTGACTCACACATACGGGCTAGGTTCTATGTCACACCGGTGAGCGACAACACCCTGCTCTGCTGTGCCGCAGCGGAGGCACTGGGTATCGTCACGTTCGCCTACTCAGTGTACTTAGATGACATCCAGGTCCTCCTGGCCAAACATGGATCCCTGTTTGAGGGCATTGGACAGCTGGTGGGTGAGCCGGTCCGGCTCCATATCGACGATTCTATACAACCAGTGGCGCTGAAGCACCGACGGGTTCCTTTCCATCTCAGGGATCTGGTAGATCGCAAACTTGACAACCTCGTGGGGCTGGACATAATTTAAAAGGTTGAAGGCCCCACCCCCTGGGTGTCCCCCATCGTCATCGCACGCAAACCCAAGCAGCCAGATGCCGTGAGAATCTGTGTGGACATGCGGCTCCCCAATAAGGCCATAAAGAGGGAGCGACACCTCACCCCCACCATCGATGACATTATTGCGGAACTGCAAGGTGCGAGGTTCTTCTCCAAGCTCGACCTGAGATCGGGTTATCATCAGGTGGTCTTGCACCCAGAATCCCGCTATATTACTACCTTTACCACACATCGGGGTCTCTATCGATACAAGAGACTGAGCTTTGGGGTGTCCTCCGCAGCGGAGGTTTTTCAAAACATCATAAGGGGTGCACTGGCGGATCTTGATGGCGTCCTCAATATCAGCGATGATATCTTGGTGTACGCCAAATCGGAGACGGAGCATCTGTCACGCCTGTCCAAGACCTTTGAACGGCTACGCTTGCTGGGCCTCACCCTGCACAAGGACAAGTGCGAATTCCTGAAGACGACGATCGAATTCTTTGGGTTCGTATTTAAGGCGGATGGGGTGTCCCCGGATCCCCGCAAAGTGAGGGACATTAAGGAGGCGCGCCCGCCTGAGAATGTTGCGGAGGTGAGGAGCTTCTTGGGGATGGTCACGTACTGCGGCCGTTTCATCAGGAATCTCGCATCCCGCTCTGAGCCACTGAGGTCGCTCACCAAGAAGGACACCACCTGGCAGTGGGGCCCTCTGGAACAGGCGGCATTTGACGATATCCGAGGGGCTTTAGCGGCGCATGACACCATGGCGTTTTTCGACCCGAGCCTACAGACGGAAATCGTGGTGGACGCCAGCCCATATGGGCTTGGGGCGGTGCTTACGCAAGTAGGGAAAGACCAGGAGGTCCGACCAATAGCCTACGCCAGTAAGGCCCTTTCCGACACTGAGCAACGATACTCCCAAATCGAGAGGGAAGCCCTGGCGGTGCTGTGGGGCTGTCGGCACTTCCGCCTCTATATTCTGGGGCGTCCCGTGACCGTGGTCACGGACCACAAGCCGCTGGTGCCGATCATGGCGGGCTCGTCATCTCGCTGCCAGTGAGAATTGAGCGCTGGATGCTCGCCCTGCTGGAGTATGGAGTGTCGTTGATCTATCGTCCTGGTGCCAACAATGCGGCGGACTACCTATCTCGACACCCCAGAAACGACTCGCAGGAGTCGGCATCGGCGGAGGAAGCCGACGAGCACGTCTGCCTGGTCGTGGAGACTGCGACACCCAACTCCATGCAGGTGGAGGAACTCGAGGCTGCGTCGAGAGGCGACGAATGCTTCGCCATCCTGAAGGAGGCCATGCAGAAAGGAGCCTGGAAGACAGTGCTGGAGGCTGTGGAACGAAGGACATGTGAGGCCCGGATCGCCCTCGAGCAATTGTGGAGAGTGAGAGAGGAACTAACATTCTCGGAGTCGGGGCTACTGCTGAGAGGGGAACGAATCGTGGTGCCCCAGACCAAAGTGGCACAGGTCATCGCACTGGCGCACCAGGGTCATCAAGGGGCCCCCAAGACCAAAGCTCGCCTCCGTCAGAAGGTGTGGTTCCCTGAGCTGGAGCGAAAGGTGGAGGCGTTTGTGGCCTCTTGCGTGTGGTGCCAGGCGGCGGCCCCGGCCCAGAAGGAACCATCCATTGAAGCAATGCCCCGAGGCACTCGACCATGGGAAGTGGTGCACGCTGACTCTGGATCCACGTCCAGAGGTACGCATTTTCTGGTGGTGGTCGACGAGTGGTCGAGGTACCCGGAAGTTGAGTTCATAGACTCAGTGGCGTTTGAGAACGTGGTGGTGGCGCTGGAGAAGATCTTTGCCACTCATGGCCTCCCCGCTGTGCTGTGCTCTGACAACGGAGCCCCATTCCAGGGTGAGAGTTTTGCCGAGCTCATGAAGGAGTATGGCATTCAACACCGGCGGGTCACCCCACTGTGGCCCCGCGCCAACGGGGAGGCCGAGCGCATGATGCGCACTCTCAACAAGGTGTTCAGAATTGCCCATGGAAAAGGGGAGTGTTTACAGAGGGCTTTGTACGTCTTCCTGCGAGGTTACCGAACCACCCCTCACTCGTCAACGGGGGTGGCTCCGGCAGAAGCACTCTTCCAGCGGTGCCCGAGAGATGTCATACCGGAGGTGGGGGACAGAGACCCTGCCGTCATCGACAATGAGCAGGTGGAAGAGGACAGACAGGTCAGGACACAGATGGAGAACATCAGGAGGGGCCTCAGACCCCCACACATCGCGCTGGGAGATGAGGTGCTGGTGAGAAATCGTCACCCCCATGGAAAACTGTCTCTCACGTATGAACCCGCTCCCTTAGATGTGGTGGCCGTCAAGGGGTCGATGGTGACTGCCTCGGATGGAACTTCATCGGTAACCAGGAATGCGTCATTCTTCAGGAAGATCGGCGACCCCAGAGTGGACAGCCCGGACAACCGAGAAGGTGAAGGCGCTCTGGATGAAGGTGGGGGAGAAAATTCCGCAGTGAAGTCTCCGGCTCGAGGCGGACCCGGTCCAGGGACACCAGCCAGGGACGGTGGCAGGAGGTACCCCCTGAGATCAGGGCGTGGGAAACCTGCCCGTCTCAATGACTATGTTACGGACTGAGCTGGGGAGGCTGACCGGGGATTAATGGTCAGGCCAGGACAGGTACCCACAGGGGATCTGGGGTGGCTGTCAATAAATGGGGGTTTTGTTGAAACTTACAGAGTTATATGTGTGATAGATGTGTGCTAGTTAGGTACTCCTGTTTCCAATTTGTTGTTATGGAAAAGGAGGAGTGTGGCGTTGCCCCTTTAAGGGTACGCACGCGACGGAGTGACGTTCACTCCGTCGCGTGCGCTGTTAAATAAACGGGGCGGTTCCTGGTGACGGCAGATCACCGGGGAGCCCACACCGACAACATCACTGTCTCCGTGTCTTACTATCACGGGGGTGGGGGGCTCACGGAGGCGGATCACCGGAGACCGCCAACAGCGAGTAGTAAAACTGGCTGTCATTGCTAGGTGCAATGCGTTTAAATGAAAATGAACCGGAAATGGGAACTTACCCAGAGGTCTCTGCTTTTCGTTCTCTGCGCCCAATCCTTTGCTTTGCGGGCTTTCTTGCTTTTCTTGTGCTGGATTCCATGCTCCTTTCTGATCGAAATGTGCTCTATTAAGAGAACAACACACATTAACAGCTGCATTTGCCCCATTCCAGGCTACAGTGGATGCCATTTGACTAATTCCCCGCTGCACTGCTTTGCCTAGAATGGTAAATGATTCCGCCATCTTGTGACTCAATTGGATGGTGCATCATCAATCCAAGGCGTAAGGATTTTGTCAGAATGCAGGCGCGTGACAGGGCCGAGTAGAGTGTAAATCATGATGGGGTGCAGGGGATGTTTTGCACTTGGAATGCTCTACGGTCCACGCCTATAACGAAAGCTTGGCCAGAGTGTCTTCCTCTGTTTGACTGATCAAATTATGAATGTAGATTCTTTCCACGGGGACCGGCGGCATCTGTCCTTGATTTGGATATGACCAGGCCTGCCAATGTATTTCAGCAGAACCCTACATTTCGAGTTATGTTGTGTTTTCCCAGTGATGGATGGGACGCAGAGTCCCATTTGCGTGTGTGCAGCATATATCTTGCCAGCAAGGTAGAAATGAGAAACACTTTGCCGTGTGTAGACACTGCTTCTTTTGAAATTCATTTACACCGAGGTGCAAATACCACATTACCCTTGTTTCACTCTCCATTTTCTAGGAAAAGTTTCACTCTCATAAAAAACAAAAATTGCAGTGTTCTTCTCCTTTGAGCTTTTTGCATAAATGTATACACATTGGCAACCATAATCGCGACTAAATAAAAAACAAGCTAAATAAATCCCAGCATAGAAAATACCAGCTAATGAACCCCCACTCAGCTATCTACTCTGGTCATCCTAAACATTAACAATATTCAATACGATATCCTATTATTAACCTATGAAGAAAAGTAAAAAAGAAAATACCATGGAAGGCATCAGACTCGAACCCGGGCCCCAGACATTACATGACTAGCAGATATGAATACACCATCTTGGTAACTCCTTAGAGGGGTATCCACGAGTAGATCTTCAGTTTGAGGTGTGCATGTCAACTTGCTGTAAGGATGCCGAAAGGTTGCTAGAACTGAGGCGTCTGGATGGTATGTGAGAGAGAGTTTGGCAGCTGAAATCTTAATGGTTAGGAGGGATGGTCAACACTTGAGTGGCAGGAAAAGGCAAAACACACAATACGTCCAGGCCCAGTCCACATTTAAAAAATGAAGCAAAATACTTAGTAAAGCAAAACCACATTAGAAAAAATAGATGAGAATTCGCAACAAATATAGTTACACATCCAAAGTACAGTTATACACCATTTATAAATTGCAATAAACGACATCTACAAAGAGCATCAGCACTGGTGTCTGTAATGTATGATGGTATAGCACGGACTGTCAGTTGCCAGTGGCCGGCTTCTCTAGGAGACATGGGCTGAGAGGGGTTGGATGTAGGAACCGTCTCCACACCTTAGTGCACGATGTTCTTCTCCATGTTGTGGGTTTCCTTGTGGGGGAGGTGAGTGCACACAGGAGATGGTTGGTGTGGCAAGCTGTCTACACCAGCACACCATGTTCTTATGTAATTATGATTAGGATCGAGTCATCACGTGGGGCCAGGTATAGGGAGAAACAGCATCTTTATTTCTTCTTCCCTTCAAACTGCCACCACCCTCTTCTGCCACTGTTCCGTCCTCCTCCCGCTCACTCCCACCTTCTCCCTCCTCTACACCCCTCTTAAAGTCGCAGTCCTCGTGCTTGCATACACGACATCTTCCCCTCACTTATCTTATTAGTTGCAGTTGCATTTCTTCTAGTAACATTTGTGGTTTCCTAATTAGCCTGCAGGGTCTCTCGCTGTCAAAAGGTTGCTCTCGCTTCTTGATTTGTGCTTTTTCTGAGGCTGTTTCCCTTCAGTCATTTCTGTCTCTTGGTTGGACTCTACTATACACGGCACATGTATGGGAATGGGTGTTGTTAACACGTGTGTTGGTTTGGAGGGTCAAGGATGAAGGTTGTGTGTCGGTGGTAAGTAGCAGATGGGGGGGATGTTGAGTGTTAGTGCTGTGGGTGCACAGAGCATCCGTAAATGACGTGTGTGGTTTGTGTACGTTGCCGTGAATACAGTGGGAGATCTGGGGGGTTGGGGTTTTATCTATTCTGGTCGGCAGTGTTTGGGTTACAGAGGTTAGCTTTTGTTTCTCTGTCTGATGCGAGAACCAGACAGTTTGCTGCTCTCATCCCCAATGTTAGTCGTGGTTGAGGTTTTCAGCCCTGTTTGGGTGAGAGAGAGGGATGTTTACTTTATCTTTCTCGCATGAGGAATACAACATGTATTATTTGTATTTATTTAGTGCGCATTTTGTAAGGCTCTTATACATCAAGTAAATTGTGTTTCAAAGCGCCCACAGGGCAGCAGGGCGGGGACATGGGAATGAAAAACAAATATAACAATGAAAGGTAGAGGCGGACCTACTAGGCCTTGTGAGCATTCAGAATGTGCACGTGTAGAGAGAAGGAGAGAGAGAGAGAGAGAGAGAGAGAGAGAGAGAAAGAGAGAGAGATGGGATGAGGGAGTGGGGCGTAAGTGCTTGGGAGTCAGCAGCTGTAAGTGCTTAGGTGGAGTGGCCAGCTGCCAATAAATAAGTGCAGGCCTTTGGTGGCATAGGCTAGAGGGAGCCAAGGCCAGTGATGGGAGCAGGCAGAGGCTGCAAGCGATTGGGTGTGGGAGGGCATGACCCAGGAGGACACATACGGGCCCTAGTCACCAGTCTCAGCAACTGTGGGGTTTAGCAGAGGAGGGTGGAAGGGAAGGAGCAGTTGAAAAGGAAAGTCTTCAGGAGCTTCTGGAATTTGAGGAGATCCAGCTCAAGAAAAAGAGGAAGGTTGAGGCAGTTCCATAGGAGGCACCCTGCTGAGGAAAGACGTCGGCCACCAACTCGCTGTTTAGCAAAGCACTTGACACATAGAGAGTTGATGTCGGAACATTGCTGTAATAATCCAAATTGTATTTTGGGGGTCAGGTGTAGAATCATTAGAGTGATGTTCTGTGTGTCTAACCAGTAGGGTGAGGAGCGGAATGGGTGTCTGCAAGTGATGATGTATGCTCACGAAAAGCAAGGTTTGGTGAATTGTGGAGGATGTGTAGACTAATCTTCAGTGGTATGCTGTGGGTGAGATGCGGGCCTAAGGACATACTCCTCTGGACTTGTGTGTGTGCTTGAGTTTGTGTGCCTAATGCAGAGATGTGGACACTGTTAGTGTATGTGATCGTATGCTACTGACAAGGACTGGTAAGTGTGGTCTAGCAAATGTTTACATTAAGTCTGCCAAAATGTAAACCTCCCCATTACACGCAGTATGTTTTCAAGCAAACAGTCTCAGCGGAGCCAGAAGAGCAAGCAGTTGGTTAAAGATTCCCATTGACCTGACATAGGCCCTCATTACAAGGTGGGTGTAAAGGGATACCGGGCACCGGTAATGACACTGGTGCCGGTAATCGCTTTGTGCCCTACTCTGAGGTCCCTTTGCGGGTCCTTCCCTTAACGCCTGGTTTTAGCAGGCGTTAAGGACGGGACCCGAGAAGGGATACCGGGGTCAATAACGGTACCGCAGTTTTCAGTACCGTTATTGCCACCTTCCCCCTTCCCATTGAGCCCTATGGGGGCCCAAATGGGAATGGGGAATGGCTCTGGTGAATGGGGAATTACCGGTCCCACCAACCTCGGACTGGACCGGTAATTACTCCCTTCACCAGACCGGAGTCGGACCGATTTTGGAGGCAGCCGTGGCGCTAAGAGCGCCATGGCTACCTCCAAACTTGAAATGAGGGCCATTTATTGCCAATCACAGACCTTGCAGTAGGGGAATTGCAAGTGCAACAAAAAAAAGACTTTGGCCCTCATTCCGAGTTTGGAGGATGCCATGGCGCTATTAGCTATTAGCGCCATGGCTGCCTCCAAAATCGGTCCGACTCCGGTCTGGTGAAGGGAGTAATTATATGAAGGCGTCCACCGTCCATCGCATCCCCAGGTTGGGCAGCTGCCTAGGCTCTACCATGGCCAGGCCCGCCAGTGGGAACAAGCTACATTTTTCTTTGCTAATGATGATCCCCAAAACCCTTGCAAAGTTATCCAGCACATCCAATATATGCGCCAGGTTCTCGTCAGGGTTCTGTACATACAGCAGCATATCGTCTGCATAAAGCAAGACCATGTGCATATCCTCCCTGACTGGGCTGGCCGCTTCCCTCTATTCCCTTCTAAGATAGACTGCCAGCAGCTCAAGTGCCAAGATGAACAGTATGGGGGAGAGAGGGCACCCCTGTTTGATTCCCTTTCCCAGTTCCCACGACTCAGAGACACGCCTTCCTGTCTTAAAGGGATGGTCTAGTAAAAAATTTTATTTAAAAAATAGATAGGCAACATAAAAAAAAAAATACTAGCATTCTCCGTTTTAAAACTTCCTATGTAAAATTTTGAGCTATTCAAGCTCAAAATTTGCAAAAGCAAGCACATGGGCGCATCCATTTTGTGAAATGGAGGCCCTCCTCTGCTGGCTTTTGCTTTTGCGGCACTAATGAAGGAAAAGCCAGCCAGCTGTAGTAAACAAAGGCTACCGCTGGGTGGCTTTCCCTTCATTAGTGCTGTAGGCGGAGGACGGGGACCGGAGACCAGAGCAGGAAAGCTGCAGCTGAATCTCGGTAAGTGCTATTTATTTATTTTTTTAAAATAAGCACTAGCTGCGGTTTTCTGGGCTGGAGGAGCCCGGAAAACTTAGAAATAAAACCGCAGCTTTAAAAACGTTGTATTTATGTTTGCGGTCGCTTTTGAAGCGACCGCAAACATAAATACAACGTTATGTGTTGGAAAACGCTGCAGTTTTTCTTTCCAAGTTTCTCAGGCTCCTCCGGCTCGGTGGAGCCTGAGAAACTTCGAAAGAAAACCGCAGCATTTTCCAACACAACCGCGTGTGTTTCTGCCTGCTGTGGCTATCACTTTGGGTCTCCGGTGCTCCCGTGGGAGCACCGGAGACCCAAAGTGAAAGCCACAGCAGGCAGAAACACACGCGGTTATGTTTACATGCCGCGTAGTGTTTCTACCTGCATATAGGTATTATCACTGACTCCTGTAAGCTGGCTGGCAATAAATCCCCGTCAGAGGCCTCCTCCAGTATTTGCAGGAGGTGGGGCGTGAGTTCCGCTGCGTATTCCCTGTAAACCTATGCTGGGAACCCTTCCACAGCCGGTGTTTTTCCCATGGGTAATGCGCTTAGCTTATGGCTTCACGTAGTTCTTCTTCTGTGAGCTGCGCATCCAACATTTCCACCTGCGCAGGTCCCAAATGGGTCAGCTCTATTCCCCCATGCCTCCTCAATGTCCACTGCTCTGTCCATTCCATCTGCCTCATACAGGCTGTGGTAGAACCTTTAAAAAACTATGTTAATCTCCCATTGGGCTCGCCATCCTACGCTGCATTCATATCTGATGGCACTGATCATTTCCCTGCCCCCTTCCGCCCTTCATAACTAAGTTAACAGTTTCCTGGGTTTGTCTCCTCCCTCGTGGAGTCTTTCCAAATATTTACTATAATCATGCTTGCCCAGCCTCTCCCAGGCAGCTATGCATTCCTGCTGCAATTCAATGTGCAATCCCCCCTCGTCTCTGTCTGTAGTCCTTCCCCTTCATCCCTGCTTCCATCTGCTCCTCTCTCTGGATATGGTGCTCAGTAGCTCCCTCCATATCCCTCCCTTCTTTCGAATTGCCTCCCCTCTCATCACTACTTTAAACGATTGCCACAGAGTGCACGCGCTGCTCACACTGCCCTCGTTAATCTTAAAGAATTATCTCCCCCCCAGGTGTTCCCTGAAGTGCTCGTACAGCAGTGCCTCCGCTCTCCATCGCCACATCCGGATGGGGGCTTTGATCTCTGTATTCTGCCATTTCACGAGCAGCGCTGCATGGTCCGAAAGAACCCTAGCTTTGTATTCCAGTGCCACAAATTCTCCTAGCGCTTCATTACCAGTGTGCATAAAGTATATGCACATGTATGCTCCGTGTGGGCTCGAATAATAGGAGCAACCTCTCCCATCCCATGCAGCTGTCTCAAAACCTCCTGCAGTTTGAGCTCCCGCATCACGTCCACCAGCACTTTAGTGGCCGGTGCCCTACTCTTGCTTCTCTCATCTGATTTGTCCAGCATTGGGTCCAGGGTGCATATAAAGTCCCATCCCCAAAACCACAAAGCTCCTCTGCATGGTGCTAGCGGAGGACCCCGTGACCGGAAGAAGGCGGCTGAATCATAGTTGGGCGCATAAGTATTGATTATACAAAATGCTCTCTGTTCCAGTAGCCCATGCACCACCATCAGCCAACCCTCGTCGTGGCACGTACAGTCCAATAACTTAAAGGGAACCATTGGGGCTACTCAGATAAGAGTGCCCCTTGCATATGCCAAATATGTAGCGCCCCTAACCACCCTCCCCCATTTCTTCTCAATCACGGATTGCCTGGCGGCATTTAAGTGCGTCTTCTGCAGAAGTGCAATTTGCACCCTTTTGTTCGTCAAAAAAGTATGCACCCTGTTCTTCTTGATGTAGCTGTTAAGTCCCCTCACATTCCAGGAGGGAATCTTAATATGATATGATATGGCATTTATAACGCGCCTATGCACAAGTGCTTCAAGGTGCTACGAGGCAGGGAGGGGAACAGAGGGAGAACAGACAACGATCCTACTAGGCCAGGTGTCATTCGGATTGTACAAGTGCGTGGGAAGGGGGCAGTGACAGTGCAGTACAAGATGATAACAATAAGTGAGTAATGGCCAGCATGTGGCAAGTGCATGGGTACGTGTGGACACCAGGTGTCAGGCTGGAAGGGCCTGAAGCGATACAGAAACAGACCCCGAGTGCGGGGTTTGCCAGGTGGGCAATGCAGGTGTGAGACACTGGCAGGTGAGGGACCTGGGCCCAAGATTAGAGAGTTTCCATGTAGCCAGTGTAGTTCAGGTTTCAGCCAGGAGGTCAGAAGAGGAGAAGAGAAAGCCGAAGCAGAGGGAGGCAGGGAGGCTGTTACAGAGGGAGGCACCAGCCAAAGAAAGAGATCTACCACCAACTCATTGCTGGGAGAAGCGACTGACCCTGAGGGAGTTAGAGGCGGATGAGCGGAGAGATCGAGAAGGAAGATATTTAGGAAGGCAGAGTTGAAGGTATTGAGGACTCAGGCCCCAGAAGGCCTTGTGGACGATGCAGAGGGTTTTGAACTTAATCCTCGCAGCCACCAGGAGCCAGTGCAGAGATTTCAGTCCTGGAGAGATACGATCCCTGAGCGTGAGGCCAAGGACAAGTCTCACAGTCCTGTTTTGGATAAGTTGCAGAGGGCGGAGATTAGAAGCAGGCAGCTTTAGAAAGAGGCTGTTGTAATAGTCCAGCCTAGAGAGAACCAGAGCACTGGAGACAGTGATCTTCTGCGGGAAGGAGATAAAAGGAAGAATCCCTCTGAGGAGGTGCAGCTGGTAGTGTGACTTCTTAGAGACGTCAGAGATATGGGGAGAGAGGGAGAGTGTGGAGTCAAAGATGACCCCAAGGTTTTTATCCTTGCATGTGGGAGCTGGAAGAGGGCCAAGAGAGGCCGGCCAGAGAGCTACAGGGAAGGAGGGAGCGGGTGTGACAATGTCTTACTGGCATTAAGGCAGAGGTTGTTGGCGGCACACCATTCATGGCTAGCAAACAGACAGTCAGAGATGAGGGAAGGAGAGGAGGACGCCGAGGGTAGCCTGAAAATGAGCTGGGTGTCATCCCATAGCATTGAAAGTTGGGGCAGAGAGTGGTGATGCGGTGGGCAAGGAGTGCCAGGTATTGGTTGAAAAGCCAGGGAGAGAGGTTAGACCCCTGGGGGACACCACAGGTAGAGAAAAAGATAGTGGAGAGGATGGACCCAAGCTGGATCTGGGAGGCTCAGTAAGAGAGGAACAAGGTCAGCCACGCCAGAGCCTGACCAGTGATACCCAGATTATCACGGAGACGGTTGAGCTGGATGGTATGGTTGACAGTGTCAAAGGCAGAAGAGAGATCAAGCAAGATAGGACTTGGGGATGTTAGAGTCAAGGTTGGAGAGCAGGTCTTCACGGATGTTCAGGAGAGCAGTTTCCGTACTTCTGGCAGCTCTGAAGCCAGACTGATGGTCATGAAGACTACCAACAGATTCAGTGTACCACTCATTTTCCCCCCTAGGCATCTTCCCATGGAGGTGTCCCACTTGCCCTTCTTCCTCCTCTTCTCGCTTCCACTTCCCCCCACCCGGGGAAACTCCTTGTCCCCCTCCCACCGCCCAGCAAGTTGCATTATTTTTTCCCTCCCTGTCCCAATCCTCCCCAGGATGGGGCTGCCCAGCGTGCATTTCAACTTAACATAAAACTCCCCCCAACTCCCCAACATGTCAAACAAATGCGAAACGGTTTACAGTCCGTTCAGGTTCAATCGCTTCTTGCACTTTTTATTTGAATACCTTAGAGCATGCTGTTTTGGGTACACTACAGGGTTTATTTGTTCATGGGCTACAATTAACCGGTACCAAAGAAAAGTCAAATGCAAAGGAAATACAGTATGCACAATTTACTGGTAATTCAATTTCAAAGCTGAAACATGTAGTAGTGAATCAGTACAAAGCTGTGTGTGGAAGGATACAAAGTATAGGAGGAGTTTCCATTAGCCACTTGTTTGTAACAATCATCCTTAAAAGAAGTTCTTCAATCATCTCTGGTCTTCTTTAATAATGATAATAAGTTAATTATACAGCACTTTTATCCAAAGCTCTTAACATAGAAAATGTTTATATACAATTGTTATTAACCTCAGAAGGATGAAAGTCTGAGCCAACCTTGTCAGGATTCAAACCTGTAGCCTGCGGATCACTGACAGATTGCAGCAGCAATCGCTTAACCCACTGAACTATCTTACAGGCACGTAAGAGGTTTCTGTAGTAGTCATTTTTACATTGCTGAGCCCTGCATGAGTGGGTCTCAAGCGTGGTGATTTTCAGTTGGTTGCCACATGGAGTTTTGGATTGGCTCATGGTCATGTGGGTTCAGAAAGCGAGGACACAAAAGTGCAAAATACAAACCTTGTTGAGAACTCGCCGTTCATTATTTGGAGTATTCAGAGGGAAAATGGGATCACAGATATAGTAACTACAGGTATGTGCGATCTTTCGATTTGTACGTGCCTCGCTACTGTTGCAGGTATATTGCTGATGCAGGAAATAGCAGTGCCGTCCACAATCAAACATTGTTCATCCAACGATCTGCGTCTTACTTATCCTGGTTGTATGTTCTCCCCATACCTTGGTCGGCCTAGCCTTTCGAACATGCTGCATATTTATATCCCAAGGCATCCCAATATTAATGATAATGTTCAAGACATTTGAGAACGCACATTGTTTATTTTATCCACAATTAGCTCATCTAGGTTTGGGACCTGCACTACCAGCATTAACGCTCCCTGTTGTAATACACGCCGTTGACAATTGTAAAATCGGCAGGCATAGGATACAGTCTTTACTTACAGTGATACAGGACTCTTTGTCTCGGAGAAACGCTTCAAACACATTCCTTTTTCCCTTTAACGATGGGCCTAGAGGAAAACTAACGGCACCTCAGTGCACTCTCCACGGCGTGGTGCTGGTTGGAAAAATGCACTGGCCGTGTGCAGTCGTTCTAGCCTTTAGCATTATCCACTGTCCTGAGCATCAGGTATAGAATGCATTGCAAAGATGGTGATGAGCGCATTGTGATGTATGGTGACATATCAGGCTCTGCATAAGCTTATTTGCACTTTTACAAGCTTCATGCTCACACCATTGGGTATCACGCTGATATGCCGAACAGTGTTTTTCAATGTAATTTCTTCTGCAAAAATGACCTTGAAAGAATTAATCTAACTATTTGAAGGAGTGGGGAAAGGGCTTAAAAGAGATGGGGAGATGGCTGGGGTAGGGCTTACAATATAGGCAAGGGGCTTGGAGGATAACTCCCAATAATAAAAATCAAAAAAATGCAATGAGTTTTTTCAAAATAATTTCTTTGAATAAAATTATTTCGAAAAAAACTCATGTCGACAAAACAACATTGAACCTGTGCTCTAGCACCTTGAAGCATCTCTTGTGCTAGATGGAATTACCAATGAAGATCTCAGACCAAACAATCAGACAGACTCAAAGAATATGGCAAATTACTACTTTATTTTCATTTTAATACAGTAGGGTACACCGGTAGACATCGGCTGATGCTTGCTCACACACAAACAAACTTGATTACACAGAGGTCTTATACCCAAGTATGCATAATCTATGATGCCATCCTACATGGCAAATGGTAAAGCCTATTGACGGGAGGGATTGGTTATTGTAACATATCTACTTATAGAATGTATACGAGTTAATACTTCATTGGCTCTTGTCTCTAAGACACCTAAAACTACCTCTAAATAAAAATAATACTGATTATAGCGGACACAATGGCAATGGATTGGTCTACACAACATTTTATAGCAGGTCACCAAATAGACCCACTGATTGGTTGGCATTCCCACCCCACCTTTCGGCTCGGCTAGCAGCACGTAAGGAAATCGAAACCCAGGTGCTTGAGTCACATCAGATTACTCCCCACTTTCACAATTAGTCAATCATCTCTCATCAGTCTGAACATAAGCCAAGGTTTTCCTTCTGTAGTTGACCTTGTAGTTGCTCTCTGTTCTGGGACACTCAAGGAAGTATGAGCACATCACTATCTTCAATCGCAGCTAAATGAATATGCTTGTTTTTTACTTCTGCACCACGTATGCGGAGACGGCCAATGTCTCCATTTCGATTTCCTCTTTACTGCTATTTGCTTCAATTGTACTTGGTGTTATGGCTCTTTTGGCCTCTAAAGACTTGATCACTCCATCTTGTATGAGCCTTATTCACTGCTAATTGTCCAATACTTGGCTCTTGCAGATGTTTTCATCTTCTTTAATCTAAGAGAAATGTGTCTCATGCTCAGGGCTTATCCATCTGCCACCTTTTGTGCTTTTCCCTGAAATAGCATCATTGATCCCAGGCCAACATAGACTCCTCTTCATTTGCACACAAAGCATTAGAATGAATCTTTGCTTGAGCCGGCGCCCATTTTCCAATTATGGCCATACTAGCCACGTTATATATATTCCTCCATAGCAAGCTTCTTTATGTCTCATCTACTTTACGTTGCTGCGTATTTACACTTATTGGTCACCAATTACTACTTTATCATTTCACACATGTTTCTCTTGTTGCTTCAGTTACATCGTCATTCTTACGTTTTTTCATATTGTTTCAGTAGATCCTTGTATATCTCTTTCATGACATCACTATGCTCTCGTCAGATGTCACTCAATGCTCCATAATATCCAATGGTGCGTGCAGACATCCCTCACCTCTGTCAGTGTGAGGGTACATTCGCCATGGCTGTCTTAGTGCATATCGTCTCTCAAACACACAATGCGGTATAGGGACAACATAGGGGGTCCCATATGCAGCTCTTCTCCTGCTGTTCCAATATGACAGCGGTGAGGGGGAAGGCATTAGTGTATATACCTCCAACTGCTCCTCTGCAAACCCATCGTTGGTATGTAGAGATCTGAGAACGTGACTTTCAAAAGATAGCAGCTCATGACCTGAGTTTGTATCGCTCCTTCAAGGCCTTTTTTATGGTCTGTAATCGCACTCGTTGTAAACAAAATACTGATAATAATCTGATCAGTAATATAAATGCTCAATTGTATGTTATACCTACAGCACAATATATCACAGAAGAGCAACATCTGAACACGCTATTCTGTGCAGCCGGCAGGGGAGTGTCGCCAATCCTTTCACCTCATGTTTTGTTTTGGAGAAGCAAACACCCTCACTGCCAGCTAGCTGAGAGGATAGGCCTGTATGCATGGCTTCAGCAGGCAATCCATTTAGGGATCAAATTCATGTTTCTCTAGTTCGGAACCCCACGATGGCCAATGCTTCCAAAAATAGTACACCCTTTAATAAGACCTCGAATTAAAAGACAATTGTTTGTTGAAAATGTTGCAACTGCTTGTAGAGAAAATCGGTAGTGGCAATTATATCTTCATCCATGTGATTCATGTAAGACAAACCTTATCTATTATAAATCAGAGAGACCAGGCTGCTGCAGTGCTTATCTAGTGAGATATCTGAACCTGGGCCGCTGATCAATAGTCCAACAAAATGGGCACCTTTACTGATTGATTGAAATGTGTGCTATTGTAATACATGAATAAAAATATATAAGGTAAGAGCTTGTTTACAGGAAGGGACTAAACGAGAGGGTCAGAAGTGCCAATCTATATAACAGCCTTTAATTAACCAATCATCAGAGCTGTGCTCAAACCACTGCACCACCTGCTGCTTAAGATTCATAGGGATAGACCAAAGCCACTTGTGTGCCTGCTGGGATGTTGTCTGTATTGTGTGAGGGCTTGATTTCCCTTCTGTAATATTGTCCTCGCATGCTAATGTAATAATGACTGAGTAGCCTGGCTGATGTAAAATCATATGTTAATCGTCTTCAAAGTGACAAGTACTGCCTCTGCAAGGTGTTGAATCATGCTGTTTTAGATGCACAATTAAGATCTGCTTATGATGGAAAGGCCAATTGGTACTTATTATTAAAGTGCCAAACTTAAGTCTGTCCTCAACCCGGTACTCTATGAAAATATGATCTCCTCAGGCCTTTAAAGACTCCTTGCGGAGAATGCCTGCATACTTTGAGCATCGCAACTTTGACGGACGAGAGACCCATCATACTCACTAGATCCAGGTAAACCTCCAAAGACCTTACAATGCACAGTAGGTATCAGGTAATAATGTCCCCATACATAATGTCCCCATACATAATGTGGCCGGGAAAAGCAGTTGCTGACATTATGTATGGTGATATTATGTATAGGGACGGGTTGCTGGGATGTTCCCTGCTCCCATTTAAAAAACAAAAACAAAAAAAAACTCAGGTTGCGGGGGTGTCCCCCGCATGTTCTTTTTTTTTCTTTTTTACTTTTATTTATTCAGCTTGGTAACACAGGTACAGGTGAGTTACAATCAGAGCACATACAATCAAAGCAAAATATAGACAGTACAGATAAGTAGAGCGAATGAAAAGATCAGTCAATACACATGGGGGACACGCACAGGGCGGTCACAGGGCTGAAGTGTAGGCAATTCAGGAGATAGTAGGGGAGTGGCAAGGGGAGAGGGCTGGGGACGCAGGGTCTGAGTCCGTGTCACCAGGGGACATGAATGAGCGAAATTTTGACCAGATATCTCTAGGTCTGGAGTGGGCGGGCTGTTGTACGGCCCAGGATTCCTTGGTGTCTGAAGCCCACGTGACCGCCCTGAGCCACTGTGCATGAGTAGGTGTATTAGGGCAGAGCCAGCAGAGTAGGCTAGAGCGTACTGCGAGCAGCATACAGAGGCCAGCCAGTCTCCTAGAGTTACGGTGTAGTTTTGGGAAGTCGTGAAAGAGACACCTCATTGGGGAAGGGGTAAAAGGGTGGTCGAGGATAGTTGAAACGGTGTCGCATACTGCGTGCCAGAATTGAGTGAGTCGAGGGCAGGACCTGATCATATGAATATAGCCAGAGTCGTCACATCCGTATCTTGGGAACCTCGGGGAGAACTCATTGGAGATGCGGTGAGTTCTGATCGGGGTGTAATGGTACCTGTGGAGCAATTTGAATTGGATCATTTTAAAGCAGGAATTAAAGGAGACCCCATGAGTACGTGCGCACATGTGGGCCCGTCGTTCGTCGGTCATTTCCAGTCTGAGGTCAATCTCCCAAGTGTTTTTTAATTTGGAAAATAGGGGGGGGTGATCTGGTCTGCACCAATGTGTAGAGTCTGGAGATTTTGCCCCTCATAGGAGAGGGTGAGGACAGTTCCAGGATCGCGGGCTCATCTGGTGCTAATGCAGGGAAGGTCGGGTATTTGTGCTTAAGGATTTTCCGGAGGGCCGAGTATTGGAGCCAAACGGAAGGTTTCCGCCTCAGAGACGGCGGAAGGTCCGGACACCCTATAAAAATGCCCTGTTCGAAAATGTCCCGGAGCAATTCGTAGCCAGCTTCTGCCCACCGGCGAACGACAGAGTGAGGAACGTGTGGGACCTCTGGTAGAAAATTCCAGAGTCCATGAGAGGGATGGGTGACACCCAGTAATTGCCACGTTTTTGATAAATGCAGTGATGTACAGGTCGCTGGGTCAAGTGAGTTTAGCATCTTTGGCATGGGCGCGATCACCAGGGAACGGATGTCGCGGTCACTCACTGATAACTTTTCGAGCCTGACGTGGGGCAGAGGATCTGAGGTGTTAAACCAGTATGCGGTATGTTGAAGTTGAGCCACCAGCCAGTACACAAGGAAATCTGGAGCCCCGAAGCCACCAGCCTCCATCGAGGCAGTTAGGGTTTTAAGTTTTAGTCAGACCGCGCCGGAATGCCAGAGGCAAGTGTTAAAGGTGTGTGTCAAGCCCTGAAAGAGCTCGCTACCCGGCCACTGTGGGATGTTGGCAAATGTGTATAGGAGTTGGGGTAATACTACCATCTTTAATATTCCTATTCTGCTGGCCAGTGAGAGCTGGAGTTTGCTCCAACCCTGTGCCCTTACTGTAAGATTGGTGAGGTATTTTTGGTAATTCTCATCGAAGATCCGTTCAGGTTGGCGTGAGACTACAATACCTAAGTAGGTGAAAGCAGATGGGGCCCATGTGAATCCCAGGCTGTCTGAAGGGGGGATTGTGCTGGCCGTGAGCAGAAACAGGGTAGATTTAGAGCAATTCACTTTGAGACCAGAGATACGACCAAAAAGGAAGACATCTTCCAGAATCAGGGCCAGATTAATTTCAGGGGAACGGATGAAAAGAAGGGCATCATCCGCATATAAGGAAACTATGTCAGAGGAACCTGAGGTACACAGACCCCTATGTGTGTGACATTGGCGTAGCATGTCCCCAAATGGCTCAATTGCCATAGCAAAGATTAGAGGGGAAAAGGGGCAGCCCTGTCTCGTGCCCCTGGCTACTTGGAAAAGGGGGGAGTTCCGGTCTTCAGTGCAAACTCTGGCTACAGGGTTGGAGTATAGTAACCTGATCCAGGAGAGAAAGGTGGGGCCGAATTTACATTTATCAAGCACACGCCAAAGATACTTCCACGAGACGGAGTCAAAAGCCTTTTGCATATCAAGTGTCGCGGCTACAGCATGGACTTCTGGGCTCACCCTGCTTATGATGTTGAAGAGGTGCCTCAGATTCAAGGAGGTTGGGCGTCCCGGGATAAATCCCGCTTGATCAGGGTGAACAATGTGTGGCATATAGGGAGCTAGGCGTAAGGCGAGTAGTTTGGCAAAGATCTTGACATCACAATTGATAAGTGAGAGTGGGCGGTAGGAGCCACATTGAGTGGGGGGTTTGCCAGGTTTTAGCAAGACTGTTATTATTGCTTCATGGAGCGAGGGGGGAGCTGACCTATTTCCACTGACTCTTCCCAAAGGGCCATCAAGCGAGGAAGTAGGAGCGATTTAAAGTGTTTGTAAAATTCGACAGGAATTCCATCTGATCCCGGGGATTTTCCTGAAGAGAGCGAGTCTATAGCTTCCGATACCTCCTCAGGGGTGAATGGATTCTCAAGGGAGCCAATGGTTTCGGGGGAAAGGAATGAAAGGGGGAGACTATCCAAATAGGCATCAATTTCCGATGTTGTGGCGCTGTCTGTTTGAGCATTTAGAGATTCATAAAAGGAGAAGAATTCGGAATTAATATCTTGGGGTGAGGTGGCCAGGGTACCATCAGGACTCTCTATCCCGGGATGGGCGGGGCTCCAAACTCTCAGCGGAGAAGCCTAGTCAGGAGGTGGCTTGGGCACTCGCCCTCGCCATATTTCCTCGCGAGGCCTGGGTTATCCAAAAACCTTAGTTCACAATCCGCCAGAGAGCGGAAGGTGTCCAGTTCTGTACCGATTATCGCAAGGGTTTTGGGGGTTTAGTGAAGCGTGTATTGGGCCTCAAGAGAGGACAGCGTTGCCTCGCTCTCGGCCATTCCCCTTCGGATGGTTTTAAGGATGACATTTTCCTTGGAAAGGGAAATACCCCTTATATAGGCCTTGAAGGGGGCGTGGCTAGCCGCCATGTAAGCAGGACTCTCTCCTTGTAGCTCCGCATGATGTGCCCTTGATTCTGCTGCCGAACTGCGGCTTTACCCCACCACTGCCGCTGCAATTCGCGACACCCGGAGCTGAGCACCCGGAGCACCTGCATGCCAAGTCTGGAGACGCTACGACCTTCGGGAACAAAGATATCTGATTAGTACCGAACTACGCCGGCACCAGGAAAATGGCGCCCACCTAGCCGAAGACGCCGCACGGGAGACACGGCGCGCACAAGCTGACAGCACCGTGGACTGGTGGTGCCTGCGGCGCCTGTGACGAAGCTGAACACCCTCCGCGGCGGCGGGCTGCACTCTGGTGTCCCCCCCCGAGTCCCGGGGTGGCTCTAACGGGCCCCGACACAGAGCGACCAGCGACGCATCGCAGGAGGAAAGGACCCGCAGTCTGGGGCCACTGGCGGGGGCGAGTGAGACCGGACGGCAATCCAGCCCCGAGCCGCCCGAGACGAGTCGCCGGAGCCTCCAGGGACCAGACCAGCACCCGAGAGGGAAGCCGTGCACCGGACCAGCACCCGGGGGGAGGGCTGTGCGCCCTCTGTGGCGGTGTCCTGTGCTCCGGTGCCCCCCCCGGCTCTTGAGGACCCTGACGAGGAGCGGCCAGCGACGCGCTGCAAGACCCCCAGGGAAATAAGAAGTGCGAAAGGCCCCATCGAGCCCGCCCACAGAGGAAAGACCCGCAATCCGGAGCTGCTGGCAAGGGCTAGGGAGACCAGACGGCAATCCGGCTCCGAGCGGCCTGAGACGAGTCACCAGAGCCTCCAAGGACCGGACCAGAACCACACCCAAAGCGGAAGCGAGCGCGGAGAGGTCCGCCCAACACACGCGGTAAGGAGGGGGCAAAAAGGGGATCCCAACCACCATCACCAGCGCCCCACAAGGAATAAGCGGCCCCCCCCGCATAGGCGCCCCAGCTCGCTGCACTACATCATCCGCAGAGACAACTGAGACCTGCGCGGCACCAACAAGGAGCCTACCCCGGGGTTGATGCACCGGGAGGGGCGCCCCCTGAGAGCGGGGACCAGCCCTCGACCCAGTTAGCCGCTGACCTACGATTGCGGCCACTGCCCGGGGCACGTACGCCGGGCCCGGGGGAGCGCCCCTCCTCCACTGGCCAAGAGGCATAGCACCCATAGACTGAGGGTGTTGCGGCCAAAACACTCCACTGGCCCCACAGCACGCAGCGGCCAGCCCGGCCTAGCCGATCGAAATGTCAGCAAGAGGCAACAAAAATAAACAGCGGCAGACAACCATGGAAACATATGCGGCCTGCGGCCCAGCCAACCAGGACACCGACACCACCAGCACAACATCTCCTCAGGAAAAGACCCTGGAACCGGCAAACTCACAGCTACTGGAAGCCATTAAAGCCCTACAGAAGACCATGGAGACCAAAATTGACGCCGTGGCAATCGACCTAAACCTGCTGCGACAGGATGTCCGTGCCATAGCTAATCGCACCGAAGCACTGGAGACCCAGGTCCGCGAAAACACGGAGGCGAAAACCCAGATGCTTAATGACATGGACGCCTTGGTGCAAAAGGTACAAAATCTAGAAAACAGGGCAGAGGAAGCCGAAGGACGGGCGCGCCGCAACAACGTTAGACTCCTCGGACTCCCTGAGGGTATTGAGGGAAACGACCCCACGAACTATATTGAAAACCTCTTGCTGCAGGAAATCGTAGCTGGCAAGCTGTCGCAGGGCTTCACCATCGAACGAGCGCACCGTTCCCTCACCAAACGACCACCCCCCGGGGCCCCGCCCAGGCCTGTAATAGCCAAGGTACTCAATTACAAAGACAGGGAGGCGATCCTCGCATTCTCGAGAGCGGGTGGCCGCATACAACGAGACTCAGCCAAAGTGGCCATATACCCGGACTACACATTCCAAGTCCAAATGGCGAGAGCCCAATTCATCACCACCACCATTACAGCCATGTTCTCAGGGGCTGGAGCCTGGAGCAAGCTGGAGGAGCTGCCTGGTGCGCTGCTGGAAACATAATTATTCATCAAAGCAAGGTAACAACACATTGTTACCTTGCTTTGATGATTTGCAATTGCAAATTGCATGCATGCATGATGCATCAGGGCCGGCTGCCGCCACCAGGCCTGCGGCGGCGCAGAAGGTGGTGGTTGGTGGCCCGGTGGCCGTGCGTGCTCTTGTGATGATTGATGAAGTCCTAGTCAAGTCGACTCAAGTGTTAATACACTTACGAATATGAACATTGTACCGGGCCCGGGCGGCGGCCTAGTGCTACTGTCTCTGCAGCAGCAGAGCTGGCTGGGCTGAGGGCGGGGCTGAAGTAAGTTCACACAACAAGTTCCTTTCAACTTTGCAGGAACTAACAACAACGTTACGTCACGTGTTACTTGCCCTGCAAAGTTGAAAGCAACTTGTGCCTGGGGCTGGGGGCGGATACAGACTCCGTGTCGCCACAATTAAGTCGGTGGAGAGACACGTGACTCTCTCTCTCTGAGTCTGAGAATAAAGTGGGCCTCCCCTCCTCACCCTGGGCATTATTTTTTGGTCACCCGACCCCACGACGAGGCAGCCAGTGAACTGGCAGAGCCCACTGACGACGGAGGACACACACGCACCGCAGCAGCAGCCCAGCAGGCAGGCCCCCCGGCCCGAGAAGACAGGGACCGTCCACCGAAGTGAGTGCAAGCCTGAGCCCAGCAGCAGCAACACCAACTGGCAGGCAGGCAGCAGTTGTGACCGGTGCTGCGGGCGGCTACACTTAAATACAGAAGAGTCGACTACTCTCTCGACCTTGTCCGTGAGGTAAGAAAGATTGATTGATCCACACAGGGCCTATGCTTTAAGGCAAACATTTAGCACTTTTTCTGCTAAATGACGACTAGGCCTCATAGGAAATGTACTATCAATGATACAGCACCCACCTTTCGGCAGGTCCTGACTCCTGAGCTCCTCCTCACTCGCCCATCACTTCACCCCATGTGCACTGTCACCTCTCTTCCAATTTCCCGCCCTGCCAGCACCCCATAGTACACCAACCCTCGCCTACTCCACTTCCCCGACCATGTCCATGACCGTCCAGGACCCCACCCAGCCTGAACTCCCAATTCACTCCAACGAGACATCCTCCCTGTACTCCCAACTCCCCCACCCTGCCGGGGCTCCCATGGATCTGACGCTCTCCTACACCCACCCCTCACCTTCCCTACTCTCTCACATCAATCGCATCCCATCTCTGACTACTCCTAACCTCCCCCCACTCTGCCACACTCTGTTTTGCCTGTTGCGCTCCACTCTAGGTTCCCAACACACCCCACCAGCACCTGTGCCACTGCCTGCCCCGGCCCGTGCCTCTCCTCGAATATACCACACCGCCCCACCTGCCACACACACCATGCCCCAACTCTCTCTGACTCTCTCACAACCCGATTTCCCCCATTTGCATACCATCCCCTCCTGCCTCAGTCCCTCCTGCTAGTACTCCATACTCTCGACACTTTACCATCATCCCATCCCCTCTCACCGCCTCCCCCAGCACATCTCAATCCACTCTTGGCCCCACTAACACCTTGCTCCCCAGAGTTGCCTCCTCCAGACGATGTCTGTCTGCCCCCTTCCACCTCTTCTCACCCTTGTTACTCTCCGTTCCTTATCTGCCCGTTTCTATCCGCGCCTGCCCTCTTCCCCATTACCCTGCGTCCGCCACATCCCTGATTAGTTCCTTCTCCCTCTCTCTTCCAAGTTCCAACAGTTTGCCCCCTCTTGTCTGCCGGCCCACCATCCTCTCCCTCCCACCTGCTCCTTCCTCGGACCTTGTTTTTAAAGCCCTCCCCTTTTTCTAACCCCACCTGTTTCTAATCCACACATGTTTCTAACCCACCCTCCCCAACTGTTTCTAACCCCTCCTGCCCCACCACGTTTCTGATCCCTACCTGTTTCTGTCTGACACCCCTCATTCCTTGCCATGCTTCCTGGCCTCTGTTCATTTCTGTCTGTACAGTGGTCCATTTTATTTCTAAAGCTATATTAATGCAGCTTCCCTTCCTTTCATGCTGCACTTCCCACGCCCCCCCCACTCATATGCGCCTCTGCCCCTTTTTTCCTCATTTCCTTCTCTTGACTCCTGCCCTCCAACTTGGTCTCCTGCCTATTCCTCTTCCTCATGCCACACTGGGCCCCTCCTTCTTTTTCTACTCTCCATCATTTCGTCTTCAAGGTGGTCCTTCATTTCACGCCTTACTCCTTCACTTGTATGTCTGCCTTAATTCCCTTCCCTATACATCCTTCCCCACCTCATCCTCGTCGAGTTCGGCTTCTCCCTCCTTTCCAGTCCTCTCCCCAGCCCTACACACTTTCTTACTCTGACTGCCCAATCTTCTTGCTCTCCCCCATCTTCCTAAACTCTCATTCCCGACACTCCCTCAAACTTAACAATTCACCTGCTCTCATTTCCATTGCCAAGTTGCCTCACCCATCACCCCTAACTAGTCCCCTCTTTTGCTCTTTCTGTCTCATTATGAGCACACTTATTAAACAGCCACTGAGACTTTAGGTTTCATTGCGGTCCAGATGTTGGCGTGCATGCTTCCTGAACTAATGTAAACGTAGCACTGCCTGGATATGTTAATGTTATGTTACAGACATCCACGTTCTGTAATACACAAACACAACTGTTACTTGCTTTCTCTGACGCAAGCATTGATTTCCATGGACGGGGCACACCGGCGGCACTCTGCTCTGGCTCTTTCAAACAGCAGCAATTTAATTTAACCTGGTGTTCTTAAAGGCCATTGATGTGCAGCATTTGTACGAAAAGAAACAAACATGGCGTGGAATTTGTTTTCTGGGTGTTTAACAGATTTGCTAAACTGCCTGTGAAAAGCCGTGTGTGTGTTCTATAATTTGGCCATGCACTCTCGCTAGCCTCGACAAATCGCGTCTTGCCTTCAAACGTGTTCCTGTTTGTTGAGTTGCAAGTGTCACTGCATCTGTGGCTCCCCCAGCAAGTTACGACTCCATCCATTGCAGCCTGATCACTTATTTATTATGGTTGGCTACTTTACATTTTTGGGTGAAAAGTTTTGTAATTTGTTATTTGTCTTTCTTGTTCTGCGTTTGTTTTTGCCATATCCCCACGTAGTCACATGTTATTTTAGGCCCGCCCGCCTTTACTTAAGTTGACCCCAAATAATCATTTGGTATTTTAGAAACGTTAGTTGGACTGCTGGTGGGCAAAGGGGGGCTTTAGAGAGCAGTGTGTTCTGTTTGTGTTGTTGAGGGGCCGGGCAGCCATCCTTGATCACTACGCTACACGTGACGCACGCGCATCTTAGAAGTGTTTCCTATCTGGGCATAAATGACTGTGTGCACTGAAACGGGTGAGCTTGGGTGCAGCATGTTAACGCCTCACTCACCTTCTTTCACGAGGCCACAGACTTTCTTGCACAACAAGTTCTGGCCAGACTTGATTTTACAACTTGCTCTTTTAAATGTCTTTGTGTGGAATAATTCATGTTGCCTGGGCCTGTGCAAGGTATGATGTTTTTCTTTGTGCTGGTATAATGGGGCACCGAAGTTCTGTTCTGTATAGGGCCATTTTACAGAATCGTGCAATGGTATAGCGCTTGCACTTCACTTGGACAAAAAATGACCCATGTGCAAAAGACATATTCTTTCAATGCAACTTTGCACCAGGGCAAATTCTGCACCAGTGCTGGGACTATGGCAAACATTGCCTTAGTGCAGAAATGCATTGGAAGGATATGTTTCTTGCACTGGGGCAATTTTGACCATTTATTTATTTATTTATTAGCCATACTTCTTATTTCACTTGCACTGGTGCAATCATTCTCTACGGGGCCTGGTTTACAAAGCATGTTGGATTGTGCCATTGTAAAAGGCTGTTTATCAGCCCCATGTTCTTGTAACACGAAGACTGGTCCATGCTGCTTTTGCATTTTACCTTTGTCAGTGTCAGCCCGGTTCCACAGAGGTGTAGATGTTAGCCAGACTAGTGTTTGCCAACAGCTATTAGGACCGAAATGAGGCTTGTAACGCGGTATAGAGCTGACTGTCTTTGCTTTTTATGCATTTTCAAATTTCAGGCACAAGCTTATAAAATGTCATGGCCAGCACATTTTTCACACATTGCCATGCCCTTCAACAGGGAAAATATTAGTTCCACAACTGTGAGCTTATGTCCAAAAAAAGGTTTTTTATTAAGCAGATGCGTCATTGCACACGCATTAAGCAATGTGATAATAAACAAACACACATGGTACCAGCAGCAATGTGCTAGTTCTGAGCCCAATTAGAAGAGTTTCAAGGGCCGAGCAATGCAGGCCATGGGCTTCACACTGCACCTTGGTCCCAGCATCTGTGGGGTCCAATGTCTCACCGAGCAGTGGTGCACACCCGAAACTGCTCCAAGCGAGCGGGTTACTTGTGTAGCACCAGTGTGCGCTGAATCAAAGCACACCGCCTCTGTGTTCTGTAAATAGGTTTCCTCACACAAGGCATTTATGAAGGTCTGTTTGCATAGTAAACCAGTCACTTTGATGTAATCTTGTACAGTTTGATGCATGCAGAGAAGGCCTAATACTATTGAGAGCGGGAATAATAGCAATTATGCCCCTCTCTATCACCTCTGTCTCTCTCTCTCTCCCTCTCTCTCTCTCTCTCTCTCTCTCTCTTTCTCTTTCTTTTTCTCTTCCTCACTTTCTCTCACCACCTTTCCTTCTCTCGTCACTTTCTATTTCCGAAGGCTGCAATTATGTCTTACTCTTTCTCGTTCAGTTGAGAAGGTGCACCCACGCTCCTGTGACAGATGTATCTGTATAGATTATATACACCTTCTCTCAGCCAATCAGAATGCCCTAAATCTAAGGATGGGAGCAAGCTACGACCAGCAGATAATAATAACGCAGTCCTGGTGGAGTCTCTGTCAAAATCAAAGGGTCTATAGTAATAAACCTATTGCAGGGCAAGTTGCAACGTGCTCGCCTTGGAAGCAAGACGACACCTAGCAACACATGGGTTTGGTCCGTGGCGCTTAGAAACTTGTAGGTATTAAGCGTGTTATAAATAGCCAATCATATCATTTACCGTAATAATGCACTAGACACCGGCTACAGGATTTAGAGGCCTCTGCCATGCAGTGTATGCTAGCCCGTGATTTATGCAGTGGTAGTTTCATCATCACCCTTATTTATCATTGGCAATTCTATACCATCAGCAGGAATGCCAGATCGTAATACATAAATGCAAGAATAAATGCAAGCACCCAGTTCATCACTCAGCAGAGCATTGCTCCATCACCTACTGTTTTCCTTCTTTAGTGAGACCTCTAGTTTTTACAGTATATGAAGTAACCTAATTCAGCCAAAAGCCATGAACTTCATGTGTAAGAAGGACATTGGGAGGGTCAAGCTGCTGCTGTTCTGCAAGAGAGGGAACAATTCCGCGAAAAGACTGGTGCATTAATATTTAACTGAAAATAGCTTAGAAATGACATGTCTGCATAGAGTAAACCACACTGTTAAAAGCGGGGGTTCAACTTAATGGGAAAGCTCTATTGCGGCACAGACAACACCAGTCTGGAAATTCTTTAGCAATTTGCATCCTCCAAATGAGACAAGGAAGACATCAGCACATCACAAACCATCCTCTATTGGTTTTTAGCTCAATTCGACAATTTGTATACAGCTTTTATGGACCTGGATGCTCGTGACAGACTATCTATGGTTTAGCCCCTAGCTATTGGGGGATGCTTCTTCGGCGCACATCATATCTTCGTTACAAGCCATGCACTGTACTTATATGATATATACTGTGTTTATTGGGTTTTTGTCATCTTTACCTTGTTTCTTTTTGCAGGCATGTCGCTGTTCAAGTATCCACTCTAGTAAGGACTTAGCAGAGCTACCAACAGCCAGCCAGGCGAGCCCATCCCTGTGGGTAAGTAACCACTAGTGACTTTATATCCTTAATGCTCTGTATAGTAAGGTGGTCCTGTATAGCAAACTCAAACCACTTTGGCAGCATTTATTATGCACACCTATTGTCTCCCCCCAGAAGCACAGCCACCCTAAGCTCCAGTCCAACCTATAAGCAGCACAGTGACCAGGCAGAACTCCTAGCCTATTCCTCCTCTTTCAATCTGGCCACGTTTTGTTATTGTGAATTTACATCCAGACCTAATGTGTGCTAGGGCAAAAGGAAAACCTGGATTATACCTCTCTCAAACACTGGGGTGGAGGGTAGGATGATTACACAAACGTGTGCATTTGTGTGCATGCAGCAGGAATCCTCTTGCTATATGCACCCTTGGTACTTTTCATAAGTTAATTGCAATGCAGCTTTCCTTTTTGGTTACTATTTTTTTTTAAAATTCATACCATAATACAACGTCCAGGCCACTGCTGGCCTGGAGAAATGACATGCATGCATCCAGTTAATTTACCATGCCATGGGACTGGATTACTGTTAGACTCAGCATTTTATAGACCCAGCTGGATATTGTTCTCTTTTTTGGGAGGGAGGTTATGGTGAGGCTGGGGACAGTCAAATCTGAAAATGCTGACAAGCAATTGGTTCCTCTTAATGAAATGATATTTTGGATGTTGGCACTGGCAGCCAGGTTACTTAGACCTACTGTGATAAAGTTAGGAATCAGATGCACAATTAAGCTAATTTTATTTTTTAGGAGAGAAATGGATTCCAAAAAAAGAAAGGGAGGAGCAGAAAAACTAAGGGAAAAGAAGAAAAAGCGAATTGAAGAGGAAATCCGGCAAAACAAAAAAATTGAAGATCTGTTTACAGGTCAGACCATCAAAATGTCACGTGGTGATATTGCTGGGAGAAAAGTGGATTAGGGTGACCAGCCATCTTCTTCAGGTACAAGTGTTAAACCTGGTTCTTCACTCGACCCATCAACAAGAGCTCCAGATGTGAGAAGACTAGAAGCCAGGGTCTCTGCAACTATTGAAGACATCTCAACAGAGGCAGATGCTGCAGCAACTACAATGTCATCAATCATTGAAGGTGCCCCCCGAGAGGAAGTGTCAGAATCAAGTCTGACAGACATAATTGAGGCTGTCCTCCTCGAGGGGGAAGTGGCAGCCGGTGGTAACAGTCTGCCACAAACAATTGAAGATTCCCCCAAGGAGGAAGTGTCAGACACAAGTGTGCCAGAAATAATTGGAGACAACATCATCCCCCCAGAGGAAGTGGCAGGTACTAGTCATTCAGAAGAATCTTCATCTGCTTTACAACATATTGAAGACTCAGGGAACGGGGATGTGAAGCACAGAGCACGGAAAGATGATCTACAGGTGGCAGACTATTTGTTTCAACGTCCAAAACCCGATCAACTTTCCTATTTCTTTCAGCACCATCCAATTCAACCTCCCAAAACATAGACGCATTAAAGCAAGCTTAGGAAAGATGGGGGAAACGGTATTGGTTAAGTTACTCTGAAATACAAAAGGCCCTTTTTTGCACAGTTTGTTTAGCGTTTACTAAACATGGAGAGAGGGGTCTTTTCATCAACGGATGAAAAACTGGAGGCGTATTTACCAGCGCATTACAGAACATGAGACAGGCCAAGGTCATCGGAGGTGCACAGATTCATATATGTTGACCTTTTCAGGGGTCGAAATAGGCGGTTTACTCTTTCGCCGACAGAAATTAGCTCGAAGTGAGCAAATCAGAAAAAGGAGAGACATATTGGAGCGCTTTATTGACGTTGTAAAAGTCACTGGGAAAAGGGGCTCAGTTTTCGTGGGAAATCAGAGTCCATGTCCGAGCTGGATAATGAAGAGCTGGATCATGGCAATTTCCTTGAAATCCTTCTGCTCCTAAGTAAATATGACAGACCTATAAAGGAAGATATTGAGGCCATTCAAACCAAATCCAAAAAGAAAACGGGGTGCTTCTGTGACCTTCATATCAAAGACTACAGTTGGGTATGTGATTGAAGCCATTTCCATACTGATCAAAATGGTAATCTGTCAAGAACTAAAGGAAGCAGGGATATTTTCTTTTCAGATAGACTCAACCCAAGATGTGAGTGTTACTGGTCAGTGCTCTATAATTATTAGATATGTTACTGACACTATACATGAACGCCTACTAGCAGTAACCAACTGCACTTTGTCTATTGGAAAGGGGCTGTTTGAGTTAGTGCAGAGTGTTATTAAAGATAATGGTCTGGACCTACGCAAGTGCATTAGGAATTCAACCGATAGTGCATCCAATATGCAGGGGTAGTACAATGGTCTCACATCCTGGCTCAGTAAGGAATCCCCTGGTCAAATACCTGTCTGGTGCTATGAACATGTATTAAATCTTGTACTTGTAGAAGGGACACAAGTATCGAATGAATCCACGTCTTGGTATGGCCTATTAAACTCCTGTGCTGTTTTTTTCAGGGAGTCCTACAAAAGGATGGATGTGTGGCGTGAGCTGTCTGTGGAAGGCCACACAATCCAAATAATAGGAGAAACAGGGTGGTGGGCAAAGGATGCAGCACTACGGAAAGTTTTTGGCTCCTTTAATAACCCAAACAAAGCAATGTTCATTGATGTGGTTGTTGCACTCAATAATATTGGCTCAAAGACGGATAAATTCAATGTCTGTTACCAAGCTTTAAACTTTTCTGAGGCTCTGTGCAAATTCCAAACAGTGCTCACAGCCCAGTTATATCTCAGAGTATTTAATGCGACAACCCCATTATCTAAGTACCTCCAGACAAGTGGAATGGACATCCTACAGGCACAAAGAATGGTCTCGGACACTACAAAAACGCTTGCTGCACAGTCAAGAAATTTTGATTCTGTGTATTCTGCAGCTGAAAAATTTGCAGAATGGGCCAACCTGGGCTTGGAAGAGAGAGGCTATGATAAAGGAGTGGAAACTGCACTTCCAGAGGGGAGGGTGTCCCACAAAAAGAGGATGCCTGGAATGAATGCAAGGGATGAGCCAATCACCTTAGCTAAAGACTGGTTTAGAGTTACTGTACATAATGCCATTATGGACACCATTATTCAAAGCCTAACTAGTCGTTTTAAAACCCACTCATCTCTTGCCGCAGATATAGCATGCCTGGATCCCAAAAATTTCAATGAAAGTCTACCCGACAATGCTCTTACAAATATGTGCTCCTTGCTTGAAAGACTGGATGACTCCATAACGCTACAGGGGTTAAGGGAAGAACTCTCAGACTTTGCAAGCAAGTGGACTAAACTAAGGAGGACACTACCAGAAGAGTATGCCTTTGAAGCACTACATAGTGACGATCCAGCACTACAAGATTTTGTAGAGCTACCTTTAGTACAGAAATACAATACATGCCGTAACTGTGCAATATGTTGCTATGCAATTCTAAAAAGGTATGAACTTGTTAGTAGTTCTTACCGGAAATTGTATTTGGCATAAAAGTTCATCTTGACCTTATCTTGCACACAGGGAGCATGTGAAAGAAGTTTTTCAAAATTGAAGAATATTAAAACCCGCCTAAGAAACCACCTCAGCCAGGACAACCTCGAAGCCTTTATGCTCATGTCTGTGGAGCGGAATGTGCTTGTCCAATTGCAAAATCCGGACATAATCGACCTGGTTGCACATAAAAGTGCATTGTTGCAGGAACTCTTGATTGAGTGATTTCCAGGATTTTCATGAAGCTGGAAGCAGGATTTCCAGGAGCTGTGGACCTGGCTGTCACAGAACTGTATGCAAAGTTATGTTATTTTATGAGTTGTGTTGTTATTGTGTCATCATTTGGCTATACTGCTTATTAAATGCAACTCTATTTTCATTACTGGTGTCAACGAGTAGACATGCTTTGAGTCTGGTTCTGCAAAATATGTATTTTACTATGTGATGATGTTTTATTTTTTAAAAAGAACAAAAAGGAATGTTATCACTTTCTCAAGCATTTACACAAAAGATAACATGCAACAGACACATGAACCCTCCATAAGTAGATTTTCTGTTAAGTCGTGGATTGATGCGATTCACGGATGATGGCCGGAGGGCCACTTTTTTTGAGGTGAGGGGTGGGCCACTTTTTGAGGTGAGCGATGGGCCACTTTTCTGAGACGAGGGGTGGGCCACTTTTTTTTGGGTGTCCGGGCCTATTTCTTGCCCCAGTCCGACCCTGGACCCAGTTGGAAATTAACGAACGTTAAGTTAGTGGTTATTGTTCACTTAGAAGGGTATCCTAGAAGAGGTACCCAGTTACAGTTACATGGGTTACAGACCAGGTCCATCCGCTGCAGGATCACCTCGAGGTTCGCTGAAGCCACCCGCAATCCCACCCCAAAACCACCCACAAGCCCAAAACAATGCAGAGACCATGGCTGACAAAATTAGAATAATGTCCTGGAATGTACGGGGTCTGAATAGTTATGTCAAGCAACATCGCATCCTTTCCTTTATGAAGCGACACAAAATCAGCATCGCCCTCCTTCAAGAGACACATCTTAACGCACCCAAACTCGCCGCACTGGCCAAAGCCTGGAGAGGAACCTGTGTTGGCACCACGTTCTCCTCATACGCAAGAGGAGTCTTGATTTGGATTGCGCCATCCGTCCCCATCGCCCTATCACACACCAAAACAGATAACGAAGGCAGAATGGCCCTGATACAAGGCACCATAGAAGGAAAAGACCTGTGCCTAATCTGCACTTACGCCCCCAATCACAACGCCACCGTCTTTTTCCATTCACTATACACCCGCCTGAGCCCTTATAGGGAAGGCCTAATACTATGGGGAGGTGACCACAATTGCACCCTAGACCCGCGCATAGACAGAGCAGACAGCAAACACTCCCACCCCTCCCCCCCAGCCAAAGTACTCACCGCCCTAACACAGCAACTCGCCCTGAAAGATCTGTGGAGAACACAACACCCTGACGCCAGAGCCTACTCCTTTTACTCCCCACCGCACAACGTGCACACTAGAATCGACGCACTTTTTGTCAGCGAGGAACACCTGCCCTACTTTGAACACACCCAATACTTGGCTAGGGTACTTTCTGACCACTCACCGCTGATCACCACAGGGTCCCTGACAACCCCCAGGCCCCCCGTCCCGACATGGAGGCTCAGAAGCGAGGCGCTCCTCGACAAATCCTTTAATGAACAAATACGACAGGGTACAACGAACTACTGGCAAACTAACATCGACAGTGTCCAACATATAAGCACAGCGTGGGAGGCATACAAAGTGGTAATAAGGGGCGAAATGATAGCCGCCTCGGGAGGAGCCCAAAAGCACATCACATCCCTGCTTGAGCGCACTGAAACTGAGTTGAGGGACCTGGAATCTGCACCATCCCCTGACCCCTCCCACTTACACAATGTGATCGAACTCAAACAGGCGTGTTTAAAACACTGGGAGACACTAGGAAAGTTAAGCCACGCGAAATACACCGAAAGAAACCATGCTCTAGGTGACAAACCCGGCAAACTACTAGCGTGGCTATACAAACGTGAGACCCCTAAAACACCCATCTGCCTACTCCGAGACGAGGAAGGCCAGAACATCCACACGCAAGCCGAGATTAACCTAGGGTTCAAAAAGTACTATCAGGCCCTATATTCCGACCCCACCCCCCCTAGGGACACGGACATAGAGGATGCCCTCGACAGTATCAGGCTACCACACCTGGACGAGCACGTAACCGAGGCCCTAGATAACCCCATCACGCCTGAAGAGGTCATGGCCACCATCAGATCAATACCCACGGGGAAAACACCAGGACCCGATGGGCTCCCGGGGGAGTTTTATAAGAACTACGAAGATATATTGGCCCCCTTGCTATCCCAGGTATACAACGAGGCATACAAATTAGGCCACCTCCCCGACACCATGAACGAAGCGGTCATCATTCCCCTGCTGAAGCCCGGCAAAGATAGCCAGGACTGCGGTGCATACAGGCCCTTGTCCATGCTCAATGTAGACTATAAGATACTAACAGCATTGCTAGCTAAGAGACTACAGGCGGCCATCCCACATTTGATACACAGAGATCAAACCGGGTATGTGCATGGACATTCCATCACTGAAAACCTGCGGAAACTACACCACGTCATACACAGCACGGACAACAAACCTGATAGAAGTGCGGTAGTGTCCCTCGACGCCACTAAAGCGTTCGACTCGGTCAGGTGGAAATGGCTCTATGCCACCATGACCAAGATGGGAATCGGGCCCACCTTCCTAAACTGGGTCAAGCTCACCTACGCACATCCCACCGCCAGAGTCCGAACCAACAACACCTATTCAGATAAATGGTGCCTCTCCAGAGGAACCAGGCAGGGGTGCCCCCTATCCCCCTTACTCTACATCCTGGCCATCGAACCAGTGGCAGCATACCTTAGGCTCGAATATGGCGATGGGGGCATAACAATAAACGGAGTGTCCCACTTAGTATCCATGTACGCGGACGATATGCTCCTCTACCTGAAAGACCCCGAGCACATACTACCATACATACTTGAAACCCTAGAAGGATTTTCTAGATGCACGGGGATCCTAATTAACCACGATAAATCCTGCCTATACCCCTTGGCAGCCCTAAGCAATACCAGGAAAGAAAATCTCCCCCCATTAGCACTCCGGTGGGAACCCACCACATTCAAATACCTGGGCATCAACATCCACCGCGACCCCAGAACAGAGCATATAATAAACACAGTACGGGCTAAGGAGGGCCTAGCCAAATCAATCGACTTCTGGAGCAAGCTGCCCCTTTCGGTGGCTGGCAGAGCGGGGCTACTCAAAATGGTGGCACTACCGTGACTGCTGTACTACTTCACCAATGTCCCGTTCTACATCCCGCCACAATTCTTCAAAGAACTTAACAAACTCTGCCGAAAATTCCTATGGCACGGGGGGCGATGCAGAGTAGCCCTAGAAACCACACAAAGACCGTATGACAAAGGAGGCCTCAAAATCCCCAACTTTGAACTCTATTATCTGGCGGGCCAACTGAAACATGTAATACAGTGGATGGCGGACGATGCAGCCACAGATACCCACCTACTACAGCCCAGAAACTCCCCATGGCTGCTTAGAGACTTACTCTGGACTGAGTCGGAGAGGAGTCACCGAGACTCATACCTAATTCACCTGGGCATCCGTACCTGGAAGAGGGCCTGCAGAATCGCCAACCTGGCGGACCCCTCCTCCCCACAAATTCCAATAGCCGCAATGATGTCACACAGACCAGAAGACCTGAAAGTGATCAGGAACATATGGGAACCCCTAGGCATAGCCACCCTGGGAGACCTGGTAGACGACCGAGGCATTCTCAGTTTCACCGAACTGCAAGAAACTACGGGAATACCGCCCGGTCAATTCCTCCTACACGGGGCAGCAGCGAACAAACTCACAAAACGATGGCCAGAGATGGAGACCCTTGACACCGGCCACGAACCCATCGAGAACCTACTAAGTGCGGCGGAGGGAGGCCACGAAACCTCGAGGCTCTACGAAACTGTGCCACGCAACAAAGTCTCAAGAGTAGAGATAAGTGGGAACTTGAACTCGGCGAGAGATTCGAAGACAAAGAGTGGGATGCAGTGACGCGCTACCACAAAAAAGTATCCCGGAACTCACGGTTCCAGCTCATACAATTTTACATTATTCATAGGGCTTACCTCACCCCACGTGTCATCTCCAGATTCAACGACACGAGCGCCGCAGCATGTCCCAAATGCCTGGATCCCTCTGCGGGGATGGCCCACATGTTCTGGGGATGCCCGGCAATCCAAACCTTCTGGTCACAGATCCAAACCAGGGCAGCTAATGCGAACATAACGCTTGACGTGCAATCCCCCAAAGCCTGCATCCTGGGCCGATACCCCAGAAACAAAAAAAACAGGTCACTGAACAGACTCAAAGACCTCATGTACATCTTAGCAAAAAGAAGAATTGCTATGGCCTGGAAAAGCCCCAAGGCACCCGATGTGGCAACGTGGTGGGAGGACCTACACAGATGGACCACAGCCGAGACGGGAGCATGGGAACAGGCGCAAAGACACCAGAAAATCGACACCTCGGACGATCTACTGCAGTGGGTGGCTCTTACGGTGTCCTTGTTCCACCCCAAGGAAGACAGCTCCACCGATGGAGACATAGACAGCACAAACTGACCTGGAGGCGCAAGACTGCAGCGCGTGGTTATGGACTTGGTCGGGGGGGAGGTGGGAGGGAAATGGACCAATCCCCCATTGGCTTGGGGGACACTATGTTTGTATGTTCTTATTGTTAAGAAAATAATAAAGAAATTTAAAAAAAAAAAATATAGGCCTTGAAGGACTCCCAAAGGGTGGCCTGCGAGGATACTGTGTTAATGTTGATCTCGAAGAACTCCTCGATTGCCGAATCCAGCTCAGAGCTGAAAACCTGGTTGAGGAGGGACTGCGGCTTCATTCTCCAGTATCTGGTCCGACCGTGGTCGGGGCCCCAACCTAGGGTAATAGTGATCGGCGAATGGTCAGAGAGGGTTCTGGGTAGGATCATTAGGGAACATATATTCCTTATAAGTATATCAGACACTAGCCACCTGTCGATTTGGGAATAGGAGTCATGAACCGAGGAGTAGAAGGAGTAAGAGCGTGAATCGGGATAGAGAAGTCTCCATGCATCAACAAGGGCCAGGCAGGGGAGAGACGAAAGTGTGGTATAAGCAGCCTTAGTGAGTTGACGGGGTCTAGACCCAGATCTGTCAAGGTCTACATCGAATATAGTATTGAAACTCCTCCCCAGAGGATTGGTAACAGTGGGAAGCTATCGAGGAGGGCAGTGAGGTCTGTATAGAATTCGGATCGTCAATGTTGGGACCATAAATGTTTAGCAGGACCACCTCTTTGTTCTGCAGAATACCATGGACTAGCACATATCTGCCCTGGGGGTCAATCAATGTAGTTATGGGGTTAAACTTAAGGCTTCTGTGAATAAGGGTCATGACCCCCCAGCTCTGGGTAGAATAGGTAGTATAATACCTCTGAGGACCTCATGCTTTAGCAAACCTTTCACAGTACTCGGTGCGGGCATGTGTTTCCTGCAGGAACAGGATCTTAACCCCATGATGTTCGGCCTGGAGCTGTAGTAGCCTCATTTTCTTATGGTTTCCCAGACCCCGAACATTCCAGCTCATGAATGTCATGGTGTCCTCACCCAACAGCCCAGGGGTAGTCATCAGGGATTAAAGGGGAATGGCGTAGTGCCCCCATGATCTGTATGTAGCGCAGATGGATCTGTAGTACCATTGGCTCCACAGCGCCCTGCACTCTACCTCCTCCATTGATACCAAGCCTTTTTTAACATAGAACGCAATTACCCCACGCCCTCCCACATCCCTCCCCCAAACAGAGGAATGATAACCCCATAACTAAACAACCAGATCCAAAGCAATGGCATCAGCGCCTGGGGGGCCTGTGAACCATCCTGGCGGTAACGCTCCAAATCGGGAGGCAATATTAGGATAAACTTGGTGCCCAGGACTGTTGTCAAGTGGCACCCGGGGAGAGTCCCCCCGGGGTAGCCCAGGAACTGTCGCACGATCAAGAAACAGATCGCTCAAGACCGGGTTCATAGTTTCATAGACAGTCGAATCTTGACAGTATGTGATTTCAGCTACACACATGGAGAAGGTGTCATAATAGTAGATGTAGAGACCGGTCTCCCCCTACATCTTCACAGCCGGAAGTCTATATTGTAGTAGCTCAGTGTCTCAACACATGGACAACATAATGAAAGAGCTAAACATTAACTATACTTGTTACGAATGCGGCGTTGCCGTGATAAACCAAGAACCCAATCATGAGCAACCAGTTAGGAACATAGTGAGAACATCATACATTGTAAAGAGGCTTCAGCCAGGGAAGCGTTCACGAGGAAACTGGAGGCCCCCTCCGGGATCTTAAAGAAATACACCCGGTTAGAGTGTTCGATCCTCAGTTTAGCAGGGTATAGCATGGCATATTTGACCTGTAGATCTCGAAGCCTCCTCTTCACCGCCACAAAGGTTTTGCATTCTCACTGGACCGCCACCGAGAAGTCCAGGTAGAGGTGGACCCTTGCTGCACCCAAAAGAAGTTCACCCTTGATTCTTGCCACCCTGAGAAGAGTGTCACGATCACGGAAATTTAGAACACGAGCTATGATGGGGCGGGGCGGTGCGCCCGGTCTAGGTTTTGCCGTGAGCGCTCGGTGTGCACGCTCGATTGTAAACTGAGGAGAGAGCTTTGGAGAGTCCAGTAGTTGCAATAGCATGTGTTCGACGTAGTCCTCCATTGGCTCCTGTATTCCGTCCTCAGGTACTCCGATAATACGGAGGTTGTTGCGCCTCGAGCGGGATTCAAGGTCCTCATTTTTCTTCACAAACTCGGTGACCCGGCCAGAGAGAGCCAAGACCTCAGCCCTGAGGGAGCTCAAGCCATCCTCGGCAGTGCTCACTCGTTTCTCAACCTCAGTGACCCGGCCGTCAGTCTTTTCTATATGGGCCTTAATGGAGGATATAGTGCCAGTCATGTCGTCCAGCTTGCTATAAAGTGTGGTGAAGCCCTCCCGGATGTACTCCATTATCTTTTGGGAATCAGCCGGGTCTGATGCCGACGTGTTGGGTGATTCCTGGTCAGGTGCCTCCCCTGCAAGGCCGCCGAGGACTTTGTAAACATGTTGATTGAAGATTGCTTTTTTCCAGCACCCTTGGTCATGATGCCAGGAGGACAGTAGGATCTGTGACCCAGGGGGCAATGGGGATATCGGGAGAGGTAGATGACGCAGGAGAGACCGACAGGCGTTCAGAGTGTTCTGGGCGATGAGGGGCCCTCACAGATAGGATAGAATGCCGCATTGCAACCGGGTGTGGGGGCTATGCTCGCCGTTGCCCGCAGGGCCGAGACTCCGGAGGGTTGCAGGGTGGTCGGCGGGAGAGACTACCGGGCCGGATCACGCTGGGGACCCTGGGCAAGAGACGAAAGTGGAGGAGCAACACAATGCGACAGTAGATGCGGGGGCCGCAGCCGAGGGCTCCGCTGGGGTGAAACCAGATCAGGTGGCCAGGGGAACAGGGCCCCCTGCATATTGAGTATGGGCCGCCAAGGGCCGGTAGGGCGACTGGGGCACGGTCATGCCGAAGAGGGCAGTGCGGAGGATCACAATTTGTCAGAGCGCACAGTTAATGTTGGCAGGACAGTAGGCCTTCGACACAGGGGAGATCCATTGCGGCCCAGGAGCTCAGGTGGGCATGGTGGGCAACGGGGCCAGAGGTGCAGCACCTCCCAAGAGGACCCCAGGCTGATGTACGAGTTGCAGGGGGCAGCGACTGATGGGGCCCACACCGAGGGCCAAAGTTGGGCGTTGTGTGTCAGTGTCGAAGATCGGAGGGGCCCAGTATCTGCCGTGGGTCTCCAGCAATCAGAGTGATCTGCCAAGTGCGGGACTCCACCTGACGCCACTGGTGCCGAAGATGAAAGGGGCAGAATCCGTTCACACCCCAAGGGCGGCACTGACGTCCAAACAGGGGGCTGATGCTCCAGGCCAAGCTGTCACAGGGGCATGGAAGGCGGGGAGAGCGGTCGCATCGGAGCGCAACGCGCCCCTCCCCCACGGCAGGCCTCAAAAAGGCTGCAGTGCGGCCGTCTCACCTCTCCGGAGCAGGGAAGGAGCGGCGCCGGCTCCCGGCCCGGACTGCGGACGCTGTATCTCAGCTGTCAGGCTTTCCCGGAGGGTGGCATTCGGGGAGCACACTCCCAAGGCTTGGGTGCAGTGGTTCTGGCAACAGATTCTTGGTTGAGTTGGACACCTCCGCAATATTTTGTATAAGGAGTGTGCCTTGCGACATGGAGCGCGTGATCAGGCGGCCACTTTGTTTGAGCGTAACCGTCCCCCGCATGTTCAATGTAATAATATCTCCACAAAAAAAGGTGACTTTTTTGTCAGGGGATAATTTTGCCGGGACATTATTACATGGAACCGCACAGTAATGGAGGGGAAGTGCCCAGCTATGCGCAAACATGGCAGGGGGAGAAATAATGAGAGGGCTGGGAGGAGGATGCATGAACAGTGGCCGGTTTATTCACAGAATTCATTCTGTGTCGTATTCGTAAAACATTGCAAATGTGTTCCTTTTTGGCAGCGGTATCATATCAAGAACATGGCAACGACATCCACGATGTGGCCTCAAAGGCACCTTAACAGTGGCATTAGTGTGTTTCGGGAACAGGTGCAACAAAAAAATGACTTAAAAGGTAGATTACAATGCATATTTTGCCATGCTGTGGACCACCATTTGTATACTTCCATACAATGCTCTACGATGGAACGCGCTGTGATGGTGCTAAGGTATGTACCTACTGGGATCTACAGTCCTATTACTGGAGATGCTGTAAAGTGCAGACGGCGTAAGGTGCACATTTCTTCTGACAGGACATTCAGTATTGTCCCCTCTTATCCTTTCAAGGTTCATTACTGATATTGTACCAGATGAAGAAGTCATGCTGGCCCCAACCACCCACCTTTCTGATGGGCTTTAAGGTGTTCCAAACTCCCCTTCTTCCTTATTGGTTACAGTGCAGTTTACTACTGCACACCCATACAGCGGTATGACCCTTTCTCTAGCCTTATATTGCAATTGTGACTATGACAGATAATTACTCTGCCTGTCAATGGCTCGCACTGCTCAATGTTACTTGCACAGCTGCCAATGGAATAGAGTTTAGTACTAAGTGCAAGCACCTGTCTGTGCACAAGCCAGCTTTATTAAAATACATAATGCTATTATTCTGCCATTTCAAGCAGACAGTGTGTATTGTTGACAGTAGGTATATTGGGCCTCATTACGAGTTTGGCGGGAGTCGTGCCGGTAAACTCGGGAAATTACCGGCAATGGGCAATTACTGTGGTATTCCCACCCCGGTGGACCCAGTAATTACCCATTGTCGGCTGCCAGTACTCATTACTCCCCATTCCCATTTGAGCACCATAGGGCTCAATGGGAATGGGGAGGTCGGATGCACCGGCACCATTCATGAATGGTGCCGGTGCGTCCGTCGAGTTGTGCTCACGGGTGCCGGTCTGCACGCCAGGTCACTGGCACCGTTACTACTGGACTGGCAAACTTATAATGAGGCCCTAGTCTTTCTCTTTATAGTGGTTGTGACATGGAGCGTGCAGGGAGCAGGGATTTGGCTGCACTGTACTGTATCTTTCCATGAGTAGTTTTGCATCCACTGTGAACAGACATTTTACTCATTCCGTGGCTCTCCAGGTGTTTTAGCTTAAACCTCCCATAATCTTTCACCATTGACAATACTGACTCTGGCTGCAATTTCTCTTGTTTGGAGGGGTGTTCAGTGAAAAAAAAGGAAAGATAGTGGAGTAGAGGAGGGGTCTGTAGTCATGCATGTATTAGCATAACTCTTTTTATTTTTAATCGAATGATACATTTGACCGAATTTGATCAGTACCATTTGATCGAATAAAAACAAACAATAAGGCTAATACATACCAAACATTTATTTATTTATTTATTCATATTTGTAGAGCGTGCAACAGCCCGAAGGCATCGTAGCACTTGTTACAGAGAGTGAACAGAATCTTAGTTATAATATATACAAACAGTTTACATAGTGGATGATAAAAAAGGAGGGGAGCGGGGGTTGGGGAGTTGTCGCCCGCTCCTTATGACCGGTATGTATTAGCCTTGGGAGTTTGCGGGGGACTGTAAAAAAAAAAAGAAGAAAAAGGGACCCTGCAGTGTCGGATCTGACCCACGTTAGAGGGACGGATTTGACGGTGGAGGACTGAAGTGGACCAGGCAGCGGGCAAACAGGTAAGTGGGGAGGGGGGTGGAGGTGGGTGCGTGAGTTGGAGTGAGTGCGTTTGATCTTCTGAGAATTGATCGCATGTGTGCTGTTTGCTGCGATCAATTCTCAGACGGACAAACACCACAAACAGTCATCTACTGAGCCAGAAGTGATAATCTTATCCACAGGTTGCCTAACATGCCTTAGATGTTAGCTATGTCAAGTAAAATGACATTTTGTGATTTTTCACAGGTGTGACCATTAGAACTAGTGCTTACATACTGACAAATGTGCCTCATCCCTGGCACTCATGTTTACATTGCTTACAGACTGAGAGAAAACAGACACGGAGTTTTACATTTATTTGTGTTCTATATATTGAATCAACATGGACTTTAAAAAGTAAATAATTAAATACATAAATGAGTACCTCCATATAATTAAATGACTGTGCATTCATCGGGGGGTATTCAGTCAGGGAGGGGGTTCTCCAGTTTTGTGACGATTTCAGGGGCGCTTTTGAAGGTTTGGGGTATGCCGTGTGTTGGCCAAATGTGAATAGGACAGAGGCGTGCATGACGGAGGGGGTGAGTGTCCCATCCTGCTGGAGCCTAATGATGGCCAGGCATGCTTTTGATGCATCCTCAAGAACTCATTGATCACATCCTAGCAATGCTGGGCGTGATCATCTATAAATCTCAAATGTCAAAGGACAACATTGTTTTTCTCAAATTAAGTGGAAGGGAGGGTTTGTTATCTGATCGATTCATTTTTTTTTTAAACTATTGCTGATACTGTTAAAAAAGGACTAAATGGTTGACCGAAATAAAACCTATCTTACTTGGAGAGGCTTTGCAAGTGACAATAATCACATGAACATTCCTAGCAGTCGCGTCTCTCATGGGTAGGTGGGGAACAGGGTCCTTCTTCCTTGGAACAATGAGGCTGCATGGAACCTGGGCTGCATCTCAGTGCAAAGTACCCTTGATCACTTGTATTCTGTAGCTCTGGGCAGTCTTAGGGCCTCATTACACGGATGGCGGTAAGGGTTTACCGGTACCGGTATTTTACCAGTACCGGTAAATCCTTACCGCCTTACTACGAGGTCCCTTCGCGGGTTGGTGGAATTTAACGCCTGTTTTTTGCAGGCATTAAAAACCAACCCGCAAAGGGACCCAGGGAGCTAATTACGGTACCGCAATTTGCGCTAATAGCTAATAGCGCCATGGTTCTCCGCCATCCGTGTAATGAGGCCCTTAGTGCTATGAGCAAGTGGCGGAGGAGCAATTATGGGGAGCAGAGCTTTTACAGAAGCTGTTGCTGGACCTAGGTCTGACTATTGCTCTAGAAACAGCAACGCTGCAGAAGGCCACCTCGAAAAGGCCCCCCTGGCAAAGTCTCCATTTATGTGCCCATTCCCCTTGTTATTTTTAGGAGTCCTCCCACACTCTTTTCCCCGTTGTATGGCCCTACATCCCCATCCCGTAGCACTCTTGCATCTACAAACCTGCACCTCTTCTCCTTACCTCCGGCCCGTCACTATGTTGATGGTTCTGGTCCCCGCTCCCAGAGGCCTTGAGCAGGAAGCACCTTGTGACGGCCTATGTGGAACTCCCTTTTGTGCATCATGCTTTTAGCCTGTTGTCTGGAGACTGCAATCATTGTTGATATCATCCACAGAGAGACAGCTCTCGGTGATGGGGTGGGGGGCTCACAGAGAAGGGCACTGTCCCAGGGGAATATTTCTTTATATGACCCAGAAAAACACCATGGCCCATACACCAAGAATTATCAATCATTATTTAATAAAGGCATGAAGAGAGAGATGCTCTGTTCACCTAGGATGGATAGAAGTGGCTGAGCGCAGTCTAAATTAAAAGTTAGGTTACCCAACCCAGCTCGACTACTGACAAATGCAATTAATAAAAATCAACCACTCAGGGGTTTAGGCGTATGCAGTGTGCATTCACAGGTCCTGAACCCCATGTGTATATCCTGTAAAGTTGCAGAAGTTCAGTGCGCTATAAAATAAGTACGTGAAAAGAAATGTAGCATGAAAATAACGTTTGCCTTGATTATATACGGCACCCGGACAATAAATATAATGATAATGTTTTGGTGAGGCTAGAACTGACCTCAGCTGGCCCCAGTTAATTGATGGGTTCCCAGTTATGTATTCTAATCTGCAGACCATCACCATAACCAGAATGATGTGCACATGTTTGCTTATATGCCTGAGAACAGTATGCAAGTGTGCATAGGCGCTTCCACTCCCGCTGACAGACATGGAGAGATTTAGTAGCAAAATCATGCATAACATCTCAGGTGCTCTCATCGTCTCTGCATCAGACGTAAAATGGACCCAAAGGAGTGGTGAGATGTTTTTGTCCGAAGGCTATAGAGCGGTATGTGCAGATGCCTTTCTCAACTACAATGCTTTTATCCTGGGCACTTGCTGCTTTGTTGAACCCCAAACTCAGCACCAAGTAATCCAATAAGCAACCACAGGCAGCAAAGGCAGAGGAGGAGTTTGCATTTCCACACAGCTGTGCTGAAAGGAACGCGGAAACTGGCATAATATCCCTGCCCCAGAAATGTAGCCCAAGAGCACAGAAACATCAGGGTTTTTATAGATTTTTTTTTAACAATAAGCTTCCCACAGAAAATCAGCAAGGTTTAACTCGGTTTAGTCGGTTACATTGACAATGAACCTCTGGGCAGAATATCCTGTCACCTTGCAGGGCATTGCTTTACACTGTTATTCTAGAGCTGTACAATTCCACCCGGCCTCCCCATGTGACACAGCTCACCACTTCTAGTGGGTCTATTCCATCAATCCTAATAAATTCTGAAACATCCACGTGAACCCGGTTCAGTTCTCAGATCATATGACACAACGTCTCTAGAAACACAAAGTGTGTCCATGGGCATAACTCTGTCTCAAACAGAGGCTAACATCATACTCTCATGGCCTTATGGGTTCTTGCACCTATGCTAACAAATCACATCTCTCACCATGTCACCTCCCGAAACATGGCCGTCGCTGCTGCATCATCTTGAGTCTGGTTGAAAATGTTTAGGTTGTGATCTGTATTCATAATGTTCTCTTTGGTGTGCGGTACACAATACTTATTGCTCCCATAGATGACGCTGTACTAATATAATATGATACTGTTAGGTTTAGGAAACCTGGTAAGATTAACACAATAAAAGTAGCTGAAAGTATAAGCATTGTCAAAATATGGATACATGTCATCTGTAGAGGTTTTCATAAACAATTGTTATTTATTGTTGATTTATTGTTGTTTTATATTAGCCTTACTGCCTGGAATCCTCCAGCTTCTAAGCGCTGGACTGGGGATCGAAAACAAGGGTGTTGTCTCTGACCTATTCTCCCAGGCTACCCCAGAATATCTGGAATTATCCTAAATCAGTGACCTATAATCAATTTCAGTGGTAGTTCTCTGGTTATTTTGAGAGCTGGACTCCTTTCACTATTCAGTGTTTCAGAGAGCCAAGCCCTCGTGGGTAATAAGGCAAGGGTTCATTACAACTCTACTATTTTCTTAAATGGCTTTATCAGTGAGCTGAATAAAGTACTTCTAAGGACAAAGTGAAATTCGTACACATTTTAGCTAGCCAATTTGTAACAGACAATTCTGCTAGAATCCCCTAATCAAGATTGCTGTAAGCAAACTGTTAAAACAATGTAGGAGTTTGGGACTAGGTGACATTAAAAATCAATGTCAAATCAAAAGCCTCTTCCATGCTTCAGGAAATATCACTGTATTTAAGCCCTGCATTTAAAGTTTTCATGTATGATTATTTTGTATTCACATGCACTGCGCCCGACTGGCAATTTCCAAGAAATGTTTTAACTAAGCTGTCTGTAACATCGCCGTGGCACCTAAGGGTTTGGGCGAGTAACAAATGCAATAAATAAATAAATAAATAAATAAATGTAGTCAAGATCAATTAATTGAGAGCATCAATCGATTTTAAATATTAAAATTAAGACAGCAGAGAAGATGGTATAGGTATTTACGCACTAAGATTATTTAAGCAAGTCACATGTTCACAGGAAGACATGGCTGCCTCCTGATGAGATATTTCGATGATGATGACTGTGCTGGAAGCATGAAAGCATTATCTCCCAGTCCAGCCATAGTAGCCAAGGTTTCAAACTCCTTAATCTAAAGGAAGAAAGGAAATCCTACAGACCACCTAGACAACTTCGTTCAAGCACGCTCAGCCTGCTGACAGTCCCTAGATCAAAAGGAGCTAGAGGACATGGACGTTCTTTCCCAGTTCTTGCCGCCGTAGCTTGGAATGACTTGCCCCCTACACTGCAGCTGGAAACAAGATACTCAATTGAATTCGCTTCTTGTTCTTCTGATATACCCTTCTGCTTTCAAATTTGTGTTTGGCCCGTTATTCAAGTCTAATGTGTACATGTAGTGCCTTGATGACTGCGGGCTCTGGTGTTTTATGAACATAAAATTACAAAAGTAAATAAATAAATAAATACATAAATAAATAAATATGGAGCATACTTTCTCAGTGTGTATGAGTGTAAAGCATTGGACCCAGTTCCATTTACTTTTAGAACTTGGAGGGCCAGATGACACAACATTCAAGTCTGAAACCTGCCTTTGGAATGATGTACAGAAGTGGATCCTTGACTTCTAACTATCTGGGAACCATTCTTCTTAAATCAATTTGATCCCAATCTTCTTAATTCCAGCAGATTCCATGTATGCTATTAGTAAAGTAGCAAAGTTACAGTTCTCTTTCTATTTAGTCATGTTTTCCACTCAGGAATTTCATATAATGAAAAAAGAAGGGAAAAAAAACAAAAAAGTACAGTTAAATACAATACAAGTCACACGTGAAAGCCTTTCCTAATGCAGATTGGGAATTTGCCTTCCAGAGCTTTACAACTAGTTTGATCAGAAGAGTCTCTATCACCTTCTTCTAGATCAATGATTCCAGCTCCTGCCAAACTGTAGCTTATTGGCGCTGGGTTGGGCACAGCTAGTATACCATGATGGATTTGAATGTATGACAATGGTATCAAACAATCTTTCGGTATAGATTCCAATACATATTGGCATGCTTGCAGGGCACGCCTGATGACTATATACTATATCTGGTGTGCAACCAGACTTTCAGAATGGATGCCTTGCACTATAATGGACCAACTCTGTTTTAGATAAGGGACACCTGTTGTGTATGGTTTGGCACACATGGAGTGGTGAATTGATGTTTATTTTTTTTGCCTTTTGAGCTTCTTGCAGGACATTGGCTGTTGTGTTTTTGCTTTCCTGCCGAGATCACTTAGTAGGAATCCTGAGTTGCTTCCTGTTTTTCCCTGAATGCATTTGGGCCCAACACTGGGGCTAATCTTCTTTTTCCTCCTCCTTCGATTAGGACCAAGTGGGAGGAGGAAGTAGGGGAGCTATTCAGTTGCCTTTTCTTTTCAGAGTAAAGAACATAGTCTGTTTCCGGGAATGTCTTGTACTGCTGACATTTTTCATCAGATTTTCTTTGAGGGCCTTCAATCTTTCTTTTCAGCGCTTCTTTTAATAATTTTTGGGTTATGTCTAGGAATATTTCCTGTTGACTTTCTAGTGGAGGTGCGGGGACAGAATTAAATTACAAGATTGATCCTACTTAAGACAAAACAAAAGGGAACTCAGCCTAGACAAGGACAACTTTTACCATTAGGTCATAACATCTCCAGAAATTGATCTGGATGCCACTAGTGGATTGGCTGATTTTTCAAACAACCAATTCAACAACTAATATTGCGAAATGCAATGTTACATCACATTATATTGACAAATATCACAACGTTACAATACACAGATAATGATAAAAATGAATCGATTATTGCAAAGAAATCGACACATGGCGTGAGAGATGTTCACAAAACCAAGGGAAGTGTAAAGTAGTCTCATTATAGAGAATATAGGGAAAGAACAACTCGCTATAGGAGCCATTGTCAAAAACGAAGCAGAAGCCAAGAGCATGGAGGACAAAGGAGGTGTACGAATCCCTTCAAGGTCCAAAAAGTATAGAACCAAACAGTGCTAGGAAGCCACACTTTCCCCAGGTTTCCAATATTCCAACTTGTGCTACGCGTGTGATTTTGTTTCTTTGCTTAGGAAAATAAACATATAGCAACTATCTTTGAGTCTATACAAGATAAGTGAAGAAAATAGCCGCACTCAAACTCCTATCAATTCTCTCTCGCTAGAAACCGTAGACAAACTCTCATTCATCATTTTGATTAAATCACGATGCTTCGTGGTCAGCACCAATTAGATTAGGCAAACATAGTTATGATTTTCAGAGGGGCGTAGGTACGTGATGTGCCCAAATTGCATCGTATTGTGAGATCGTGGCGCACAACACACCGGTCCTCTTCTTTCCAAAACCTGTGTGGGTATCAGGTAATATTATCCCCATAAATAATGTTGCCATACATATAGTCGCCAGGAAATGACATAGGTGACATTATTTAAGGGGATAAAATATGGGGTAAATGGGAGCAGGGGTGCGGGGGTGTCCCGCGCTCCATTTAAAAACATGCAGGTGTTCCAGGGGTGTCCCCCGCAGGTTCCAACATCGCCGCAAAAAAATTGTGCCATTCTTGTATGGTGACATTTTTGTGAGGATGTTATCACATGGAACCCCTGTGTGTTGTGGGAGGGCGCCCTGCTCCCCATGCATCAGTAAGTGTCTCTGCAGTCACCCCCAACTAGTCCAGCTAATGTTAGCAGGTGCAGAGCTCTGGTGCCACATGGTTACTGGCAGTACATTTCAGGGGACAGTTCCAAAACAGCTCATCACCAGAAAATATGTTTGTATCCACCTATAATACAGGGTAGACATGCACAATTGTACAGAAGCATTCATTCTGTGTATGAGTGGTATGCTGTCATCGCTGCACTTTGTACACTCTCTGCTAACACCCCCAGGTGTAATTGGAATCCTGGATAGGTGCAACGTAATTTTCACAAACTCGAAAAATTCCTCTTGAGAATTACTGTGTCTGCAAAAATTGTCAATTTTCCACTTTTGCACAGGAAGCTTAAAAATGCTTTTTATCCACTGGCCCCATGACTTCATGTATGTTCACTAAAAAGCAATCGTGCCCAACGTGAAACATGAGAGAGAAAAAGCGGCAATTTGAGGCCACATGTCACATGACCCTTGCTCTGCATCACTGAGCTGATGCGAAGGCTGTCCTTGAATTGAGATGTAACATAGATTTCGTTTATGCTGGAGATAACCCCACATCTCTAACGCTGAGATTCAGATTTCTATTGTAGCAATAAGCCCAGAGACGGCGGGCCAATACCGCCCCAGGTAATGCCCCTGGGGCCCATAGTTACAGGTATTGGCCCGCCGTCTCGGGGCTTATTGCCATTAGTACCCTGGCCTGTTAGATGCTGCTGCATTTCGGAACAGAAACAAGAGAAAAAGAAAGTCAAATGAAATGGCCGCCAGGAAAGGGAAAACGTAGTCTGTTTTCCCTTTCCATGGTGGCCATCGGGAGCAGACGCGCTGGGAACAGAAGTGTTCCCAGCGCATTTGCTCCCGAGAAAAAGAAGAAAAAAGAAGGTTAGTGGGGTTGGAGGGAGGGGAGGGGATATCTTGCAGGGGAGGGATGAAAAAAAACATACCTGAGTCCCCGGTGCGGGACGAAGGCAGCCTCCAGCCTTGGGGACGCTCGGAGCAGGGATTGCCCCGTTTTGAGCCTCCTCATTGGCTAAGGAGCTGCCACGAACCCCAAAAGGAACAAATGCAGGCATGTACGTGCGTCCACGGGATTACACCGTGGTATGGCTCGGAAACCAGCCAATCGCGTTAAGTGTATCCCGTGGACGCACATCTGCTGGGTACTAATGGGAAACATATGAGGGAATCATTAGCAGGAAAGCAGTTATGCTGACCCCCAACTCAACCCCCCACCCCACGCCACCCCAGGGACAGGCAGAGAGAATTTCACATAACTATCATTCGGCCAGTTTAGTCAAACCCCCACCCGATGGCGGATTTAGCAATGAACTTCTCTGAAAGCCGCAAAAGTAGTAATGTAATGTGGATCCAGTTTGACTTGTAGCTGTGCAACAACACCACCAATTGCATGTGTAGTGGCAGGGGAACCCAACTTAAAATTAAGCAAGTCTATGCATAAAGGCCAAGCATACTCGTCCTTGGCACTTAAGGGGTTTGCGTTGCTGATATTGACAGTAGCGGAGGGGAGCAACTCTTGCAACCACAATTCCATTGGCGGACAAGCATGAGGACCTACACTAAGGTAGTGGGTAGAACCAACTCCCTTTGTTCAGAGGTACATAATGTAGAAGCCATTGTTGGGGGTCCTTTTGCTCTTATTTCTGTCATATTGTCAGACCTTGAGGTCGTCATCATTCTTCAGGCTCTATGGTGGAACAGTCAGATCACAAGCTCGGGTAGGGAGCTGGGGAGACCCTTGGTGGGACTGAATGCAGTCCGGTTTTACTGATGACATGCATATTTTCTGCTGTTTCACACAGGAAGATGATTTGTCACCCGGGCCTCATTCGAAGCTACATTATAAGTATTAAACGCCTGCAACCATTGCTGTCTTTCTGCAACGAGTGATGGCATTCAATGCTTTTACCTCTACCATATTGGATTTTGGTACTAGCATGTGTCTTGGGATCTCTGCCAGATTCATGTGCCGGTTGCCGTGGGTTTGGAATAGAGCTGCAGGTGTCTTGCTTAGATTTCAAAGAGTTCATCACATTTTGCTGGGTCTGGCCTCTCTGCACTGGTTAGCAGTAAAATGGAGTATTGCTTTCAAGCCTTTGGAGCTCATTTTGATTCAAGACACAATCTGGTGTTGGAGAGGTGTTATATCTAGACACATGTGTACGCCACCTTTTGCCCTGCATATTTGCAATCCGCCATGCAAATAAGTAAATGCTGGCTGCTATGCTTGCATGGTAGGCAGCGTTTACAATTACAATTTACTGCTGCCTGCCATGAGTTCATGGCAAACAGCGTTCAATTGAAATTGTAAACAATGCCAGGCTCCACAGGGATCCCCAGCATTTGTGCTGGCATGTAACTGCATGCTGGTGCAAATACCCGAGCATTAGTATGCCAGAGAGGAAGAGAGGCAGGGGAAATGCAAGTTGCGTTCTGCCCTTCCTCTCTGCCATACAGATCAATGAAAATGGGGCGTGATGGGAATCATCCGCATAAAAGCTTTTCACAAGGTTTTTACACTGCCGAGTCCCATTACGTGGAGCCGAAAATGCACAAGACCTTATACCACCAGAAAAGCTTGTTTCTGCTTGACAGAATCCACTGGCACTGCCGAGGGCAAAGTCTTCCTTCCAAATCCACTGGCCTAACCAAGATTCCCACATACAGAAGAAATAAGTTGTAGGCTGCTGTTTACCTGTTTTTGTATCCAAATTATGGAATGATTTTCCTGCATCTTTATGTACTGAGCCTAGTTTGCTAACAGATTTGTAAAAACATGTAAACCCAAACTTTTCAATTTCACATCGTAAGATCCTGCATGCATGCTGTGCCTTTACTTTGTCGTTAGTGCCACGAAGTGCTTGGGGTGTATGAGCCTCACTACGACCCTGGCAGTCTGGGAACTACGGTACTGGTAAGCATGCCGAGACCGTAGTTCCCGGACCGCCATACTATGTGCTCTGCTCGCGGGTGCTGTTTAACCCGCCAGGTTTTTCCTGGCGGGTGTAACGGCACCCACGAGCAGTGCACGTCGGATGCACCAGCACAACTCTGAATGGGCATGAACCTGTTCTTGCCCATTCACGGGTGCCGGAAAAAATGCAACTCCGGCGGCAGCCATGCCTTTAATAAAGGCACGGCTAACGCCAGAGTTGTAATGAGGCCCTATGTCTGCTCCATGTAAAATAACACACATTACAGAATCTATTGGGTGAACCGTTAGTATTCCCTAATCACTCCAATATAATCCATTAGTTTGATTGTTTTGAGCTGAAGACCTGCTGGCACTGATGCTCCAGGTGATACCTTTGCATCATAGCCAGTCCAGCAGACTGAAAGTGGGTACTGTCCTGTGAGAATCGGGGTGTTCTGTGGAATAGTGTTAAGTTATGTTTATGTATGCTTTGTAGCATCTTTCTTGACATAAGCCATCAACCATCAATACTTTTATTTAACTATAAATAACATGCCAAAATCAAATGTTTAATTTGAAAAAGATCACAAATGGGTCATTAAAACAGGTATTGAAGGACTAAATAATATAGGATGGAAAGCTGTATCTCCTGGAACCCACTGTATCGGAGCCGGGGACAGGCTGAATGTCTTTACTGTGTGGAGGGATAGTTTTATTTAGTATGTTATATCACGTCGTGCTTCAGAAGCACCCACACCATCATTCCTTTTACAAGCATGGCCACATTCCAGCTCTGTCAGTTCCTATAACATCACCATGTTTTTTAAATTGATGTTATACACCATTCATGTTGCCATTTACTGGGCAATGGGTTTTATAGGGTGTGCCTACTTCATGAATCGATGAATAGAGCTGTAATGCACAATGCTGCAAACTTCATCATGCGTAAGCACTTCTACGTTGCATTTCGTCATCCACATTTATATTTATTCACTTTTATAGTGATTGATACAGCAATTATAAACAAGCTGGTGTGGCGGATCTGGTGGTAACAGCCTGGGACCCAAGTTATAGGCCAGGCATGGGCATTATTGCTATCAGCACTCTGGCAAATTATTTGTTTTGAATCGCTTATTGTGTTTTCATCATGGTCACTTTATACGTTGGCATTTTAACTGTGTAGTTTTCTCTGTAGCTAGTTTTGTCGAATAAATAAAAACGATATATGTGTTGTGTATTTGGGGCAGAGGATTGGGGGTGGATGGCAAGAAGAGGTGGTTGGATGGTTTAGATACAGGGGCTCCTTGTCCATAATGGGCGAGGGCTTGTAGTCCCATCGGGTCTTGGCCCCCTCGTCCCACCGGGTCTTGGCCCCCTCCCATCCATTATGAAGGAGCAAGCCCAGTAAAATATGAGCACTCCCTCAGGTTTTTTTTTCAGCTGAGGGAGTGCTCTTAACTGTGAAAGGGAAACTTTGTTTCAGTTACATTTCCCAGCCGCGCAAGCTCAATGAGCCATGCAGGGCTGGGGGCGATTGCTTCCCCAGTCTCACATAACTCATTAGAAATGCTGGCTGGGGTACTGCACGTCTGTATGTGCAAGGAGGCGCTCCTGCATCTCCTCACACATACAGACAAAGCAGACTAGAGTGGCATCTCCGGACCCACGCACAGGCCCCTTGCACGCATTTGCAGAAACCGGGAAACTTCCTGATTCCTGTTCATGCTTGCAGAGGGCTGGAACACTGTAACCTCTGGACCCGCGGCAGAAGGTAAGTTTGTTATGTTCATTTTTTTTAAATTTAAATTATGTGTATGGATGCTTGCATGCTTGTGTTGTTAGGTGAATATATGATGATGGATGCTGGTGTGAATGAGAGTGATTTCTGTTTGTGTGTTGTGTAATGTGTGTTTGTATGCTAGATTATTTATTTTTTAAATATTTGGATGGATGCATGTGTGCTTGTGCTATGAGATTGCATGATGGGTACTTGTGTGAATGAAAGAGTGCTTGTAGTGCATATGTTGTCTAAATGTGTGCGTTTGCATGTTCTTTTATTTAAATATGTGTATGGATGCGTGTATGGTTGTGTTTTGAGTGAGTGCATGATGGATGTTCGTGTGAATGAAATAGAGAGTGCTTGCTGTGTGTATGTTGTGTAAATGTGTGTTTTTGTATGTTTATTATTTAAATATGTGTGTGGATGCATGCATGCTTGTGTTATGACTGAGTGCATGATGGGTTCTTGTGTGAATGAGAGTGCTTGCTGTGCTTATGGTGTGTGTGTAAGTTGTGTAAATGTGTGTGTTTGTATGTTTATTTATTATTTAAATATTTGTATGATATGATATGATATAATCTGATATGGCATTTATAACACGCCTGTACACATGTGTTTCAAGGCGTGAGATGCATGTACATGGATGCATGTATTTTTGTGTTATGAGTGAGTGCATGATAGGTGCTCGTGACTGTGAATGAGACAACGAGTGCTTGCTGTGTGTATGTCGTGTAAGTGTGTGTTTGCGCTGGTCCGATATGATTTTGGTATAGGAGGGTTTTACAACAAATACATTTTAAGCATGCCTTTGTTGCACAAAACCCCTCTCCACCGGCCAAAATCAGCTCTCCGTTTGATGTGCTGTGGATCTCAGGGGACGGGGATGGTATTTTTTTACTGGACATCAATGATAGATATCTAGTAGAAAATACCATACCTGCCCCACTAGCCGCCCAGTACCTTGCATACACACATAATCACTTTGATTGTGTGTGTGTGTTTGGCGCTGTGAAGCCTAAGGGACAGGCATGGTATTTTTTTACTGGACATCTATTATAGATGTCTAGTAAAAAATACCATACTTGCCACCCTGGGCCTCCAGCACCTTGCATACACACATAATCACTTTGATTGTGGCTGCGTGTGTGATTGGCGCTGTGAGGCCCAGGGGACAACCATGGTATTCCTTTACCCAGGGGACAGGCATGGTATTTTTTACATACATAATCACTTTGATTGTGTGTGTGTTTGGCACTGTGAGGCCCAGGGGACAGGAATGTTATTTTTTACTGGACATCTATCATAGAGGTCCAGTAAAAAATACCATCCTCTACCCCTGGTCCCCCAGTGCCTAGCATACACACATAAACACATTGATTGTGTGCATGCGTGAGGAGCTCGGGAACCAGGGCACAGGCGTGTACTTTTTGTACTGGGCATCTATGATAGATGGCCAGTAAAAAAAACATGCCTCACCACAGTGCCCCCGAGCGCCTCGCAATCACACAATCACAATAATCACTTTTCTGATTATGTCTGACCGCAAGGCTGTGGCACTCCATGGAACAGGCATGGCATTTTTTACTGTGCATGGTTGAAAAGCAAGCATGATAAGTATTATTGTGTAGCTAGACTTGCATTTTAATGTAGCCAGTCTAGTAATTTCTTATTGTGGTATGACATTTTGTATTGGGCATCTTTGGTAATGCAAGCATGATAAGTGGTATTATGAAGCTAGACTGGCATTTTCTATGCAAACAGTCTAGCCATTTCTTACTGAGGCATGACATTTTGTATTGGCATCTTTGATAAAGCAAACAGGATCAGTGGTATTATTCTTACTGTGGCATGCCATTTTGTATTAGGAACCTTTAGTAAAACAAGCATAAGTATTATTATGTAGCTAGACTGGCATTTCAATGCAGCCAGTTTAGTCATTTAATATTGTGGTATGACATTTTGCATTGGGCATCATTGGTAAAGCAAGCATGATAAGTGTTATTATGAAGCAAGACCGCCACTTGTGTGCACTTAGTCTAGCCATTTCTTATTGCAGTATGTCATTTTGTACTGGGCATCTTCGATAAAGCAAGCATGATAAGTGTTATTATGTAGCTCGACTGGCATTTTAGAACAGCCAGTTTGGACATGTTTACATACTTTGGCATGCATATTTAATGGTAAAGCCAACTGGAGAATGTTCTTATGTGGGAATACTGCCATATAGTGGCAGAACAAACATGGACATGTTTTCTTATTGTATCATTACTGGCATTATGCACAAAGCAAACATGCGTATGTTCTTATATGGGAATAATAGGGTATAATGTTGCAGTCAGCATGGAAATGTATGGGCACAGCCGGCGTGAAAATGTTTTATACTGGCACATACTGTGGGAAAAGGCATCATGAAAATGTGTTGGAGAAATGCTCCTGTGCACTGTTGGTGACTTGCATCTATTGGATTTATTTTGAGAGTTTCATTTTTTTCTAATAAGTGTGCTCTAAAATGCACCATTTTCACCAATTATTTAAAAAGAAATTTCGGGGGAGAACCCATGCGAACCCCCCTTGAGTGGTATGGGTTGCGTTGCTATGGTCGGTCGCTCAGCCATATCAGTGACAAATATTTACACCCATCCTGCTAAAAAATGTACCCTAGCCACAGGTTAGATGGTGTTTTGGGAGGAATCCCCCATTCATTTTTTTTTTAGGGAAAATAGCTGTGGGGAAAACTACATGGTTGAAATACAAATGTGTAAAGTGGCAGCAATGAAAACATATGGAACCATTTGAATAAATGGCGCACACATTAGCAAAGTCTTGTTTACTCCAACAAATACCCACCTAACATGGCCACCATGGGAATGGGAACTCCATGCAGAGCATCGCTTCCATTTCCATAGCAGCCTGGGATGCAGGAGCGGTGGAAATGCTGCCAGAGGAATCAGGTAAGTGGATTGGGGTGTAGTGAGGTGAGGGGGGGAGCAGAGACTGGAGGGAGGAGGAGGTGGGGGAAGATGGCACTTGCAGCTTCTAGCTTGATCTGGAACGCGGGCTTGTATCGTGGGTTTCAGCCTTCAATCCAAGCAAGCTGATTGGCTGAGCCCCCTTCCTCGTTGGCTTTTTATAAGCACTCCCAAATTTGACTGATATGGGTACTAAGGAACAGGGCGAACAAGTGAAGAAGGTGTAACCATGCAGTTTCATTTCAACAATATCAGTGTTGGGCAGTCAGAAGCTGTGGGTTGCCCTGCTTTGCAACGGTAAAGCAGGAACCCCTGTATGTGTGTGTGTGTGTGCACATGGGTGACTTTGGTGGATGTCTGAAAGCAAAGGTGCGTCACAGTGTGGGGAGGCGTAGCTCTGTTGATATCACTCCAAGCCTCCAGATTTTAAGGTCATCACCTGAACCATTATGCCTCTGTTGTAATGTGCACGCGCGCGGCATCTGTGGAATGTTGATGCATGTTCAGCTATCAACATTTCACAGTGGCGGTTGAGCTAAGGATGCTGAAGGCAGGAGCCTGCGCTTGTGGGGTCCAGCAAATAAAGTGCTTACGATACCAGTTACTTGTGTCCGGTGAGATCATGTCATTGGCGACGAGGATTTTGCTGGACCCCGGTCCCACGTGTGCGCCGAGTATGATCCGGAGTCTCAGGAAACAGTGTTGTATTATGAGCCTGTGGGTTCACAAGCGATCAGATTAGAACAGGAAGAGGTTGTTCCACTTCCAGGCCCGTCGGGCACGGAAGTGCATGTGGAATGTCAAAATGCTTCTGATCTGCAACCTGATGTGGGACAAGAAGGGGGTCGTCTGGCCACGAGGTGTGGTCCTCCCATAAGGTTTAGAGACTATGTTTGTTAAATATGCTATGTTACATATCATTTTATGGTGGGTTGCTCCCATGCGGGCAAGCTCGTCACATGTTTGAAATTAATTTTATATATATATCATAGTTCATGTAAGCTTCTGTTTATGTTTCCATTGTTCAATTCATGTTTTCACTTAATCTTGTTACAGGGTGTTAACATTTTGTTATGTAAGGGAAGAGGATATGTTGTAATGTGCACGCGTGCGGCGTCCGTGGAATGTTGATGCATGTTCAGCTATCAACATTCCACAGTGGCGGTTGAGCTAAGGACGCTGAAGGCAGGAGCCTGCGCTTGTGGGGTCCAGCAAATAAAGTGCTTACGATACCAGTTACCTGTGTCCGGTGAGATCTTGTCAGCCTCCTCTCCTCACTGCACACAACTCTCAATCTACCTGTTTGTCGCTGAGCCAGGAGGTGCCCTATTATTAAATAACCGCAACTACCCACATGCAAACCCTCTGCTCTTTGGAAATCCAGGACTGTCAGCATGATAAATCTGAAAAAAGGACATCCAATGGACCCTCTGAAGATGCATTATTAATCCCCATGAGTTAGCAATTGCCTTTTCACTCATGACTCAGTGGCAGCGAAGCGAAGCCAGCAGTCTGTTATGAAAGGCTATTGATCAATTGATCAAGTAAATAATGGATTCGATGCTGCTCCATTAGCAATATTGCGTGCGCAGCACTTTTTCTGGATAGCTGTAATGCGCTCTGCTCGTGCCAAGCCTGAATTTTCTGCTTCTTAAATGTAGACATTTTCTTCATGAATGCCAATAAACTGTTACAGTCTGTTTGCTTAGAAGGGGGCAAGTGATATGCAGCTAGCTTTGCCTCAGAAGACTGCCGTGAAATGAGCAAAATGAATAAATTAGCGGAACCTGCAGTGTTTGGAATTGAAGAACGTTCATGAAAAGGACCGGGGGAAAGAAGAAATTGAATATCAAACGCACATTCCAAAATGTTAATTTAAAGACACATTTTTCACTAAATTCGTTGCAATCACCTTCAGCCAAAACTGTGTCGACCATCCTCACCATCGTGGTAATTAGGTTTATAAGGAAATTATTAAAACATCAAATAGTCCAAAATCATTTATAAAGACTGGAGGGGGGTATGTGCACTACTGCCCTATATATGGTGGGGTAATGGCACATAATACCCCAGCCAAGACTCTTACAGCCTGATTCAGGGAATTATCTGCGCGTAAAATGCAGATTTGCCCGCCATTCTGCCTGAAAATCCCTGTTTGAGGTATGGGGATTTTCGGGCAGAATGGCAGGCAAATCTGCATTTTATGTGCACATAATTCCATGAATCAGGGGCTTAATGGGTAGCAATGGATGAGCAATCAAGGCTTAAGCTTTCAAGGGGTGATGCAGGCGGGTTCTTAAGTACAGTGAGTCCACAAGCCCCTCAAAATAATATCCACACACTATTTTAGGTGATAACAGAGCTTCTTTACATAACATAAGATTCAGTTATATATATGTATATACATACATTTAAATAATTACACGTTGTACTATGGCAATACTTATTCAAAGAATGGCAAATATATACACTCTATGTGAAACCACACAATACTTACATTCAGTAACAGATGCACTAACTGCAGTTTTAAATCGGCATGTGAACTCTTAAGTGAGGGTCAACAACATAGACCAGTGAAGAATGGCAGGTTAGTTATGAACAGTGGCAGAATGCTTTCTTTAGACAAGTAATTCTGAGTCAGGATCCCCCCACCTGATATTATATGATATGTTTATAACGTGCATTTACACCTGGTCAATCTGTAATGGAAAAGTCAGGGAGTAATTTATCTTGTCTTTTACAGCCCAGTATAATTATGTTCAATAAACTTGCACTTACTTTTTAAAGGTTCTACCTTAACAAGGTATGTTTTTGGGTAGAAGGAATCAGCCCAGGTTTTATTTCTTTGGCAGAGGGATTCCGAAGACTCTGGGCCTCATTAGGAGTAAGGCGGTAAGGCAACAACGGTGCCGGTATTGCTACCGACACTGTTGCTACCGTACTTCCATCCTAGGGCTTCTGCTCGCGGGTGCCCTTGTAGCCACCTGGTCTGACCAGGTGGTCATACCAGCACCCGCGAGCAGAACATGATGGTAGCAACGGTACCATTATAAACTGTACCCCTGCTACCATCCACCCCATTCCCATTGAGCCCTCTGGGGGCTCAAATGGGAATGGGGACGTACCGGCTCCGGCACCTGCGCAAGGGAAATTACCGGGTCTGCCGAGGTCGGAATGGCCCAGTGATTCCCCTTTCGCGGGTGCCGGAGCCGGATGCAAGTTTGGAGGTAGCCTTGCCGGTAAAACCGGCAATGCTACCTCCAACCTCGTAATGAGGCCCAGAGTGTTTTTGCATTCCTCTACAAAGAGGCTGTGGAGGTTCTTCATTGGGCCAGTTTCTGTTCTGAGTTCAGCAACATTTGGGGGCAATGTGCTGATCTGTGATTGATGTTTTAATCTGGGTTAACTCATGCCGTGGCATGCTTCTGGTAAATAATCTGTTTGGTGTCATTGGTCCAACTATCGTGGATGAGGTTGTTTGGATATTTCTCTGGCCTCTTGTTTGCTAGTAGTCATCTGTGGGTTGTGTTGGCGGCCTGCTGCAGAGCTTGACCCTGTGAAAAAAGAGTCTAAGAAGGTATTGAGACATAAAGGCTGTGAAGGGTTTTTAGGGGGCTTCAGGACTGCTGCTAATGCTAATGTCTCTTGTTGATTCATTGTTCGGTATTGTAAAGGAAACCCTTTAGCTTCATGACTATCGCTTTCATTTAAATCCTGCCGTTGTTCCTTCCTTTGGGCAGGATGAGCAGGGTACACGCGGGTGGATGGAGTCCCCCCCCATTGTTTTCAGAATGCACCTTAATAAGATAATTTCTGGAGACACCACATTCAATTGGAATGTTAATTAGACCCCTACTTTGTTTTTTAGGACTTCACCCCTGATGAGGTGGTGTGGTAGGCTGGTATGACAGCAGAACTTCTTAAATGGAAGCTGTTGATGAGGTTCAAGCCATAGAGGCTGTGCTCAAATATTCACAGAATCGCTCTGGTTTATGGGGCTTGAGTTCTCAGTGGGGTGCAGGGAAACAGAAAACAGGAAACAAGAGCTAACCGAGGGCAGCAAAGGTTCAAAGTCCCATGTGGCAAGGGTTAATCTAGCAAAGGGGTACACAATCGTGTGGTTTAATAATTGATTTAGAGGGGCAAAGGATGATCTAGTGGGATAACAGATTTAGCAATCACTGTGTGTCACTTAATCTAAGAATGAAAACAACTACCCCTGTGCAATCAAGGAAGAGGTATGTTGTGCAGTATCTAACCTAGCAATGTATTGCTAATCTAGCCTTGCAATGAATAATCTAGCACTGCAAACCAGTTCATGCGGAGCACTCAGGAGCAAACTACAGGATCAGCAGTAAAAAATGTATCTATTTTAAAGTATCAATGGCACATGTACTCAGGCACGTTAGGCATGTAGTCAGTTGGACAGCTGCTGAATTAATTCAACTGTGTGGATGAAATTAGAGTCGTACTAAAGAAGTTGCAATGCAGAGCAATTAATCCAAAGCAGTAAGGAGTGAGGTACAGTTGGAAGGTTGGTAAACAGCAAATATAGCCGTGCGAGGTTAATCTAGTGATGCAAAAATCAATCTTGGGATGCAAGTATCAGCCTAGCAATGTAACAGTACCACAATTGTTTATAGAAGTGCAATACCTAATCTGGGACAGTTGATGAACAGGGTGCAGTAGGTAATAGTTAAAATATTCGTGCAAACATCAATCTATCAATGCAGCATTTAATAAGGACCAACCAAGGAGAGTGGTACAATGGGCAAATGGTGTCATATCAGCGCATAAATTAAACTAGCACTCTAAAATTTACCTGGGATTAGAGACGAGATTGTGAACTGCAACTGAGAGGAGGGTGAACACTGTGATCATATATATATATATATATATATGTAGTTATGGTTACGTTGGTGTTTCCATAGGAAGAGCATTTTTTGGGTGGCTTATAACTTTGCTCCCTCTGGATGAATCCTCACCAAACTTTGCAAAAAAGGTATATGGCCCACTCTGCATTTTTTGCAAAGGTTGGAGAGGTTTGGTCCAGAGGGGCCAAAGTTATAGGGGGGGTCCCAAAACCTTTGTTTTTTCCCATAGACATAATGGGAAAAAACTTTGCGCACGCCTACAGCCCAAACCGCTGGACGGATTTACACCAAATTTGCGGCAGGAGCGGGGGCTTGGTCCCGAAAGCGTGCTTTTGCAAATTTGGTGTAAATCCGTCCAGTAGTTATTTTTAAAATGACCAGAATGTAAGGCAAAAAAATGAGTGATATCTCCGTTCTCTCCGTGGACGGACTTCCCGGTTCGCTCCGCGGACAGTGGCCTGATTGGCCGAGCGGCTTGCGTGATGTCCGCGGACATGCAACGTATTCGCTGATTGGATGGCGTGGTGCGTGAAGCGCGTCAGATTTTCTGTGGCGCCTGCCATCTTGCATTCTCGGACGACCGCGGACAGCGCGGTGAAACTTGGATTAAAAATTGTATTTAGTGGGGTGTGTTGGTGTGTAAGAGTGTTTGGGGAGGGTGGGGGAGTATGAGATAGGTTCAATGTTCTGTTTTTTTTATGTGCTAGACAATTTTGTTGTGTTCGATTTTTCTGCGGACAACACGGCTGTTCTGAAATGTTCGTAAATAAACAGAATGGATTCGGTGTCAAGTTGAAAGTGTTCTAAGAAGATTTGTGGCGTCCTGGAATGTTCGCAGGGGGTGTCCTGAAGACGTTGTCTGTATTGTTCGTTGTCAAGCTGAAAGTGTTCTAAGAACACTCGCGGTGTCCTGAAATGTTCGTACATAAAGAAAATGGGGGTGTTCTGAGGACGTTGTCCGTATTGTTCGCTGGCAAGTTGAATGTGTTCTAAGAACACTCGCGGTGTCCTGAAATGTTCGAAAATAAACAAAATGGGGGTGTTCTGAGGACGTTCTCCGTATTGTGTGCCTGCTTAGCTGTATCCAATGAGGGAATGGCACAGAGAATGAAGTGGAAATGGTAGAAGGGCTGTCTAAGAGTTATGCGGTCCGCGGACAGGGCGTGCTACATCCGGGGTTTTCCAGCAAATCCAGCATGGAAAGAAGACTGTAGGGATCAGCCAATCAGATGTTGAGGTTGTGGATTTGTGTTCAAAGAGACTGTGTGTAGTGAAGATGCCAGAAGTGGAGAAAGTCAGGGTGTTGGTGCTTGGAGATATGTTTGTGCCTGGTTTACAACAGTATGCTCAATGCAGGCATGTTGCAAAGAATTTTGATGTTAAAGGAGTGGATGTGGTGTGGAGCACTGTGCCTGATTGCAATGTACAGGGAATTGTACGGGTTTGTGAAGATATGGGCAGGATCAACAGTCCCCATGTGGTAGTTTTGCACTATGGTGCTTTCCATTTGGGCTATGTCAGTGCCCCTACTTTGTTGGCAGATTTGGAACACTTGGTTCAAGCAGTAATGAACATCCTTCCAAATGCCAAAGTAATTTTTTCTGGATTAGTACCTAGGGCAATATGGGACAATAGTTCCGTTTTCTTTTCCTCAGCAAAACAATGCTAGGTGTGTAATCAACCGAGGCATGTGTGCCTTCATGCTTAGAGCTGGTATGTTCTTCTGTAAAAATGAGAATATTAATTCCAGTGATGCTGTTTATTTTAAAGAAGATGGCATTTCCTTATCTTTTATGGGAAATGCCATTCTGTTTTGGAATGTAAGGGTTGTTTTGGAGAAGGTTATGTGAAGATTTTAGGAGTAAGGTAAGAAAAATAAAAAAATAAAAATACAAAATAACAGGTGTCTGTCAAGCATCTGCAAAAAACCCCCCCAAAAAACGGCTCTTCTCAGAGCCAACCTCAAAGGGGAAATGGGGCACACTATTTAAATTTATATTCACCACGCTCAGATTTTCGATATGTCCGCGGACATGGCGGTAGTCCGCGGACATCGAAATCACTAGCTAGGGGTTCAGTATGTTCTATGTTAGATGTATATAAAGTCTGGGATATTATGGTTAAGTTGTGCTACTAAAAACATATGAAATTCAGTAAAAAAACTTTGTTAAAGGGTCGTTATGGTTAAGTTGCGCTACTAAAAACCTATGAAATTCAGTGAAAATACGTTGTTAAAAGGGACGTTATGGTTAATTTGCGCTACTAAAAACTTATCAAATTCAGTAAAAAAACTTTGTTAAAGGGATGTTATGGTTCAAAGTAAAACCGAAAAACCCCGGAAATTCGGCAGTTATGGTAAGATAAGCAACCATAACTCGTGCCACCATGCACTGCTAACACTAACACCCAGGACATCAAAGATGATATCACAAATGTCATTGATGGCATCACTGATGACATCACATGGCTGGCTCTCCCTTTTTTCCTTTACTGACATATCTAAGCCACATAGTTTTCTTCAGTAACAGTCAGGAAGTAAAAATTGAAAAGGTAATATATTTGTAGACTTTAGGGTCAAGTCATATCATATGAAACATATATATAGCGGAAGACACAGGCTTGAAAGAGAGCAATCCTTTCTGTGCATGAAGATAATCAGTTAGGTTATCAACTCTTTCTGCTACTACTTCTGCTTTTTTGCTTACTTCTCTGTCCCTGTATATACTCATATTTGTATGTGTTGTTGTCTCTCTGTGTTTTGTCTGTATTAAGTGTAATTATGTATTAAGTGGGTTTTATTAGCATGTTTCACAGTACGCAAAACTCTAATAAGAAAGCAGTTATCATTTCATTATTCTACATGGTAAGATTATGAATATTGCACCTTCATCATGTATACTGCACACACTGCCTAAGTTTCTGCATGAGTTGCTTAGTATACTGGATAGAACTTCATAATAGAATGCTATTTATATCAATGCATTGCTTAATGCACTAATTAGCTCAGGATATTTATTCAAATGATCCTTGACACTTTTTGGTCAACATTATAAGAATCCCTCCTACAGAGTTTTCATGAAAAGTAAATGCACATGTGATGTCATCAGTGATGTCATCAATGACATTTGTGATGTCATCTTTGATGTCCTGGGTGTTAGTGTTAGCAGTGCATGGTGGCGCGAGTTATGGTTGCTTATCTTACCATAACTGACGAATTTCAGGGGTTTTTCGGTTTTACTTTGAACCATAACGTCCCTTTAACAAAGTTTTTTTACTGAATTTGATAGGTTTTTAGTAGCGCAACTTAACCATAACGTCCCTTTTAACAACGTTTTTTCACTGAATATATATATACATATATATCTGTTTTCCAGTGACCTGTCCTTCCGCCAGGGAACAGAATGCGATGCTAAGCCAGTTACATGTGTAAAGATCAAGCCTAAGCACGACGATACCATTGAAAAGGCAAAGCCTGAGGGAATGGCGTGAGCAGACTGAGGCAGTCACCGGCCCCCTTTACTGCTACGTGCTCCCAAATCTCTCAGAGCATTGCCACGCTCCAGCACATGTGTGCGGACCCCGCCCTTTTACATCAAGGCCATCAGTTCTGTGACCCCTTGGTGAAGTACAGTTGAAGGGCGAGGGCGGTCTGAGGCAGTCACCGTCCCACTGTGCAGCTATTTACTCCCAAAGCTCTCCAAAGCTTGCTGTGCTCCAAAATGTGTTTTGGCCCCACCCACTTTACTTCAAGGCGCCAGTTCTGCAAGCCCAACGCGAAGCCCGAGGGATGGGTGAGGGCAGCCTGGGGCATTCTGCAGTGGATAATACTTGTGTATAGGCGCGTTATAACTGCCATATCATATCGTATCAAAGCAAGGTACTCTCTACAATAGCTTACATCTTTTTCCCCTGGAGGCCATGTTTGCTAATGACGATGTAAATGTATACTAAGGCTCTAGCTGTTGTTAATGAACTGTGTAAAGGCAGGTTAAGGAGTTGTTATGCCCTGGTCCATGTGGGATACTACCGCAGATTTCTGTCCTTGGATGCAAGGCTGGTACCCACGCTGCACTCCCATAGTGGACATTTGATGCAAGGGAGACCATAGGATGAGCGTTATCTGCAACGCTTCAGCGGAATCTCTGTCCCTAACCTATATTGATCCCCACTGAATGCACTGCATTCCCTTGCTTCGGTTGAATGGGGGGGGGCAGACTCTGGCAGCCCCTCAAGCTGTCAAGGCATTCCTCATGCCTTCTTCCTCTTTTTTCAGCTTTTTATTTTCTTCGAACCGTATATTCTTATACTCTTAGGACTGCATCTGCTTGCAGCATTTTATACTCAGATATTGAATTATTTTTAAATCTGTTTATTGGCATTTGTTATTTGTTACAAGCACAGAAAAATTGTCAAATCTGTTATCAAGCAGTAAATCAGATTGCGGCTCAGGTTATTAACATTTATAACTTAACAACTTAACATAGAAACTTTAACTATCTCCAGGTGTCTGCTTCTTGAGGGGTCGGTACCAAGTGGGGCTCAGGGAGGGTCAGGATTTACAGGAGGTGAGGGGACTTCCTTTAGGAGGGTTCACATGAAGGTATGGCTGGACTTTCTCGAGGACTCTGCTCCTGTCCTCGGGGCCTTCTACTGCATGCTTGTGGTGATTCATGGGGGCTTATCATCAGAGGGGTAAAACAGGGGGTCTGTAAGCCCTCTCCAGGCATCTAGGGTCATACTCGATGCATCCGTGGATCTGGCTACACTTTCTTCCCAAGCTTTCGTTTCAGCTCGCACCCATCGTTTCAGTTCTCTGTGCCAGATTTTTGGTTGTGGTCCCGATGGTTTCTTCCAGGACATTGCAATTGTCCTCTTAGCCAGAATGCTCATAATGTCCATTAATCTAATGAGGTGTTTTAGTTTTGCTGGTCTGGGGTATGTGCCGAGTAGGCACTCCTTAGGAGTCCATTCATATCTGGTCAGCCCCAGAGTTTCGCTTGTCTGCTGTATGAAGGACCACAGTGAGTGTGTCTTGGCACACCGCCAGAACATGTGGAACAGGTCCGCATTGTCCATTTCGCACCAGGGGCATCTGGAGCTCTGAGTATTATGGAGCTTGGCAAGCCTGAATGGGGTTAGGTATGTACGATGTAGAAGGTTCAATTGTATTTGCCTAAATCTATGGTTTCTGGATACTGTTTTAGGAAATATGAGGGCCCTTTCCCATTCACAGTCTGTTAACTCTCGACCTATGTCTGCTTCCCATTTGGATTTTAGCCCAGCACTGCGTGGATTGGGGGTGTCGTTTAAGTGGCTGTAGATCTGTGACACTGGTCTCCCTCCCTCTCCTAGTTCGTATAGCAATGTGATCAGGGGGTTTGTGTCCGGTTCCTCCGGCCATGTCGACCATCTGGCGCGTGCCGTGGATCTAAGTTTCTGGTACCATAGAAACTGGCCAGTGTGGACATCATTTTGTTCTTGAAGTGTTTCGAATTCCATGAATTCCCCCTCCATGTACAAGTCCCCCCATGAGTAAATCCCCTTCTGTTCCCAGTGCCTGAGGTGTTGCAGATCTGCAGGAGAATTGCATAGGTCTGAGATAAGCGGTATGTTTGGGGAGTACTGGTGTCTGACGTGTGCGAGGGATTCTGCCCTATGCCAGATTTTGCGTCCAAGCGAGACCAATAGGGGGGAATTTCTTATCAAATGGGTGGGGGCCCAGGGAAGTTCTTTCAAGTATAACGGGGAGACCAGCGGCTGCAGGAGTGGCGTCTCCGATGTGGCATCGTCTGCTAGCCACTTGGTGACAAAGCCAAGCTGCGCTGCTAGGAAGTACTTTTCGAAGTTTGGAAGTTGGATTCCCCCTTGAGTGTACGGTAGTGACAACGTGGCAAGCGCTATCTTTCGTCTTCCCTTCCCCCACAGGAAGTCTCTCAGGATAGTTTCCAATAGGCGAAAGAAGGGCGCTTTGATGTAGAAGTGTACGTTTTGAAATCCGTACAGGAATCTGGGAAGGACAATCATTTTAGTTATGGAGGCCCTGCCCATCATGGATAGGGGGAGTTTCGCCCAGAAGGCCATGGATTTCCTCAGGGCCGGGAGAGCAGCTTTAGTGTTGCGCTCATGCATTTGTTCCGGGGAATGCATTATGTGTATGCCCAAGTATTTGAACGAGGCGTGTTCCCACCTTATTCCCACCAAAGGAAGCTCCGATGGTTCTTTTCCCTTAAGACTTGCCAGGGGGAAGAGGCAGGATTTGGCTCTGCTGAATTTTATTCCAGAGACCTTCGCAAAATTATCTAGGACCTCCAGCATCGTGGGCACATTATAATATGGGTCCTTGACAAATAATAGGACATCATCCGCATAGAGAGAAATGATGTGGTCAGTGTCTCCCAGTCGGATCCCAGCATCAAAAAATTGCTTTCGAAAATAGATTGCAATGGGTTCCAGGCCCAGTACGTAGAGCATGGGGGAAAGGGGGCAGCCCTGTCTGGTCCCTCTGCATATGTTCCAGACCTCCGATACATGCTTCCCAGTTTTTACTCTGGCTCTAGGCTTCGTGTAGAGTATCTTGATCCACCTTATGAACCTAGGGCCAAAACCAAACCCCTCCAGAACCGCCAATAGCCATTCCCAAAAGATCGAATCGAACGCCTTGATGGCGTCTAGGGATAACAATGCGAACGCTTCTGTGCCATCCCCAGTTTGGGCGATGACATGTTGCACTCGGCGCAAATTCATGGTTGTGTTTCGGGCAGGTATGAATCCGCATTGGTCCTCATGTACTAATTCCCCTATAATTCTGGCCAGTCTATTTGCTAATACTGTTGTCAGAATTTTCGCGTCGTAATTAAGCATTGCTATCGGGCGATAAGAGTCGCATCTATCGGGGGGTTTATTAGGCTTGATAATCGGGATCAGGAGGGTCTCTCTCATGCTATCGGGTAGTATCCCTGTCTCATATGCTTCGAGAAAGACCTCATGTAGCAGGGGCGTTAGTGTGGGCTCATACGTCTTGTAAAACTCTGTGGGTAGGCCATCGCTCCCAGGGGTCTTGCAAGTGGCTAGTGATCTAATAGCGTCCGTGATTTCCTCAGTTGTGATTTCTGTGTCTAGGGCCTCTGACTGCTCTGGGGGCATCCTGGGGAGTCCTATCTCTTCAAGGGTGTCCGTGATTTTTTCTAGGGGGACCTGGTCATCATGTGAGTAAAGGTGTTCATAGAAGCCCTTAAACGTTTCGTTAATAGCTTGTTGTGTTTGTACCACCTCCCCCTCTTCGGTGTGTAATCCTGTAATAGTGTGCCTGGGGTGTTCTTTTTTGCAGAGCCAGGCAAGCATTCTGCCTGGTTTGTCAGCCTCCGTGTGTATACGATTGGTTTTGGTGGCATAATCAAATTTGGCGAGCCTATTCCATGCCGAGGTGGAATTAGTTCTAAGTGCTCTGAGGTTGTCTTCCCTGTGTTCCGTGTCGACCGGGGCTGCTTCCAGTTGTTCTATTTCCCGCTCCCAGTGGGCCAGTTCACCCCTAAGTTGTCTCCTGATGCCCCCTGCTTTTGCTATTATTTCTCCTCTCGTCACTACTTTCAGGGCGTCCCACATTGTGCTTAGGCGGTCTACGCTCCCAGTGTTTCTTTCTATGAAGTTTTCTATGAATTCGTGTAGGTCCTCCCTAAATGCCGGGTCTCCCAGGGCATCTATCGGCATTCTCCACATTGGGATAGGAGGTCTGGGGCCAGTGTGATTCCAGCCCACCAGGAGGGGTGAGTGGTCCGAAATGGTTCTGCCCAGATATTGGGCTTCTTCTATCTGTGGAAGGTGCTCATCGCTTATAAAAACATAGTCCAGTCTGGTGTGGAGGCCATGTGGAGTGGAGAAATATGAATACTCCCGAGCGTCGGGATGGCACTCCCTCCAGGTATCTGCCAAGTGTAACCTATTGACTAGTAGGGAGAGGGCTGTGGTAGCTGCTGAGGGCCCTTTCGGGTGTGGGAGGGACCTATCTAGTATCGGATCATGGACACAGTTAAAATCTCCCCCCCAAAACAGGATTTCATGCCTGTTTAGTGCAATCTTAGTGTACATGGAGTTTAAGTGTGATGGGATGTTAGTATTGGGGAGATAAGAGTTCACTATGCAAATATCCGATTGTTCTAGCCTGCCCCAGATTATTACAAATCTTCCCTCTGGGTCGGACTCGGTCTTAGTTATCCGGAAAGGGAGTTGTGGGTGAATCCAAGTATATACCCCTCTTGCATACTTGGAGTACGAAGATCCGGCCCCCTGGCCTCCCCAGTGTTCACTTAGTTTCGCTAAGGATTCAGCCGTGCAATGTGTCTCTTGGAGTAACGCTATCTGTACTTTCTTTCTATTTAAATAGGACTTGACCCTATTCCGGCGTAGGTATGATCCCAAACCTCTCACATTCCAGGTCAATATCTTTATATTCATCTTAGCCGCCATTACAGAGTAATTGAGTCACACTCACAGTTGTCAGACCCCTGTTACCTTCATATGTCCTGCCACACCGTCCTGGTCTTCTCCTCGCCCGCCCTCTCGCTCCGGCCCCAGGTCTTTCGCTGGTTGGAGATTTTTTAACTTGTGTACATCCCATTTTGGTGAACGGGAGGGAAACTAAACTAAACTTTCCAAACTGACCCTAGCAGCCGCTTTTAACTTGCAGCGCTCAGGGGCTCCTGAGCCTTCCAGGCCACTCCTGGCCTTCCGGATCAGGTTGTGTGTGAGCAAACTGCTTACACCTTTGTTGGTGGGGTGGGTTGTTTGTCCGCCGCTTGTGTGCTCCTTGGGTCTCGCGTCCGATGTAGCGGGTTTAATGATAGAACTTTCCTGATGGTTCGTTTAACTACGATTCGTGTTGCTTCCCTTTCAATTGCTGCAGGGATTGCCGTCGCTCACATTCATCCGGGGGTGGGTGGTCATCCCCGATCTGAGTTCGGTGGGTCTTCCTTGTCGTCCGCCAGGTTGTTATGCTCAAGCCACATATTGGCTGCGGCTGGGGTCTCCAGGAACGTTGCTTTTCCTTTATATAGAACCTTGAGTCGTGACGGGTATAAGAGCATATATTTTAAGTTGAGCTTTCTCAGCCGGGCTTTTATCGGAATGTAAGAGTTCCTGGCTCGCTGTACTGCAGGGGTGTAATCTGGGTATATGACTATTGTGGAGCCATTTCTTTTAATCTCCCCGCCTTCTCTGGAGAACCGGAGTATGATTTCGCGGTCTCTGAAGTTTAGGATCTTAGCTATGATTGGGCGTGGATGTGATCCAGGTGGGGGACGTCTCTGGAGAGACCTGTGAGCCCTTTCAACGGAGAACCCCTGGGAGAGTTTTGCCGCCCCTATTTCCTGCTGTAGGAGCGTTTCGATGAAGGTTGTCGGGTCCGGGCCTTCCAAATCTTCAGGGACCCCCAGTATACGAATGTTATTACGGCGCGCCCGACCTTCAGCGTCCTCAGAGCGGGCTTCTAGCCTTGCTACCTTCTGTTCCAAGTCTCTAACCGTCATCTCCAAATCTCGGGTGTTCTCAACATTTTCCTGCAGGGCTGTCTCAGTCACCGTGACTCTTTCCGTTAGATTGCGGGCGTCCTGCCGCATCAGTTGCATGTCAGATTTCACTTCTTCAAGCCGTCCCTCGAGTGATGAGCGGAGGGCCGCTATCGCCTGGAGGACTTGCGTGTGTTTAAGGTCTTCCTCTTGTTGAGGCGGGTCCTCAGGGGTTTCTTGGTCTTGTTGTGTTGACTGTCGTTGGGGCCTGACTGTCGTGAAGGAATCCATCGTGACTAGTTTCGGCTTGGACCTGGGGGGAGACATCCTCTGATTAATGATCTGTAAGTGCTGCCCCCGGCAGGGTGAAGATCCGTCGGCGATCCCTGTGTTGGGATACTAGGGAACTTGGTCCAAAGGATCCTACCTCGGGTACTCGGTTGCTTCTGGTTGCCGGTGTTTCCCGCCGTTTGGTTCAGAGAGTATGGAGGGCCCTGCTCAGGGAGTGGTTAGGCCCAGGGCCACAGGTTGCGTCCGGTATTTTCGGCTTCCTGCCGGTTTCTCCAACGGGATACCGGCCTGTAGGTGTCAGGCTATTGGCCACCCGTGGTGTGAGTGGGTTCTGCCCGCTGGGGTCTTCGTCTCGCGGGTTTACCCGCGTATCAGGCAGCCTCTAGAGCAAACGGGCCAGTCCTCTTCACAGGAGTCAGTATTGGGCCCCAGGCCTCGCTCCCCCAGGCTGCTGGGACTGCGTGAGGTAAACTGCGGGTGGTCCCGCTGGGGAGTGTTGTAAAGGGGACCCAATCTCACTTCAAGCGTTTTCTCACCGCCGGAACTGCTCCGTGTTCCCCGCTCCAGCGTCCGCGGCAAATGCGACCTCCTCCCGGCCGTGCCCGCGCCGCGATTTCATCCACCTCCGCAGCCGACACTGGCAATCGCTGGCGCCGGCCTCCCGCTCTCAGATGTCCGCCGGCGACAGGCTCCTCCGCAGCAGCCGCCCCCTTCTGCAACAGTTCGTGGTGGGACCCAGGGGGCCGAGGCTGGCCTTTTCCTACTCTGCGGCGGGCGCCGCCATCTTGGAATCCCGGGGGGACTCGAGTTCGGGCTTCCCGTTCTCCGCCGTTCGGTCTCCGATTCCACCCAAAGTTGTTGTCGGGTGCTGGCGATCGGTTCCCCCACACTATTCTGGTCTTAGTAAGTCTCGTAGACCCGGTTTCAGCGTAAGTTGTGCGATAGTTTCAGGATCGCGGACGGAGCTCCGTGGAGGTCTGTCTTTACGGCATGCGCGCTGGCCACGCCCCTACTCAGATATTGAAATGGCTTTTTAACGATGATAATGGACTCTACTGATGTCAATCATGTTATGAATTTAGATTTGTTTATCATCTCGAGTAGATATTTTTATGTTTGCTTTCATTTTGCGACACTTCTCACCTGTTTTAATGCTTGAGACAACTCGATTACCATTCAGATCTCGCCTTATTATAAATATGGCTAAAAAGAAAGCTGTTGCAAGCCTCTACCTCCACCAGTCACCAAAAATATGAAATACCATAAACACACCGATTGAGGAGACTAATGAGGAGACGAGTGTTCTAATTGGCGCAATTGAAAACCTCCTCTTTGAGCTAGATGAACCTAATACTGGCGACTCTCGAGTTAATACGCAATGTGCAGCTAGAAACGGTGTGCTAGTGAAGTTATGCAACAAGGGGTTATAATAAAGGGAAATCCAAGAGGGTTTGCTGCCAACAGGGCAGGAAGTGTGCATGGCCAAATAACTCAGCCTCTGCATCCTCCAGCCCCCAAAGAGCTCAGGAGTAAAAGAAGTGAGGTTCTCCCAACAGAAATTCTGCTCTGCACCAGCGAAGTTCCCAAGGATGATGGGCAGGAAGGGGGGGAGAAAAACTCCTTCCCCGTCCAGTTCCGCGGAAGAATGCCAAGAGTAAAGTGATAGGTTGTGGCTCCAAGGGTTAAAAGTCATCAGTTGGAGGTGCCAAAACCTCTAAGTGCAATAAGTGCAAATGGCAGCCGCAGGGCAACTCAACAGCCACAGACCTGCCCACCATGTGTAATGAACCGGAGGCCAATTGCTTCCAGATATTGTTGGACAAAACAATCGATAAGGAGAATAGCTCCATCTACACTGTTGAAGCGACCATGATATCAAGCAATGTTATTGGTGGTGGGGATTAACAAGCTCATAGGGAGATTAACGAAGTAAAGAGATTGTGTTCCGATAGCATCACAGCTTCATATATGGGTCAGGTTGTATCTGGCCCTGTAGCACAGGCCAACACGCTCAGAAAACATTGTGCATGTGAAAGCACGGCGAGGGAAAATTGAGCCTCTGAAACAAATTGACTTGAGTGAAGATGTGAGAAGTTTAAAGTCTCTATTATTGAGTTACCCTGGGGTTGTCTCTCACACTGGCAGAGCTGGCAAGAGGTTTGAGCACAAATCTGTTGGCACACCATCCCCTGCTAGTGTTTGGAATAAAAATGCTCCAAATCATGGTGATATATCTACCAAGAGATCTCATATGGATATTGGAGCTTCCCCAAAGTGCTGTAAGCCTCTGACCAAACAGGACCCACCTCCTATGCTTCTGTTCAATCGCAAAGATAATGGTTCAACTCTCCCCCGGATGAATCAGGATGAACATTGGGGATGTATGTGCGGAGCGACAGGCTAATACGTTTGATAACCCCCCAGTTAAAGGTACAGAGAGATATCCTAGAATGGCCAATAGTAAAACCAATGCTGGGGTCAGTACAGTTTATATGGTATATGTCCCTAGGCTTGCCGCAGGGAACAAAGAATCAATGGACTCGCTGACTTAAATGTATCCACTGGATTTTGTCATAAAGGGGCTGTTTTTCCGTCATCAGGGACGATATTGTGCAGTGTAAGAGAGTCTCTGGGCCAGAGACTGGTAATAAGGATTATATTTACCTTGA